>NC_087343.1:60214090-60517121 GCF_030014295.1 Loxodonta africana
CTCTCTACCTTAGTTCCCTTGCCTGTAAACTGGGAGTTACAATAGTATAACAGGTTACATGATGTAATGCATGTAAGGGACTAGCCTAACACTTAGTGAATCATGTCAAACTTGTCCCTTCAACATGTAGTACTCACTGCATTCCCCTGTAGAGTGCAGTTTACACTGGTGGAAAGAACAGTAGGTACAGTGGAGCACTGGGGAAGTTCACTGGGAACAGGAGGTGCTGGATTCTCATATTTAGCTTGTGAATTCCTGGAAGAAAGCAAGTGTCCTGAAATAGCCACTTAGAATTCTGAGTCCTTGGAAAGGATTCCACATAGCAGAGAAAAAATTCTTCTCCATTTCTCGTCCCCGTTGACCATGATATGGGAAGATGACAAAAAGTCTATCACACCCTGCTGTGGACATTGCCCAACAAATGTCCACAGGCTGTAAACAACAATTGTGTTGACCCCTGACATGAAAAATAGAGAAAAGCAAGAAGCACCAATGTTTATCTGGTCCCACACATGATCAGGGAGGTGCCACTGACCACAGGCCAGTATTTCCATGAGATCTTGACTTAGTATGGCTGTCTTTACCTCTAAGCTGTAGGTTCCCTAGAAGCCAGGAACTGTGATATAACAATAAAAACAAAAAGCAATTGCTGTCTAGTCAGCTCTAACTTGCGGCAATCTTGTGTGTGTCAGAGTAGAACTGTGCTCCGTAGGGTTTTTAATGACTGATTTTTCTCAAGTAGACAGGATTTCGAACCAGTTCAGTCATGCCAGTGAAGTGAAACTGGAACAGACCCGAATTTTTAAAATTTGTCTGAACTGGAACAATAACCAGAATGGGAAAAATTAGGGGTCAAAGCCCTGGAATGGGAGACTCAGAAGAGGCATAGTGAGCTCCTTCAGGAGCCTGACACAGGAGATTAGATTATTGGCAGGACTGAGTAGAGCAACACACATTCAATGCTGTGCACTCAGCCACCATCTTTGAGCTGAGCACATTTTTTGCTGTTCCCAGCTCTGCTCAAAATCTGATGGTCAAGAGATTTTGACTGCTAGGCAACATGTATGCTGCCTGTGTTTTCTGATAGCGAGATTAAGTTTCTAACAGGGCTTTGGCCCATAATTTTTCTTTCTGTAGTTATCATTCCAATTTACTCAATTTTTTAAAATTCAGGTCTGTTCTTGTATTGCTTCCTCGGCCATGACTGTACTGGGCAGGACTGATTTAAGACCTGAAGTAGATCACCAGGCCTTTATTCTGAAATGTCTCTGGGCAGACTGAAACAGACAACCTTTTTGTTAGCAGCTGAACTACTCAGGGAATGTTGTTTTTTTCAGCCATCAAGTAGCCCTTGAATCATGGTAACCCCAAGCACAACAGGATTGGACCATTTTGATCCACTGGGCTTTTATTATCTAATTTTCAGAAGTAGGTTCCCAGGCTTTTCTTCCTAGTCTGTATTGGTCTGGAAGCTCCACTGACACCTGTTCAGCATCATAGCAACACGTAAGCCTCCGCTGACAGATGGGTGGTGACTACACTTCAGGTGTATTGGCCAGAAATTGGACCCAGGCCTCCCACATAAAAGAAAATTAAAAAAAATTATTTTTTAATAGAAGGTGAGAATTCTACCACTGCACCATCCCTGTTTTCTTTATTGAACATCTACCAATACTAAGCATACATATAATTTACCTCATTTAATCCTCACAATGTTTAAGAGAGGCACCATTATGCCTCAAGTGAAAATGAGAAACCTAGGGCTTAAGAAAATGAGTAACGTGCCCAAGTTCACATAAACCATGAGAATGGCCAGATTGAAACCCAAGTCTCTGTCTGGCTATAAAGATTTTATACCTCAGGCCTGAAAAAGTACCTGGCTCATAGCATATCCTAATGCTTGGTGAATTAAGGAAGTTGTCTTTTTCTAGAAGAAAAGCAAAGGAACTGAAAGTAAGAATCTTATACCATCCTTATAATCTACACCACCCTTTGCTTATTTCTTCTGAGCCACAATAAGGTAAATAAATCTACCTGGGGAGCAGTAGGTGGTGGAAGCCTCAAGGGGTCTACCCAGGGTTTCTATGAATTTTTTTTTTTTAATTGATCAGTAAAAGCTAGACTTAGTAGCCCATACCTATATTTAAAACATGAAGTAAAACTAACACATAGGCTCTTATATTATTCTAAAATTATATTCTCTTCCTGTTTAGTTTTTATGCTTATATGGTGGATTTGGCTCTTCAGACACTTTACACAAAGTACTTAACTAGCATTTATGTGTTTAAGTGAAACAAATACTT
This sequence comes from Loxodonta africana, assembly GCF_030014295.1. Lineage (NCBI taxonomy): Eukaryota > Metazoa > Chordata > Mammalia > Proboscidea > Elephantidae > Loxodonta > Loxodonta africana. The sequence continues at coordinate 60,216,394 of NC_087343.1, forward strand.
ACCACAGGATGAAAGTACAGGAAAAGGGTAGGGACCCACTACTTAAGTGGTTGTGTCACTAGCTTCTATATCACAGGTTCTTTGTCATTCATTTGGGGGTGTCTATGCAGCTCACTAGCATTTGAAATTTAGGAAAGTTATTTAAGCCCTCTGAGTCTAAGATTCCTCATCTGTAAAGGGAGCATAGGATTGCTCTGAAAATTAAGCGTAATCAATCACACATGCAAAGTATCTGGCACTTCGTGATTGCTCAGTACCTCGAGGATATTACTATTTACATAATATCTTGATTTTCTACTTCATACTCCCCACCTTGACTGTAAGCCCCTGAGAACGGAGATCATGCTAATACTTCTTGCATTATCTCACAAGCCTGTGCAGAAATATGGGTCATCCTTGGGAAGGGTTCAAGGCCTGGCTCAAGTCCTGCTGTAAACTTGACCTTCCCTAAACACTTTAGTTCATGTGGAATCAAGTGAGAATGAGCATTCATGGCAGACATGAAGGGGAAAAGAAGTCACAAAATAGCAAGAAGCATGAGGCACAGATATGGAAGGGTAGAGGAGCTCTCCCAAACTCTGAGCTGTGGTGATGGTAGAAAGATCTACCAATTCCATATCTAAATTTCCAGTTATCTTTAGCTTACCTAGCAAAACCCCCCTTCTCTTCCTCTGCCTCCACCATTTCATCTTTGAGGTTAAGTCAGTTCTACAATAGTGAGAGGGGCAGGAAGAAGGAGCAGGCTACAGTTCATGAATATAGACAAACTTGGGATCATTGGATTACAGAATGCTTACATCTGGGAAGTCCTTAGAAAGTATATAGTCAAGCCTCCTAATTTCACGGACAAGTGAACTAAAACTCCAAGCCAAGAACTGATGTGCTCATAGTCGCACAACCGACTAGTGACTAGGCTTGACTCCTGGTTCACAACTCCCAGTCCTCTACTCTTTTGGCTGCCCAAGCTTGTCTGTTTACAAAGTTAGGAGGGGAAGGGCCTACAGACTGGAGGGCAGTGCTGGGAAAAGTCCAGGAGCTACCCAGGAGTGGGGTGGAGAGAGCAGTACAGAAAAAGTGGCCTTGCCTAGGATGCTCCACAAATCGATTCAGTCTGGTCCTCCTGGGGCCATGATTTCCCTTCACAAGCAAAGTCAGGTTAAGTGTCACTGGAATTTCAGGAAAAAAAAAAATAGACTGACCATGTGACCTTGACGTCATTACTACTATAAGTATATGGTAAACTAACTACAGAAAAGAAAACCTAAGGAATCAAGTTTTCAGAAATTGAAGCTCTTCTGTTTCTATGGATGTTCCTGAGTGATGCAAATGGTTAACATGATTGGCTGCTAACTGAAAATTTGGAGGTTTGAGTCCACTCAGAGGTATGTTAGAAGAAAGGCCTGGCGATCTACTTCCGAAAAAAATAAGCCATTGAAAGCCCTATGGAGCACAGTTTTACTCGGACACAAATGGGGTCACCATGAGTCAGAGCTGACTTGAAGACAACTGGTTTTGGCTATTTTCATATGATCAAATCTAAAGAGAAAACAGTGGTTGTTTGTCTGGCCTTCTTGAATTAACCAGGAAAAGGCACTCATGATGCCAACACACATATAATTAATCTTCCTAGCAGCTCGATAGCAAGAAAAGGAAAAAGAGAGCCAAATTACTTAGGTGAAAAAGTGATATTAATAACTTCATAAACCTGAAAAAGCAACAGCTGCACAGATTATCCAGGAGAAAAGAGAAGTTTATTTCTTCCCTTAAGCTTCAAATCTTAAATCTTGTCTTTAAGAAATACTGTCAAATTTGAATCTATCTCAGATAGTCCCAGAAGAGCCTTCTTAGTAACCCGTGGCAATCTTGAATGGGTCTTACTTTAACAGAGTTCTTCTAACTTAACATTTGTTAAGCTAGTTTATTTCCAACATTCCTGTCTCCAGAGGAGTAGAAGCTTCACCTTACTTACTGGTGTCTTTTTCTCAAGAGTGTGTTGCCTTGTGAATGAACCATCAACCTTCTGATGAACTAGCCTTAAAGGCACCTGAAAACCAAGCGTCAGGCCACAGACTTGGCTGGCCGCGAGCTGCTGCTGGGATTGTACATGACTGCTGCTGCTCCGGAGGGGCAGGAACATCCAAGACGAAGTCACCGTCAGTACCTGCCTGATCTTGAAATATCTTGGCCAGCCACTTGCTTTCCTGTTTTTCCTGCAAGGCCAGCTTTCATGAATGATCTTGTAATTTTGTTTATCTATTGGCACCAGGGCTGTCAAACTTTGCAGCATGAATCCATTCATGTTGCAAGATCCACAACACACCCGGTAAAGTTGGCATTGACCCTGAATCAATCCATCACATGTGCACTTTATGTCTTGGCATCCAGTTACAGTACTCTCATCCGAATCGAATCCATTTGGAGTCTATTTAGAAGCACTCAATGAAGGATCAGCTTGTACAGTGGTCACAAATACTACAAGGAGGACCTGCTCCCAGCCATTTATATTCAGGTGGGAAGGTGGGGATTTTCTCTCCAATCACATTCTCCTAGCACAGTGGTATTCTTTGAGAGATAAGAAGGAGGCACATCTGGAATGAGGGGAGCTAGTTCCTTTAGCTAATGGAACTTCCATAACCTCTAGAGAAGGCAGATTTTTTGGATGGGAGACCAAACTCTTTAAATGGCAGACTTCAAGTTCTAGTGACTGCTCATTTTTGATGGGCAGTTTTGGTGTGTTTTGAGTTTAAGTGAAGGTGAATGACCTTCCTTGTGTTTTCCTTCCACAGATTACATCAATTTCAGACACTTACCATGCTTGAAGCCTCTTGCTTATAGTTTTAAAAACAAATATATATCTTTCTGGATGAGACTGTTGGTCTTTCTAAGCAAGTACAGTCCCTGATGGTACCACCAATGGGACGAAGAGCATGAACGGGGAAACGGAGGTTGGTAGAAGAAGGGAGGTATTGCAGAGGTGATTTGAAAGTATCAGTCTCAAAGAAAGACTGTAAACTCAGTGTTTTCATGTTCCTTTAGAACTCCCTACACTTTCACTGTCCTATTTTGAATCTACCAGTAATTTTCCAGGGTGGTACAAACAGTTAACGCATTCAGCTGCTAATTGCAGAGTTGGAAGTTTGAGTCTACCCAGAGGTGCCTTGGAAGAAAGGCCTGGACATCTACTTCCAAAAAAAAAAACAAACAACCAAGACCCTAGGAAGCACAGTTTTTACTCTGATATACATGGTGTTGCCATGAGTAGGAACTGACTTGATAGCAACTGGTAGCAATTTTGCACCTCAACAACAGTATGTTTCACAGATAAACTAGCACTTTCTTTAATTGTCCAAAGTTTATCTTCTTCTCAGTGTCAAAAGAGTGCCTCGATGAAGTTGTCTATGTACACACTGCCTGAACCTTTCAGGTGCTATAGAATTTGTCCTTTCACCAGGTATCCTAGAATGTGCTCTTTTGTCTGTCCAGTACCTTGAGTATCAAAGGCTGATTTTTATTCAGCACTGATGATGCCATTGGCATGGAATACCTCCTGTGCACCTTTGAAATATTCTCACCTGCCTCTACTTTCCATGGAAATAACAGTCATAGGATTTGCAGTCCTTTCCACACTGCCACTGACCACATGTTGCCTTGTATTGTCCTTCGTCTTTTGCGTAGGTGTCCTCCACACAACTAAATTGGAGAGATAAACTCATCTTTCCATCTCCAGAGAAGATAGTCTAGTTCTTCCACTTTGAATACTTGCCCCTAGCTCAGAGCCTAGATGCAATCGTTCTTGATGGCCAAGGTGCTAGTTAAATCAAGTGTGTCCCAGACTTGGATTGCACTGTCCTCGCTCAACTGCCATGTGTCTAAACCTCAAATCACCTCCTTCAGAGAAATGATCGACAAAGACCCAGAATATTAGAGTTTGGAGGAACCTGAACTTTCAGCTTGTCCTTCAACCTCACCTGTAGTTGAGGACACTGAAAACTTCCTGAAAAGAACTTGAAAAAGTGTCCAGTGAGAGTGCTTGAGAATGGCTGTTTACTCACCTTTGATGGGCTTTATCGCAACAAAAACATGGGGGTGAAAAATATTCTAAGCTTTTATCAGTGCCTTAGGAGATAGTTTCGGGAGAGTTGCAAGACTTTAATGAATCATAACAACAATAAATAAAAACAATTATTTATATGGATGGATTACTCTTCCAAGGATTTCGAAGTCGAATGTTATTAAGGGAGAATTTTTTTCCAGTGTTCAAATTTGGGAGTTAACAGCATCTTTACAATGATTGCAGGGGAGGAAGCAAGCATACCTACTATGTGCCTAGCACTGCACAGTAGACCAAACACAGCTTCACTGAAAGACTCCTTTTTCTTATCAACTCAAGTATTTGATACATCTAGCAAGCAACATGGGATATTTCCCCCTTTTAAATTCAATACAGTGGATAAAAAATATGAATGGATTAATCAGCTACTCAGCTAACCAGGACCAGACTCTAATTAGAGTTCCTGCGTATGAAATTGCATCCCATAGTTCCATAATGACTTAAGTGTAATTTTTTTAAAACCTGTAAGTGTGATGGTAGTTTTAGAATACATTCTGGTTAACAACAGTATAAATTGGCGCAAACACTTTCGAAAGCCATTTGGAAATGCGTATTGAAAGCCCTAAAAATACTCATGCAAACTGACTCAGCAATTCTACTTCTGGGAATTCATACTTAGGAAATCAAGTAAAATATATAAATAAATTTGGTAAAATGTAAACAAAAATGTAAGCACAAAGTTATTCATGTCAGCATATTTACAACAGCCAAAAGTAAGAAACAAGCTCAATGTCTAATAGGGGAATATTAGTAAATTGTGGTACAAGCACTCAATGGTCAACATTAAATGTTTGTAATGAAACATTAAGTAAAAAGAAGGATACACATGTATATATGTTATCCTACTTTTTACATGTATGTATGTGTATATATATGTATACATATATCATGCCCAAACTTAGCTTGTGTATGTAAAGAGACTTTAAGGAAATATAACAAAGTGTGAACGGTATTTATCTCTGGGTGGTAGAATTCCTTTAATCTTTATTTTATTTATACATTTCTATGTTTCCTAAATATTCTACCATTAGAGTGTGATATTCTTATAAATAAAAAATAATTTTAATTAAAAAAAATCGAACACAAAGGTAAACTCAGATGAATGCTAAAAGCATGCAAAGGTGATTCCCCAGCTGCTGCTTCCTCTTCTCTCTGCATATATTTTTATTGAATGGATGTGTATATGTATGAATAACGAAATATCTCTGTGCTTGCCTCTTGAAACTACCCCCGGAAACTGTAGGCAATGTTCATGAATAAGGTGACTATCATGTGCAGTGATGACAACTACCAGCAAATCTGATTGTCCAGCATTGGGAGTGGACCATGCAGTCCATAGACGCTCACGAGCCACAGCATTAAGGGTAGTTATTTCTCCGGTTCATTAAATATTGACGAGCATCTACTGTGCGTAAGTTAGACTGGGCTGTCGCTGAGGCTACAGGGATGGGTAGACATGATTCCAGGTCTCAAGGAGTGTATCATTATGTAGGTGAGACAGACCTACAGAGGTAGCCCTGATTCACATAGATGCACTAAGTGCTCTGCGGAGGCCCTGAGGAAATGATGTGAGGATGCAGAGAAGAAATGAATTCAGACACTCTTAGATGGTAATATTTTTGTTTTTGTTCTAGATACATAGATTAAAAAATGTCTACTTTATCCAGGGGAATATTTTTGTCCAATTCATGGAGATTGTAATATCCTGCACTAGCAAACCACGAAAATATTTTGCTTTTATAGTGTTCTGTCATATTTATATAGCATCTTTTTATGTTCTAAAAGTGCTTCGCCTAAATATTCACATATACCCTCAACATATTTCTTAGGAACCTATCCTATTATCGCCCCTTGAAGGAAAAGAACGTGAAGACTAAGATGAAGGTCTCTGTTGAGTCATTTGACTTCTTCTTGCTGTATGCCTATCTGTAAAATGGACATGGCAACATTCTCTGAGTTAGCATTGGAGTCCAGGTTTGTTTCAACACTTAATTCAAGGAAATATTCTACTGAGACAATTAGTCTACAAAATGTATAAAGCAACACCTGAGTCTTGGTTAAAACAAACGAACCAAAAAAACAGGGAGTGGGCTGGAGGCAGTGGGGAGAAACCAGAAGGCTATGCTAATCAAACTCTGATCTCCATCTTGTAAACCTGACTCTGTTTTCTGACAGTTCTTAAACTTGAAAAGAGTAGGAGAGGTATTTAGAGAGATGATGATTTTTGATTTTTCTAGTGATCAGGGGGAAGGTCCCTGGATGGTGAAAACAGTTTGCACTTGGCTACAAACCTAAGGGTTGGCAGTTCGAACACACCCAGGGGTGCTGCAGAAGAAAATCCTGGTGATCTGCTTCCATAAAGATTACAGACAAGAAAACCCCATGGAGCAGCTCTACTCTACAACACATAGGGTCGCCATGACTGGGAATCTGCTCTAACTCAATGGGTTTGGTTTGGTTTTTGTTAGGGATTAGAGGAAGAATAACAAAACCTGTCAAAGGCCTGGAGCATCACGTTGACTTGCCTTCTTCTTTTCCACTTCCCCCTCCTTTCTCATTTAAATCATTTCTGGGGTAAACACAAAGGAAAGAAAAGACTCCAGTCCCTTAAAGAGCCGAAATTCAAGCCTAAGTCTGTGTAATGAAGACTTGTAAACCGGTACTCACAAGTACAACAGGACACGATGTTCCGAGAGGCCCAAGGGCTCTAATGGACAGGGCTAGTGAGAGTTAGTCCATAATGACTTCTGAAAAGGAGGAAAGAGTTGGGTTTAAGCAGAGGCAAAACTTGTTTATATTAAGTGGAAGTTAAAAATGCTTTATCCAAGTTTGATTAAAAAATCAAAGATTCTATGGGTCTAGCCTTGGTTTCAAGCTAAGCCAAGTTCTGTCACTTCGATGATGCATTTTAAGAAAAAGCCAAGTTCTGTCACTTCGATGATGCATTTTAAGAAATAGGGGGAAAATGAAATAAAAAGGAGGCCTTTGGTCAATATAAACATAAGTGAGATTGTGATTCTTGAACATGGTTACTATGTCCAAAATTGCTCTAAATATTTTAATTTTCTATGTGCTTGAGCGTCTGGGTGGTCTGAGCTTGAAAAGTGGCCTTGGTGAAGACGTAGTCTCTTTTCTGTTTCTCAGGCCTCTAAGCAATTGCTCACCAGCCATGTTGGTTGAACTATATAATCACCAGATAAACCTCGGTGATACTGCAAAGTCATTAATTTAAAGCAGTCCAATTAATTTTAGCCTTACATTCAGTTAAAATCATCCCCTTCGAAAGGTCATGTGAAAGACTCAGACTTTAGTGGACTACTTGATGAAGCCACAGTTTTCTGAAAGCCATCAAGCCACAGAAGCCTCCCTCACTTCCCAAACTACTTCTGTAGGTGGTGCTTCATCCACAGAGCACTGCTACTAGGCCACCCAGGGCCTAACACAGCTCCTTTTGGACCTTTCGGAAGGAGGTTTAATGAGCAGAAGAGTCCCTGGGTGGTACAAACAGTTAACATGCTTGGCTGCTAACTGAAAGGTTGGAGGTTTGAGCCCACTCAGATGCACCTCAGAAGAAAGGTCTGGCAACCTACTTAGAAAAAAATCAACACTTGAAAACTCTAAGGAGCACAGTTCTATACTGATACCTGTGAGATCGCCATGGGTCAGAATTGACTTGATGGCAACTTGTTTCTGGTTAGTTTGTACGTTAAGTCACTCCTGCAAGCCTGGAGGCCTGCTTTCTATTCTCTAGAGAAACAGGTGCTTTCCTTTGTGGTTCTCTTGCCTAGACGAATTCCACGATCCCAGTTAAGACTGGAAAGTAAAACATGAATCCCTAATAGTCCCCATGGGTTATCCTTTGGTAGGATATGAAATAAGGTGGCAATAAGTAGAAGCACAGAGTTTACAGAGCAATGTGGCTGCTAACTAAATTTCCAGGATAACTTAACCCAGTGCCGTAACTTAGCAGAGTTAATTATAGGATCATCTGTCGACATGCATTTTTAAAATGTTGTATTATATATGTATAATGTTGTTGTTGCTGTTAGGTGCCATCAAGTTGGTTCCGGCACAATAGAACGAAACACTGCCCAGTCCTGTGCCATCCTTACAATCGTTGTTATGCTTGAGCCCATTGTTGCAGCCACTGTGTCAATCCACCTCGTTGAGGGTCTTCCTCTTTTCCGCTGACCCTGTACCCTGCCGAGCATGATGTCCTTCTCCAGGGACTGATCCCTCCTGACAACATGTCCAAAGTATGTAAGATGCAATCTCACCATCCTTGCTTCTAAGGAGCATTCTGGTTATACTTCTTCCAAGACAGATTTGTTCATTCTTTTGGCAGTCCATGGTGTATTCAATATTCTTCGCCAGCACCACAATTCAAAGGCATCAATTCTTCTTTGGTCTTCCTTATTCATTGTCCAGCTTTCACATGCATATGCTGCGATTGAAAATACCATAGTTGGGTCAGGCTCACCTTAGTCTTCAAGGTGATATCTTTGCTCTTCAACACTTTAGCGGTCCTTTGCAACAGATTTACCCAATGCAATGTGTCTTTTGATTTCTTGACTGCTGCTTCCATGGCTGTTGATTGTGGATCCAAGTAAAATGAAATCCTTGACAACTTCAATCTTTTCTCCGTTTATCATGATGTTGCTCATTGGTCCAGTTGTAAGGATTTTTGTTTTCTTTATGTTGAGGTGCAATCCATACTGAAGACTGTGGTCTTTGATTTTCATCAGTAAATGCTTCAAGTCCTCTTCACTTTCAGCAAGCAAGGTTGTGTCATGTGCATAATGCAGGCCATGAATGAGTCTTCCTCCAATCCTGATGCACCTAACTGTGCTCATGAGGAACCCTTACGTAAATCAAAAGGCAGTTGTTTGGATAGAACAAGGGGATACTGATTGGTTTAAAGTCAGGAAAGGTGTGCATCAGGGTTGTATTCTTTCACCCTACCTGTTCAATCTGTATGCTGAGCAATAATCTGAGAAGCTGGACTATCTGAAGAAGAATGGGGCATCAGGATTGGAGGAAGACATATGTAATGGATAAGTCTAAAGTGAGTTTTTCAGATTTTCTATATCCCCAAATAACGCTCAAAGCAAAGAACAATTAATAAAATCAGAAATAATTTTGTTCCTACTTCTTTTGGAGAAACTAATCAGTGATTTACGTTGTCAGTAAGGAAAAGCATTGTTTGAGGCCAGGTCCCTAGTGTGACATCATCATCAATAAAATTTTACCAAACTGCTCCTATATGCAGGGACCTGTGTTAGAAGCTAAAATACAGAATTCAGATGTAGTTGTAGAAATCCACCCCATAATATTTACTTAAGAAACTAATGATTTTGTTAAAGCTTCATTATCAAATACTTAAATTTAGGTTGGTTGTTGTTTGTTGTTGGTAGGTGCTGTTGAGTTGATTTGGACTTACAGAGATTCCAAGTGACAGAGTAGAATTGCCCCATAGGGTTTCCTGGGCTGTTATCTCTACTGATCAGATGACCAGGTCTTCTTCCTCCAGTGTGGCTGGATGAGTTCGAACTGCCAACCTTTCCATTAGCAGCCAAGCACTTAATTGTTTGTCCATTTGTGGTAGCTAGCGATAGCACTGTTTTTTTCTGTGTGTGTGTGTGCGGAATTTGACCTTAAGAGGATATTGGACATGTATTGGTACCTGCCCTTTCTTCCATATGTTCCCTTGGTTGTTCTAAGGAATAATGATTTTTCTAGCGTAGTCTCCTGTTTCAGAACTATGGGAAACCACCAAATTATGGAACTAATATTGCCATTCTAACTTCTACTTAGCACGTCAAACCCAAGGAATTTTGATTACATGGAAGCAGTGATCACTCTGTAGTTTCAGTCTTTTACTTGCCCTTTGCCTCAATTGTGGAGGATAAAGAGGTAAGGAATATTCCTGGGCTGGAAGGAGAGCGGGGGAGGGGGAGGGGGAGGGGAGAGAGAGGCGTACCTCGACGCCGAGCCAGCCCGGTGACGGCGTTAGCTAGAAAAGGATGGTAGACGTGCGCACGCCCGTGGTTGCAGGTACTGCAGATATGGACACGCAGGCCCGTACGCTTTGTGCGCTCCCTTAACTCCCCTGGGAACTCAGCTGTGACATTTTAACTTAAACTTTTTCAAGACCCTTGGGCAGATTTTCCTTCTGGGACAAGTCCTCAGTTATGCGTTTGGCTCCCTGATTTATCATGAAATAGAAACTTTGACAAAGATGAAGGCCCAAAGTTTGGTTTCTTTATCTCTGCAACACTTTCCCTGCCCTCTATTATCTTCCCTGAAAACAATCACTCCTGTTCTCTGTGTTCTTAAAGATTCTCTGTCCTCTGAACATTTGGAAGGCTGTGTACTGTAGGCCCACTATGGTACTTCCTGTGGCCCAGATTCAAAAACGGTAGAAATAATCCCAAACCATTAGCCTGCTATTTCAGGCCTGCTTACATGTATAGTGGAGATATCTCTTTCCTTTTAGGTGGGTATACAACATAAATCACACACTACGCAGTAAGAATTTCTATCTGACTGATACTGGGCAGCCTGAGATGGGTCCTTTAGGCACATCTGCTAGCTCACTCTACTCAATCTTTCCCACGTGGAGCATTACTTGCAAAGGGCATTCGAATTCATATACTCCAGTTATAAGCTTAATTCCTAAACATTTGCCTTGACCCATTTATTGAACTCCATTCCATTGTCTCTGAATTCTTCCAACTGCCATCCTTTCGAAATATCCATGCTCTTGTTCCCATCCTCTGTCTATCCTTTAGAACTGATGCACACCACCATCTTCCCAGCTACCACATTGGCTCAGCCTGACATTTAGGCTGCTTTTTCTCCAGCCATACTGCTCAGGTAATGCCTGTCTTGCTTCCCGTAGTCCCTGGAACCTTTCTAGGTCAGTACCACCCACTGGCGCAACAGATTTCTCCCTGATCTAGCAAATAAAACTTGGAGGAAAAAAAAAAAATGATGAATTTGTAAAAGAACAGGTGGGACTCTTATTTGGCACAATTGGGATCAGGTAATAGGTCAGTTCATTGAAACTAAGTAGCAGCAGAAGCACTGAGCAGACCAGAGGGACAGCCTTCTAGCAGTGAGGACTCAGCATGCCCAGGGTGGGAGACAGTATCCCTTACAGAGGGAAAGGTGAGTTAGATAAGTAGAGGACAGTTGACAAAGCCTCTGCTGTAATTCTCAGTTTCTTTATAGGTATTACAAAGCAGGGTTTACCTTCTAGTCTACAGGGTCGCTATGAGTCGGAATCGACTTGACGGCACTGGGTTTGGTTTTTTTTTGTTTGTTTCTATGAAATAAAGAAAGAGAGAAAGAAAGGAGAGAGAGAGGAGGAAAGAGGGAGAAAGGAAGGGGAAAAGAAAAAAAAAATCAAGATTTCTGTTAAACAACCAGTTCAATCTTACAACATTCCCTGGGGCAGCAAGTCCAGAAAAGTGGCTCCGTCAGAATCTATGTTCCAGCTCACGGTGGCCCAGAACAACTTTTGAAAATTATCAGTAACCTGGGCTAAGGCTTTTCATCAAACATTAAGAAGATGTTAAGCACTGAGAATCCAAATTGAAACCCATAAGCAGATGGAACATTGGAACATGAATGATAAAAATCATACTCTACTCAATAATAGCATCATATGATTGGACAAATTTACCATGATAGTTGGAACTTGGTAAGCTATTCGTTCATCTATTTGAAATCTTGGAAGAGATGCTGCACAGCACAGTGAGGAGGCTAAAGCCCTTTCTGTTGTTTGAATGGAGCCAGCCCCAAGCATGTTTAAACACCACTGCTGCTAGCTGGGTGCCAGTGTGGTTTCACTAGCAAGTGTGGGCAAAGCTATTTTTTAAAAACTGCAAAAGATTGCTGCCAAATCATGAAATCAACTGCTAAGTCTATCTACTCTTTTAAAAAAAAAAGACCTCTATTCATACTTGATGAATCTGTGCAAAATTCCTTTTTGTCACAACATACTTAATTCCAAGGTCTTACTGAGGAACCACTGGTGGGGAGCTCAGAACTCTAATCAAAGTATTAAGTGATTTCTCAGCTTCCCTTCCTTCATTCACCCACAGCCCTGCCAAGTCAACAGTGTGCGTCAACTATCTGAAAGGAGAGTACCATTGGAGTTTTTTAGCTATCTGGGTTTAAAAAAAAAATTTTTTTTTGAAAAAAGAAGAGAGAAGAAAGAGAGGGGATTTAGAGATGAAGAAAGCCAAATCCATAAGTATTTAAGTGATGAGAAATATTAAAAAAAAGCATACATTAATCATTTTTTATCCACTCCTAGCCTACAACAAGATTATTTCTTTCTGGAGACTGAGGACCTTGCCTTTTCATTCTTTGTCTTCACACTTCTGCTTTCCCCAACACTCAATAAAATGCTCTACACAGAGCAGTTACTCAAGAGAAGGAGCCCTAGGCCAGACTATCCGAGTTCAAATACCAACTCCCCCACTTACTACCTGTGACCTTGAGCAGGCTGCATAACTTGTCTATGCCTCGGGTTACTGAATTGAATCTGAAGTACTTAGAGGAAATGCCTGGTGATAGTAAATCTCAGTACATATTGGCAATTATTGTTGCTGTTGTTGTTAGGTGCCCTCGAGTTGGTTCCGACTCATAGTGACCCTGTGCACAACAGAACGAAACACCGCCCGGTCCTGAGCCATCCTTACAATCGTTGTTATGCTTGAGCTCATTGTTGCAGCCACTGTGTCAACCCACCTTGTCGAGGGTCTTCCTCTTTTCCGCTGACCATGTACTCTGCCAAGCATGATGTCCTTCTCCAGGGACTGATCCCTCCTGACAATGATGCAGGAAGCATCAAAAGAAGATGGAAAGGAGTACACAGAGTCATTATACCAAAAAGAATTAGTCGATATTCAACCATTTCAAGAGGTGGCATATGATCAGGAACTGATGGTACTAAAGGAAGAAGTCCAAGCTGCTCTGAAGGCATTGGCGAAAAACAAGGCTCCAGGAATTGATGGCAATTATTAGCTAACTACAACTTGCTACTTTTCATGTGTGAGCAACAGCATGTTTCATTGATTCCTAGAAGAAAACACCTCAGAATGGAAAAGTGATTCTCAAATAGTAAAATAGAGAAATAGTCTTTCTTCAAAGTCAGGGACTTGGTATTAGAGCACAGATGTTCTGGAATCATCAGAGTTATGTCCCCAGAAATAATAGATATGGCAAACCAGTTGCCATGAAGTCCATTCTGACTCATGACGACCCCATGTGTGTCAGAGTAGAACTGTGCTGTATAGAGCTTTCAATGGCTGATTCTTCAGAAGCAGATCTCCAGGCCTTTCTTCTGAGGTACCTCTGGGATAGACTAGAACCTTAAACCTTTCAGTTAGCAGCCAAGCGTGTTAATGATTTGCACCACTCAGGGACTCCTAGATATGGCATACCTCCCACAACTAACCAAAGTAGGGGAGACTCCTGTGTATCCACAGTTGTCTTCGTGGCCAAATAGGAAATGCCTTGACATGGTTACAGTGCCATGGATTGCTTTTACATGGCCTTTCTAGCCATGGTCTTGTAACTTCAACCCAAGTAATGGAGTAAAACTATGCAGATATGGTAATTGCAGCTCACCAAAGGGATTGGTCAGTTTTGCCATCTTGTGGGGCTTGAAGTGAGCCACCCCAGAGGCAAGAATAAGACCCCCACCGCCACCAAGGAGGAACAGCCAGGAGCAGAACATCTTTTGGGCCCGGGATTCCCGTGCTGAGAAGTTCCTGGACTCAGGAGGCTAAGAGCGAGCCGTAACCTTGAAGACGGCAAAACGTGGTGGCAGAGACCCAGCAGCAGGAGATGGCGCAGTGGGCTTCCATGGCCCACGGAGAGAGAAAGCTGAGTGCCTTTGTGCAGAGACCAAGAGCCAGGGAGAGGTGTGCCTGTGAGCACAGCTGGGGAGAGGCTGTTCTGATGGAAGAACTGTATCTTGAGTGTTCCTAAACCTGAATTGTAACCTGTTACTTCCCTAATAAACCCCCAAATTGTGACTATGGTCTGTGAGTTCTGTCTGGCCATTGCAATGGATTATGGAACCCAGCAGAGAGGCAGAGTGTCTTGGGAGGTGTGGTTGGTTCAGAATTGGTAAAGATGGCGGAGAAAGAGGGAATGTCTGACCTCCACCTCGTGGAATCAGCCTTGGCTGGTTGGTATTGATTCTCCTTTTCCCCTGTGAAGTTAGAAGAGGTCAAACACCACCCCTGTGATGTTTTTACACATGGAAATCAAGAAGTTTAAATTTTAGTTTAGTTCAGTTCTTAACTAGCTATGTGAGTTTTACGTAATCATCTTACCTCTCTGGGAGTCAATGTTTTCATATATCTAAGAAGATTGATCTAGCAGCACTATCCAATAGAACTTTCAACTATAATGGAAATAGTCTCTATCTGTACTGTCCAGTAAGGTAACCACTAACCACATGTGGCTATTGAGCACTTAAAACGTGGCAAGTGCAACCGAGGAATGGCATTTTGAATTTTGAAACATTTTATTTATTTTTTTAATTAATTTAAATTTCTATAGCCACATATGGCTAGTGGCTACCAAATTGGACAACATAGATAGAATATTTTCTAAGACCTTTTCTGGCTCTAGCATTCTGTGAGTCATAGAGCTTCTCTAGGTAAAAGTGTGGAAAACAAGTATTATTATAGTGGATCTGAAAGTTTATCCAGTCTTTAGTGTCTGTGTACTTAGGAAGATGTCTAAAAACAAATGTGTAAACAGAGACTTTTAAGAAGAATATAGATCTTCAGAAATTAGGAGTGGTCCTGCCTGGAAGCAGAAAAGTAATCTAATGCCCCTCACCTCATGGTATTCTTCAACCTTTGTTGCACCGAGGTTGAAATGGCTCATTTTCTCAAAAAACAATAGGTAATAATAACTAACATTTATTGAGTATTTTAATAGGGATGAACACATTTAATTATCACAACAATCTTAAGACATGGGAATATTATTATTCCCGATTTACTGATGAAGAAAGTGAGGGAGAGAAATGTTAAATAACTTGTTCCAAGCCATCCAGTTAGAAAATGGATGAGCCATAGTATAAACCTAGATAATTAACCCTAGAGCTCTACTTTGTAAAAACAATTTTAAAAAAACATCTTAATGAAGACTAACACATATACAGAACAGTGCTCAAATCAAAAGCTTACAGTTTGATGACTTTTCGCAAAGTGAACACACCCAGATCATTTCCAGAATATTGCTAGCACCCCAGAAGCCCTCAATATGACCCTATTTAGTCACTGCTCACCACTGTCCCTTAACTAACAGTAACTACTGTGCCGATTGCTAACACTTATAGATTAGCAGAGCCTGTATCTTTAACCACTAGTCAAAGGGCATAAGAAGAGCATACCCTTATAACAAAGAGAATAAAAACATAAAAATAAAAAAATTCAGCAAGAGCAACAGCTCTTTGGTGATCTCAAATCCATCAATAGTGAAAATGGGCAATTCTTAGCTAGGAGGCCTACTCATTCACTTAATACGTATTTATAGAGCATCTACTATATGGCAAAGCACTGTGTTAGGCACTGGGTATTTAACATTGAGCAATGCAAGATTTCCTGCCTCATACAGCTTTTAGCCCTAGGTCCAGCTTATCCTCTGAGAGGTGGCTTTGTCTTATAGTTGGAGGGGGCTCACTCGGTGGTCTTGGTGATACCTGATAGCCTCAGTGATGGTACCAGTGGTAATGCTGGCCTCCTGGAGAGGAGAATTGCCCTAGGATTTAACAGAATGCCGTTCAAGTCTCCTGGAATTTTGGAAAGGTAACAACTAGAAATCTTTGCATGGCCTCTTACTGAAAATAACTTTGTAAACAATTTCTAAATACTGCCTTTATAAGCAATACCTTAAGAAAATTCTGTAGGCCTAATGTTACCAGAGAGATTACAACATGAGATGGGAGATGTGGGAATATTACATAGATGGGGGGGAGGGACGGCCACCAGGGAACTCCACCCCAGCTAATGAAGAATGATTGCTCTCTACTGACAAGCAATTGAATGACTCCCATTAATATTTTCCAGAAGAAGAAAGAGACTGATGCAAGATAGTAATGAGTCCAGGAGTATTTCCAAACACATTCTGGGATATCCAAAAGCAAAGTGACTGATGACAGTGAAAAAAAAAAAAAAACTGCTTCTGTGTGCTACTGAAAGTTGACTGCTTCCACCACTGTGACTCAGACCAGCCTAAGCACACCTGGGGAGACTTCAGCAACTGTTGCCCTGTGGTTCAGGGCGATTGTAGATGGACACTGAGTTTTAACCACACCCAAGCCTTGCCTTTTCCCAAGTCGACTTGATCTCTCCCTTGAAATGCATAGGCTAACATGACCCTGGGGAATTGTGCAAACCTACCAACACACCACGAGGTCAGCTGTTTAGACATTGTTATGTTTTTTTTAATGCTGAGAAAGTAGCCTGGGAGCCCTGCAGGAACTGTGCCATTAATGTGTTTTTCTTATCCAAGCTCAGTTCTCACACTGGCTGGAGCTGTTGCATCTACTGTACAATGAAAACAAACTGTGGGAACAACTGAAATTGCATCTTGGGGGAGGGGAAGGGGTGCATTATCTCCTGTTAACCAACTCCTTGCCTATCTAACCAGTCTCGACCATCCTTGCATCAAATCCACATAGTTAATGGAGCATGACCAGCCTTGGGAGCCCCAGTCTATTTAGTGTGAACAGCAAATGGGAGGAAGTAGTAAATAGGACTCCTAACCACGAAAAGCTGATTGGAGCTATGCAAAGGGCTTGCAGGAAAACTCAAGTCCAGAGAGCATGTGTGCAATGAACTGGAAGACTGGCCCCAGGTTCTTTCCTGTAAGTGAGCGACAAACCAACTCCCAGGGGCTTTGTGGGGCCAACGGGGAGCAGCCAGGCTTAAGCAAGAAACTCTGCATTGTTCAGGAAGTTCTGGCTTGAGGAAAAGTTTGAGCAAGAGAAAAGCCCCACTTCCAAATTGAAAAGGTCTATATATCTAAACCCAGAGTTCCCAATTCTTCTTCACCATGAACTCAGCTGGAATGCAGTGGGACCTGGCAACCTTTCCACTCACGTCTTGTGCCTTTGACAAACCATAGTATAAAAATTGATGCTTAACCTTTAGGCTATGTGGAGCAAAACCAAGACTACTTTATAAAAAGCAAAGGCATGTGCACTGATATGCTCCCTAGAGCCTTCACACCACTCTGGGAAGGTCCCAAAGCCAGTGATGATATCAGTTCTCTCTCTATGGCTCAGGGATAGGCTAGTACTGCAACATACGTGTCATCTTGGTTTTCTCTTCTTACTGCCAAAGACTCTCTGCCCTGCACCCTGTTCTGCTTCTCCAAGGGGTTGGGGAAGTACACGCTCTCATTCATTCATTTATTCACTCATTCAGCAAATATTTATTGAACACCTACTATGTGTCAGACACTCTTTTAGGTGCCGGGCATACAGCAAGGCACAAAACAGTCCAAGTCCCTAGCTTTGTGGAGCCAACATTCTAATGAAGGAGAAAGACAAAAGACAAATACATGCATATGTAATTTAATAACACCTAGTAATAAGAGAGCCCTGGTGGAGCAGTGGTTAAGCATTCGGCTGTTAACCAAAAGCTTGGCAGTTCGAATCCACCAGTTGCTCCTTGGAAACCCTATGGGGCAGTTCTACTTTGTCCTATAGGGTCACAATGAGTTCCAACTGGCTCGATGGCAATGAATTTGGTTTTTTGGCAGTGATAAATGGGTCATCCCTGGGTGGCACAAATGGTTAAGTACTCAACTATTAATCAAAAAAGTTGATGGTTTGAACCTATCCAAAGATGTCTCAAAAGACAGGGCCGGCGATCTGCTTCTAAAAGGCCACAGCCTTGAAAACCCTATGGAGCAGCTCTAGTCTGCACACATGAGTTGGAATCAACTCAATGGCAACTAACAACAGCAACAACAACAGTGACAAGTGGCATGCACAAAAGTAAAGCAAGCTAAGGGGATGGGGAGTTATTGTAGGGCGATCAGAAAGAACCCCTCTAAGGAGATGGCGTTTGAGCTGAGACCTAATGACATGACAAGCCATGTGAACACCTGGGGAAGGCTGGTCCAGGTAGTGGAAAAGTGCAAAGGTTATGGGTGGGGGGGATATGCTTGGCATGCCAGAGAAAGAGCAGGAGGCCAGTGTGGCTAGAATATAATAAGCAAAGGAGAAATTAATACAAGATGATATCAGAGAGGTAGGCAAGTGCCTGATCACGTAGTCCTTTGCAATTTATCCTAGGGTGATAGGAAACTGTTTGAACAGGATTAAGACATAATCTCTATTGCAAAAATTTGTGACTCTTCAGTGCCCCTGCTCCATCACAGAGGAAGGCTGACAACAGACAGTTAATGAGGTGTTGGAAAAGATATAATGGCCAAGCCAGCCCTGAAGGACTAAAGCCCCAATGTAAGAGCAAGACCAGGATGATTCTTTGATAAAGTTTCCTATTCACTTCTCCTCTCATTAGAAGGGCCCCGCTGCTACTGTTGGGACATGGAGAGATGATGGGCACATCATATCTCTACCCAAATGGCTGCAGCTTCCCCTTTGGCAAACATATGTGGCCCATGCCCACCTTCCCCATTCCACTGCCTTCTATCCCCACACGCACTCTGGGCTCCAGTCACCATGAATTATGCATCCTGCTCAACTGGGTGCCTGGAATGTGTTCCCTCTTCTGCCCAGAGTGACATTCTCTACCTCATATTCCCAGGAAATACCCTCTCAACCTTCAGCAGTCAGTTAAAATAGTATCTCCTCTGTGAAAGATAACTTCTGTTAATGAGTATTAAAGGACAAACAGGTGAGCATGCATAAGAATAAATTATCTAGTCTTGAAAGTATGTACCAATTTTAAAAGATGCTGGTCTTGCTTTTTGGAGTGTGGGAGAGACCACAGCCCTGTTGGTAGTGGATATAGTTCACCAAAGGGAAGAGATGCCCCTAGTATTATTCTTCTGAAAACAGGTAATTCCTGGGCCAAGAAGAGGTAAACCAGAGACAAGAGGGGGAAAGGATTTCTTAGAAGCCAGAGGGAAATGGAGCTAGACACCCAGGCATGGAGAAAACTGAGCTGGTTCTACTAGATGTACTGAGTTGACCCTGGCCATTGGGGTTAGGTAGGAAGCTGGCCCACGAAGCAAGTATGCATCTGATCTTGTGTGC
The DNA here is from genome assembly GCF_030014295.1 of Loxodonta africana. Classification (NCBI taxonomy): domain Eukaryota; kingdom Metazoa; phylum Chordata; class Mammalia; order Proboscidea; family Elephantidae; genus Loxodonta; species Loxodonta africana. The sequence continues at coordinate 60,235,773 of NC_087343.1, forward strand.
CAGCTGTGTCCCTGCTTAGAGTGAACCGGTGAAAAAGGAAGCAGTTTCTGCTCTCCTGAGGCCAGGACTTGAGGAAGGGGCGCTTTACCAATGAAAAATGTACAGAGAAAGCAGGAAGTGCATGGCTGTCTCTGTTTTTTGTTTTTCTAGAAACAGCAACAACAGTGCAAGACAGTGCCCTGTTTCTGGAGAATGCAGCCCCTAATCTGTCATTCATAGATTCTTTGGTCTGTAGGGAAACTGAATTCTAGTTTTACTAGAAAGAAGTAAGAGCATCCTTTGGGCATAAATAAATGCCTGGGATTCTTGGACATTTCAATGAGAGGAAACCCTGGGGAAGTCTGGACTTCCCACTCTGTTGGACAAATGGAGGCTTAGGGTTGTTCAACTTTCAGGTACTGATGTGGGTATCTTACCCATCTCTTTTCTCCTGAACCAAACAAGGTGCCTGGCACATGGTAGATCCCTAATAGATGTACACTGAACAAATAAATGAGTGGATGAATGAGGACGCAGAAAGGAAATGTTGAGGGGAGTAAAAAGAATGAGGAAGCCAGGGAGAATAGGCCTTTCTTGAAGGGCATGTGTTCCAGTCAAACCATCATGTCCTTTCCAACACTTCCTTGAGTCTGTAAAATCATATACCAACTTTGATCTTATCAGGGTAGGGCTTTCTATATCATTAATAGAGGAAATGCTTGCCAACCTTTTCTACCAGAATAGAAACAGCTCAACAGTGTACGAGTCAACAGTAATCCACTAAAGGATATGTATTTCTATTGAGTGAGCTATGTCAAATAAATGAGCTGCCCTGCACTGGAGACAATCTTCTCGCAGAAGGAGGAGAGCTATCATAGCTTAACAAATGGTAATCCATGTTCTTTGTGAACAGATAAAAATTAAAACCCGAGAAGCTCCTTGTGTAAGACCAAAGTTGCTGAAATTCCAGAAAGGCAATCAAATTCTTAACTTCCCGTTGACTCCATTCACAGCTGAAAAGACTGTTCTCACTATTTTGATAACTGGGGAGGAGCACTGGGTTTTGAGTCCAAAGACATGAGTTAGAGTCTTGGCTCTGACATCATATCGTTGTGTGACATTGGGCAAGTCCCTTAGCCACTCTGAACCTCAGTATCTTCATCTGTAAAAGGAAGATAATAACAGGTAACTACCATTGTTGCCATCAGGAGTAAATGAAAATGATGCATGTGTAAAATAACATTGTCTAGAATATGATATGAATATGTCATTTATAATACCTTTCTGTTTTTAAATTATAATGTGATGAGCAAATATGTTTACAACTGTTTATTATTGTTACTGAAGAATTAGCCATGGAGAAACATTGATCTTTATGCAGGTGTGTCTATTCCAATCAACTTACCCAGGAATTGCTCATGTTTTCTTTAATGTCATTTACTTTCACATTTTGCTTTGTAAATCGTTCCTCAAAATATTTGTTCCTTATGGCCATCTTTGTTGTTGTTATTTTCGGTGCCATCCAGTCAGTTTCAACTCAGAGCTACACGAATTGCAACAAAATCAAACACTGAGTGGTCCTGCACTATCCTAACAGGTGTTATGCTTGAGCCCATTGTTGTAGTCTGTGTCAATCCATTTCACTAAGGGTCTTCCACTTTTTTGCTGCCCCTCTACTTTATCAAGCATGATGTCCTTTTCCAGGGACTGGCCCCTCCCGATAACATATCCAAAGTATGTGAGACAAACCCTCAACATCCTTGCCTCTAAAGAGCATCCCGGCTGTACTTCTTCCAGGACAAACTTGTTCATTCTTCTGGCAGTTCATGGTATATTATTCAACATTCTTCACGAACACCATAATTCAAATGCATTGATTCTTCGGTCTTCCTTATTCATTGTCCAGCTTTTACATGTGTATGAGACAATTGAAAATATCATGGCTTGGGTCAGGTGCACCTTAGTCCTTAAGGTGACATCTTTGCTTTTAACGCTTGGCCATCTAGACTTGGTATAAACATATGGCCAGAAGTGAAAGTCTTTATTAGACATAACAACAAAATTCTAAACTATAAATGTAAGGATGGATAGATCTGATGACATAAAAATTCTGAATATCAACAGAACAAAAAATGAAACAAATAAATTATAAGCACAGTTGAAAGATAACAAAATGAGGTAAATTTTAGCATACAAAAGAGAAGGTGTTAAATTCCTTAACTTATAAAAAATTTTAACAAGAAAGTTACAAGCAATCCAATGGAAAAAATGGTCAAATGGCATATAAAGATAATTCATAAGAGGGAAGACACAAATGACCAATAAACATGTGGAAGAATGCCTAATCTCCCTAGTAATTAAAGAAATACAAACTAAAATAAGATACTATTTTTCACTTATCAGATAGGCAAAGGTTAAAAAGAATGCTAATACCCATCGTTGGCAAGGAGGTAGGAAGTGGGCATGCTCATTAACTGTTGGTGGGAATTAATTTTTGTACAACCTTTCTGGGGGCAATTTGGCACTACCTGTAAAAATGCAAACTTTTCAACCCAACTATTCCACATCTAGGAATTTATTCTAAAGAAATTATCAAACAAATGTACAAGGTGTATGTCAAAGTTATTCTTCATGGAATTATTTATTACAGAAAATTGGAAGCAACTTAAATATCCAGGAGATTAACCAAATAAATGGTAGAATATATATATATATATTTAATGATATATATATTGAATCCTTCAGTGTATATATACTGAGTAACTGATTAAATGATGAAACGTATATGTATATAATATGTTCCATTATTTGTAGATCTCTTTTCATATCAATAACTGTAGTCTACATCATTGTTTTTAATGTCACACTATATCATGTGTATGTATACACATACACACACAATGGAGCTTTTCTATCTCTCGTTCCACAGATGTAGTCAATTTGTGTGTATTACATCTGTCAAGGTCCACGTGTATAGACACTGTTTATGTTGGTGAAAAAAAGTATTTGCAATGAAGTCATTGGTCTTGCAAAATTCCATCATGCCAGCTCCAGTGACGTACCTACCACCAATCCCATATTTTCCAACTACCAATCCTTCTTCTTTGTTTCTGATTTTTGCATTCCAATCACCAGTAATTATCAGAGCATCTTGAATGCATGATTAATCAATTTCAGACTGCAGAAGTTGGTAAAAATTTTCAGTTTCTTCATCTTTGGCCTCGGTGGTTGGTGTGTAAATTTGAATAATAGCCATATTAACTGGTCTTCCTTGTAGGCATATGGATATTGTCCTATCACTGAAAGCATTGTACTTCAGGATAGATCTTGAAATGTTCTTTTTGAAGATGAATGTAAAACCATTCCTCTTCAAGTTGTCATTCCCTGCGTAGTAGACCATATGTTTGATTCAAAATGGTCAACACCAGTTCATTTCAGCTCGCTAATGCCTAGGATGGAAACCCTGGTGATGTAGTGGTTAAGAGGTCAGCTGCTAACCAAAAGGTTGACAGGTCGAATCCACCAGGCACTCCTTGGAAACCCTATGGGGCTGTTCTACTCTGCCCTATAGAGTGGTTATGAGTCAGAATCGGCTCAACAACCGGTTTGGTTTTTTTTGGTTTAATGCCTATGATATCAATCTTTACACATTCCGTTTCATTTTTGGTGACTTCCAATTTTCCTAGACTCATACTTTGTACATTCCACATTCTGATTATTAATAGATGTCTGCAGCCATTTCTTCCCATTTTGAGTAGTGTCACATCGTCAAATGTAGGTCCTGGAAGTTTGACTCCATCCACGTCATTAAGGTTGACTCTACATTGAGGAGGCAGCTCTTTTCCAGTCAGATTTTGAGTCCCTTCCAACCTGAGGGGCTCATTTTCTGGCACTATATAAGACAATGTTCCACTGTTAGTCATAAGGTTTTCACTGGCCAATTTTTTCAGAAGTAGACTGCCAGGTCCTTCTTCCTAGTCTGTCTTAGTCTGGAAGCACTGTTGAAACCAAGGGTGACCCTGCTGGTATTTGAAATACCAGTGGCAGAGCTTCTAGTATCATAGTGACACATAAGCCCCCAAGGTATGACAAATGATGGAAAAACTTGATATCATCAGTCAGAACAAGGCCAGGGGCCAACTGTGGAACTGACTATTAATTGCTTATATGCAAGTTCAAGTGGAACTGAAGAAATTCAGAACAAGACCATGAGAGCCAAAATACTACCCTGGGTATATCCCACCTGAATTTAGAGACCATCTCAGCGATAAATTTGATGCACTGAATACTAATGACCAAAAACTAGATGAGTTGTGGAATGACATCAAGAACATCATACATGAAGAAAGCAAGAGGTCATTAAAAAGACAAGAAAGAAAAGACCAAAATGGATGTCAGAAGAGAGTCTGAAACTTGCCCTTGAACATAGAGTATCTAAAGTGAAAAGAATGATGAAGTAAAAGAGCTGAACAGAATATTTCAAAGGGTGGCTCAAGAAGACAAAGTAAAGTGTTATTACAATGAAATGTGCGAAGACCTGCAGATAGAAAACCAAAAGGGAAGAACATGCTCAGCATTTCTCAAGCTGAAAGAACTGGAGAAAAAATTCAAACCTCGAGTTGAAATATTGAAGGATTCTATTGGAGAAAATATTAAATGACCCAAGAAGCATAAGAAGATGATGGAAAGAATACACAGTCACTGTACCAAAAAGAATTGGTGGACATTCCACCATTTCAGGAAGTAGTATATGATCAAGAACTGATGGTATTAAAGGAAGAAAGCCTACTGCACTGAAGGCGTTGGAGAAAAAAAGGATCCAGGAATTGATGGAATACCAATTGAAATGTTTCAACAAACAGTTTTGCAATACTGGAAGACCTCATTCGTCTACGCCAAGAAATTTGCAAGATAGTCACCTGGCCAACCAACTGGAAGAGGTCCATATTTGTACCCATTCCAAAGAAAGACAATCCAACAGAATATGGAAATTATTGAACAATATCATTAATATCACACGCAAGTAAAATTTTGCTGAAGATCACTCGAAAGTGATTGCAGCAGTACATCTACAGGGAACTGCCGGAAATTAAAGTCAGATTCAGAAGAAGACATGGAATGAGGGATATCACTGCTGATATCAGATGGATCCTGGCTGAAAGCAGAAAATTTCAGAAAGCTGTTTACCTGTGTTTTATTGACTGTGCAAAAGCATTCAGCTGTGTGGATCAAAACAAATTATGAATAACATTGTGAAGAATGGGAATTCTAGGACACTTAACTGTGCTCATGAGGAACTGTACATAAATCAAAAGGCAGTTATTTGGATAGAACGAGGGAATATTGCATGGTTTAAAGTTAGGAAAAGTGTGCGTCATGGTTGTATCGTTTCACCATACCTATTCAATCTGTATGCTGAGCAAATAATCCAAGAAGCTGGACTATATGAAGAAGAATGAGGCATCAGAATTGGAGGAAGACTCTTTAAGTTGGAATGAATAAGGAAGACTGAAGAATTATTGATGCCTTTGAATTATGGTGTTGGTGAAGAATATTGAATATATCATGGACGGTCAGAAGAATGAACAAACCTGTCTTAGAAGAAGTTTACCCATAATGCTCCTTAGAAACATAGATGGGGAGACTTTGTCTCACATACTTTGGACATGTTATCATGAGGGACCAGTCCCTGGAGAAGGACATTATGCTTGGTAGAGTAGAGGGTCAGCAAAAAAGAGGAAGACCCTCAATGAGATGGATTGACACAGTGGCTGCAACAGTGGGCTCAAGCTTAACAACAATTGTGAGGATGGCACAGGACCGGGCAGTGTTTCATTCTGTTGTACATAGGGTCACTATGAATTGACTCAATGGCACCTAACAACAACATCAACATACAGTGGAACATTAAAAACAATGATATAGGCTACAGTGATTCATATGAAATGATATCCATAATTAAGAGACAAAATACATTACAAAACAATAAAATATACCAATCCAGTTATTGCTGGTGAGTGGGATTAGTGGTGATATTCACTTTCTTTATTTTTTCAATTGTTTTAAAAATGTTCTTATCATACCAAGTGTGTAAGAATAACTACTTCGACATTGAAAGGAATAAAAACTATTGCCAAACGACCTTTTCTTTTAAAGCAGTATAGATATTCTCACAAAAATTATTTCTCACCATGACATTTTAAGTGTAGCTTCATTTTTTCTTGGTATATTCCAATTGAGATATATTCTAGAGTATTCCAACATAATATTTTCTCTGGAAGAGCTTGATTTGTTTTCATCTTCACAGCCTGATACGCTGACACAAAAGCTGAAATAAAATCTTAATAAATCATCCTTTTCCTCCCAAATCCTTCTTCAGGAATTTTTGTTTCTTTTTTAGATATTTTCTACTGCTAGGAAAAATGTCACCTCCAAATCCAAGAACCTAACTCATGGAGTATGCTTTTCACACAAGGCTGTTGGACTCTTCTCGGGCTTTAGCCTGCCTATCTCTGATGAACCAGAGGATCAGAGTTGGGGTTACTTTATTCTAAAAATTTCAGTACAATTCATTTTTTTTTTTTTTAATTATTAAATCCTCAAGGATCACAATAGAGGGTCCTAGACAGAGCAGAAGAAAAATGTAGAACAAAATTCTAACTCAAAAAGAAAGACCAGACTTGCTGGCCTGACAGAGACTGGAGAAACTCTGAGAGTATGGCCCCAGCACACCCTTTCAGCTCAGTAATGAAGTCGCTCCTGAGGTTCACCTTTCAGTCGAAGATTGGACAGGCCCATAAAACAAAATGAGACTAATGGGGCACACTGGCCCAGGGGCAGGGACTAGAAGGCAGGAGGGAACAGGAAAGCTGGTAATAGGGAACCCAATGCTGAGAAGGGAGAGTGTTGACATGTCATGGGGTTGCTAACCAATGTCATAAAACAATGTGTGTACTGACTGTTTAATGAGAAACTAGTTTGTTCTGTAAACCTTCATCTAAAGTAGAATTAAAATTTTTTTTAAAAAATCAGTCAATTCTGTGAAAAAAATGTGCTCAATACTAGAGAGATTATTTGATATAGCAAAGCAAACAGAGCATACAGCTTAAGCATCTGGATCCTAGAGCAAGACTACATGGATTTAAATTCTGTTTTACTTACTAGCCCTGTAACTTTGGCAAATTACTCTAGCTAAGCCTCAATTCCCCGTCTATAAAATTAGGATATTAATATACTCTTCACAGGGTTTTTGAGATGATTAAAAGAGAAATCACATGTAAAGCACTTAACAAAGTGTCTGACACAGAAACACTCAAGAATGCCAGTCTTTAATATTATCATTTGTCTTGGTTATCTATTGCTGAGTAATTATTTCAGTTTCTGTAGGTCAGGAATCTGTGGCTTACCTAGATCCTCTGGCTCTGGGGCTCTCACCAGGCTATCGTTAATGTGTTAGCTGGGGCTTCAGTCATCTCAACACTCAGTGGAGTAGGATCTGGTTCCAACCTCACTCAGGTGGTTGTTGGCAAGATTCAGTTCCTTGCAGACTGTTGGACTGGGAACCTCAGTACCTCACTAAAGCCACCCTCAGCTCCTGGCCATGTGGACGTCTCCATAAGGCAGTTCACAACATGATCAAGCAAGAGGGAGAGAAGGAGTGCCAGCATGAGGGAGAGGACAAACAAGAAGGAATTCGCTGTTTTTAGAACCTAATCTTGGATATAACAGTCCATCACTTTTACCATATTCTATTCCTGAGAAGCAAGTCCCTACATCCGGCCCACACACAAGGGGAAGGGATTGCCCAACGGAGTGAGTAAAAAGACGTAGGGGTCATTGGGAGCCACTTTAGAAATTTCTTACCACATCGTTGTTCAAGCTTTTCCAGGAAAATTCTAACTTTTGAGAATTATATTGTGTGAGTTTTGGAGACTTTCATAAACCTGGACAAACTGCAAAGTGTCCAACTGGAGTTAATGGGTCATTCTCTCTAAATTATTTGTCTGTGTTGACATGGTGAGGGGGTAGTTCACAGAAAGGTCCCACCACAGGCAAAGAATAGGCGCTATAGAGGTCTTCCTTGGTATTTATACTACAAAAACAATAGAGTCTTGCCTGTTTTTCAAAGATAACCCAACTCTGTCCACTAAGCTATTCCTTAGCCAACTTCTAAGGGAATTAAACACCAGCCTGGCTCTCAGGGTCATCTTCCTCTCAGAGCAAAGGAAGGCAGTCCCACTTTCAGAGTCTCCCCAAGACACAGCAAGCCTCTTACTGTTTTGTGGCTCCTAATCGTCCTGGGGCTGCTGTTTTACCTTCACGATTCACCTCAGTTTCTTCACTCCTCCAAGCACCAGAGAGGCTGCCACTTGATTTCACAGAGCAATTTAGCCCTTATTGGATCTTTTCATTCTTTTCCCAGATCATGCCTAGGAGTCCCTCCTTAATTCTCCAAAAAAAAAAAAAAAAAAGCAATTCTATCCTTAAAGGTAATTATCCTATCCTCCGCTTAGGGCCAGATTTTAAAATTGTATATTCTTTCTCATCACACAAACTATATTTTAATATTAAATACTCTTCTTTCTTTTACAATTACCTGAAGGAATAGACTACCACTCGTCTGTCAGTTTGTCATCTTATGGTGGCTTGTGTGTTTCTATGATGCTGGAAGCTATGTCACTGGTATTTCAAATACCAGCAGGGTCACCCATGATAGACAGGTCTCAGTGGAGCTTCCAGATTAAGACAGACAAGGAAGAAAGTCATGACAATCTATTTCCATAAATTAGCCAGTGAATACCCTATGAATCACAACAGAATATTGCACAACATAGTTCTGGGAAGATGACCCGGCTAGGCTGGAAAACACTCAAAATACACAGTGGCTGCAAGAATGGACTCAAGCACATCAATGATTGTGAAGATGGTGCAGGACTAGGCAATGTATTATCCTATTGTTCCTAGGGTTGCCATCTTAGGCTGGGTTCTCTAGAGAAGCAAAACCAGGAAATCATATAAATATATACAGAGAGAGGTTTATATCAAGGAAATGGCTCAGGAGATTTTAGAGGCTGGAACATCCCAAGTCTGTGGGTCAGAATAGAGGCCTCTCCTGATTCACATAGCTACAGTGGCTGTCAAACTCAAGACTGGCAGGTTAAAGAGCAGGGCTCTTGCTTACAGGCTGCAAAGATTCACAAATCCCAAGATCAGCAGGCAAGATGGCAGGTGAGCTGCTAGCTCAAGTCTCAAGAACTGGACATCAGATGAACAGGAGCCAGCTGCAGGATCCATAAAGAACAAAGCCCTCGAGCCTTGCCAGAAAGTCCACTTATATTTGATGCAGGCCACACCCCCAAGGAAACTCCTTTTCAACTGATTGGCTACTCACAGCAGGCTATTCACATTATATCAAATCTCATCATGGAAGTGATCACATCATCATACAACTGTCAAACTACTTCGTAACTGCCGAACCACTGAGAATCATAGTCCAGACAAATCGACATACAATCTTAATGATCACAGTTGCCACGAGTTGGAGCTGACTCAACAGCAGATAACAAAAACGACAACAAATAGAGATACACATACCATGTTCATGGGCTGGAAAACATTAATTCCCCCACCCCTCAAATTGATCTGTTATATTCAATGCAATGCTGATCAAAATCCCAGCAGGATATTGAAAAAAAATAGAAATTGCCAAGAAGATTCTAATATATATGTGAAAATACAAAGATTAGAATAGTCAAGATAATCTTTAAAGGAGAAACAAAGTTGGAAATCTTAGAGTTCCAGGTTTGGGGACTTACTGTAAACTATTGTTGTCAGGTGCTGTCAAGTCACTTCCAATTCGTAGAAACACTATGTACAACAGAATGAAACACCGCCCAGCCCTGTGCCATCCTCACAATCATTATGCTTGAGTTCATCGTTGTAGCCACTGTGTCCATTCATATCACTGAAGGTCTTTCTCTTTTTTGCTAAGCCTCTAGTTTACCAAGCATGATGTCCTTCTCCAGGGACTGGTCCCTCCTGGTAACATGTCTGTTATGGATTGAATTGTGTCCCTCAAAAATGTGTGTCAACTTGGCTAGGCTATGATTCCCAGGGTTGTATAGTTGCCCAACATTTTGCCATCTGATGTGATTTTCCTGTGTTTTGTAAATCCTACCTTTATGATGTTAATGAGGTGGGATTCAAAAAACCAAACCCACTGCCATCAAATAGACTCTGACTCATAGAGACCCTATGGGACAGAGTAGAACTTCCCCATAAAGTTTCCAAGAAGCACCTGGTGGATTAGAACTGCCGACCTCTTGGTTAGCAGCTGAGGCACTTAACCACTACACCACCAGGGTTTCCAAGGTGGGATTAGAGGCAATTATATTAATGCAGCAGGGCTCAATCTACAATATTAGGTTGCATCTTAACCCAATCTCTTTTGAGACATAAAATAAGGAAGTGAGCAGAGAGACATGGGGACCTCATACCACCAAGAAACAAGGGCCAGGAGAACAGCACATCCTTTGGACCCAGGATTCCTGCTCTGAGAATCTCCTCGACTGGGGAAGGTTGATGACAAGGACCTTCTCTGAGAACTGACAGAGACAGAAAGCCTTCCCTAGGAGCTGTCACCCTGAATTTGGACTTCTAGCCTCCCGGACCGTGAGAAAATAAAGTTCTCTTTGTTAAAGCAATCCACTTGTGGTATTTCTGTTATAGCAGCACAAGATGACTAAGACAATGTCCAAAGCACCAGAGACAAAGTCTCACCATCCTGGCTTCTAAGGAGTATTCTAGCTGTACTTCTTCCAAGACAGATTTGTTCATTCTTCTGGAAGTTCATGGTACATATATTTAATATTCTTCACCAACAGCATAATTCAAAGGCAACAATTCTTCTTTGGTCTTCCTTATTCATTGTCCAGCTTTCACATGCATACGAAGTAATTGAAAACACCACACCTTGGGTCGGGCTCACCTTACTGTAAACTAATCCGCATCAATAAAGCCTTCATCATTCTACTATGTCCTATTTGGGGAGGTATATCCTCATCACTCAAAATGAGAAGAAACACCTACAAACATCCGTTAATAATCAGAACCTGAAATGTATGAAATATGAATCTAGGAAAATTGGAAATCATCAAAAATGAAATGGAATGTACAAACATCGATAACCTAGGCATTAGTGAGCTGAGATGGACTGGTATTGGTCATTTTGAATTGGACAACCATATGGTCTACTATGCTGGGAATGACGGCTTTAAGGGGAATGGTATTGTATTCATCATCAAAAAGAACAGTTCAAGATCTATCCTGAAGTGCGATGCTGTCAGTGATAGGATAATATCCACACACCTACAAGGAAGGCCAGTTAGTACAACTATTATTCAAATTTACCCACCAACCACTAAGGCCAAAGATGAAGAAATTGAAGGTTTTTACCAACTTCTGCAGCCTGAAATTGATCAAACATGTAATCAGGATGCATTGAACATTACTGGTGACTGGAATGCTAAAGTTGGAGACAAAGAAGAAGGATTGGTAGTTGGAAAATATGGCCTTTGTGATAGAAATGATGCTGGAGGTCATATGTTTGAGTTTTACAAGACCAACAACTTCTTCATTGCAAATACCTTTTTTTACCAACATAAATGGCAACTATACACATGAGCCTCACCAGATGAAATACACAGGAATCAAATCAACTGCATCTGTGGAAAGAGATGATGGAAAAGTTCAATACCATCAGTCAGAATAAGGCCAGGGGCTGACTGCAGATTGAACCATCAATTACTCAGATGCTAGTTCAAGGTGAAACTGAAGAAATTTAGAACAAGTCCATGAAAGCCAAAGCACGACCTTGAGTATATCCCACCTGAATTTAGAGACCATCTCAAGAATAGATTTAACTTTTTGAACACGAATGACCGAAGAGCAGACAAGTTGTGGAATGACATCAAGGACATCATACATGAAGAAAGTAAGAGGTCATTAAAAAGACAGGAGAGAAAGACCTAAATGAATGTCAGAAGAAACTCTGAAACTTGCTTTTGAATGTCTAGTAGCTAAAGCCAAAGGAACAAATGATGAAGTAAAAGAGCTGAACAGGAGATTTCAAATGGGGGCTCAAGAAGACAAAGTCAAGTATCATGATGACATGAGCAAAGACCTGGAGATAGAAAACTAAAAGGAAAGAACATGATCAGCATTTCTCAAGCTAAAAGAACTGAAGAAAAAATTCAAGACTCAAGTTGCTATAGTGAGGATTCTATGGGGAAAACATTAAACAACATAGGAAGTATCAAAAGAAAATGGAAGGAATACAGAGTCACCATACTAAAAAGAATTGGTCATCAGTCAACCATTTCAGGAGTAACATATGATCAGGAACCAATGGTACAGAAGGAAGAAGTCCAAGCTTCATTGAAGGCGTTGGCAAAAAAACAATGCTACAGGAATTGATGGAATACCTATTAAGATGTTTCAACAAATGGATGTAGTACTGGAAGTGCTCACTCGTTTACACCAAGAATTTGGAAGACAGCTTCCTGTCCAACTGACGGGAAGAGATCTGTATTTATGCCTATTCCCAAGAAAGGTGATCCAACCGAATGCAGAAATTACCGAACAACATCATTAATATCACATGCAAGCAAAATTTTGCTGAAGATCATTCAAAAGTGGCTGCAGCAGTATATCGACAGAGAACTGCCAGAAATTCAAGCTCAATTCAGAAGAGGACGTGGAACCAGGGATATCATTGCTGATGTCAGATGGATCCTGGATGAAAGCAGAGAATACCAGGAAGATGTTTACCTGTGTTTTGTCAGCTGTGCAAAGGCATTCGACTGTGTGGATCATAACAAATTACGGATAACATTGCCGAGAATGGGAATTCCGGAACACTTGGTTTTGGTCATGAGGAGTCTATACATGGATCAAGAGGTAGTCATTCGAACAGAACAAGGGGATACTGCATAGAAGTTAGGAAAAGTGTGTGTCACAGTTGTGTCCTTTCTCCATACCTATTCAACCTGTATGCTGAGCAAATAACCCGAGAAACCGGACTATATGAAGAACAGGGCATCAGGATTAGAGGAAGTCTTATTGACAACTTGTGTTATGCAGATGACACAACCTTGTTTGCTAAAAGTGGACAGGACTTGAAACATTTCTTGTCCTGATAAAGGCCAAAGAAAGACCACAGTCTTAAGTATGGGTTACACCTCAATGTAAAGAAAACAAAAATCCTCACAACTGGACCAATAAGCAACATCATGATAAATAAAAGATTGAGGTTGTCAAAGATTTCATTTTATTTGGATCCACAATCAACACTCACAGAAGCAGCATCAAAAAATCAAAAGACATACTGCACTGGACAAATTGACTGCAAGAGTTCTCTTTTTTTTTAATTTTTTATTTTGCTTTCAGTGAAAATTTACAGCTAAAGTTGATTTCTCACACAAAAATTTATACCCGTATTGTTAAGTGATCCTAGTTGAAGAGATCTCTTTAAAGTGTCAAAAAACAAAGATGTCACCTTGAGGACTAAGGTGAACCTGACCCAAGCCATGGTGTTTTCAATTGCCTCATATGCATGTGAAAGCTGGACAATCAATAAGGAAGACCGAAGAAGAATTGATGCCTTTGAATTGTGGTGTTGGTGAAAAATATTGAATATATCACGGACTACCAAAAGAATGAACCAATCTATCTTAGAAAAAGTACAACCAAAATTCTTCTTAGAAGCAAGGTTGGGGAGACTACATCTCACATGCTTTGGACATGCTATCAGGAGGGATCATTCCCTGGAGAAGGACATCATGCTTGGTAAAGTAGAGGGTCAGCAAAAAAGAGGAAGACCCTCAATGAGATGCATTGACACAGTGGCTGCAACAATGAGCTCAATCATAGCAACTATTGTAAGGATGGTGCAGGACCAAGCAATGTTCCTTTCTGTTGTGCATAGGGTCGCTATGAGTCGGAAACAATTTGACAGCACCTAACAACAATTTTTAACAACAACAACAACATCCTCCCATCTGTCCCCATTGAGAATTGCTGAGTAATCACTTACTCAACAGCTATTTATGGAGCAACCACTATATTCTCCAAAGAGCTGAACTGGATTTGTGGAGCCACAAATAAGGACAATCATTTTATCCCTACTGTACCCCTTTCCTGTGACTGGCTCAGGGCTGGCAGCCTGGGCTCCTAAGTAAAACAGAGGAGGACAGCCAACTTGCAATCATGCACCCAAACTTCTGGTTCAACTAGAAATTCAAGGCAGGAAGCTCATACTCAGTCAGGGAGTCAGTGGGGAGGGGAGAGGTCCTCAGCTCCGTTTAACCCCCTTGTCGTTTTGCTCATGGAATTGCTTTAGAGAGCATGTGGTGGGGGGTTGTGTAGGGAGACACCTTGATAGACAAAAGGTTGCCTAACCACCTTCATCAAAGTTGAGAGAAACCAATAGGAATCTACTTGGAATCGACTCTGTGGAGTACCATGAACTGATGGCATCTAGGGTGGTTGTCGAGGCGAGGGTGAGGTGAGAGCAAGCTCTGTAGATGAAGGAAGGGAGGTTAGCAAGTCAGGTTTTCCAAATGTACGGGAACATGGGGTGGGAAGGTGCTTAGTGTGTTCCCAGAGTCTGTGCTGGCTCAGGAATCTAGTACCATAATTTTCAGGGAAATTTTTCTAAATATTTTCCAAGTTCCCTCTTCTGTGAAACAGAATTAGCTCTAGGCTCTGGTGCTAAAGTGCGATCAGCATTTCATCCGTGTGCACCAAGGATCATACTCATTGCCTCTAAATGAAGCACTATCCAAGATTTATTTTTCAGGAATTCCAGAACACCAATGGAGAGAAGCATTGCTAGGTATAAAATATGGGTGAGTCCCATTCTACTCTTCCTCCTTCACAGCTCATCATCCTCAACTTCTGAGAATGTTGATAATGTTCTTACCTTAAAGATTCTTAAGCTTAATGTGGAAGTTGTATTGGTGTGTATATTTTCACCACAATTAGGAAAGTATATATATAAAACAAACCCGTTATCTTCAAGTCTATTCCAAGTCATAGTGACCCTATAGGACAGAGTAGAACTGCCCCACAGGGTTTCCAAGGAGCACCTGGTAGATTTGAACTCCTGATCTTTTGGTTAGCAGCTGTAGCTCTTAACCACGACACCACCAGGGTTTCCATATATATATATATATGTATGTATGTATGTATATGCAAAAGAAATTTTATAAGCTTACACCAAGAAATACCAACAACTTTTAAAATATTATTTATTTGTGGCATCTTCACAATTATGCACTTTGCTATTTCAAGTTTTTAGGAGCAAGCACAAGAAAATACTTCTTTTGATCAGCTTACAGTATGAACCCTAAAAGAAGGTACATAGAAACATACTCTAGAGTCTGTAAGATGAGATTAAATTAAACATTTATCAATTTTAAGTGAGTATTGCTTCCTTTAAAATAATTACCACATTTTACACAAATAACACCCACCTTCTAAGTTTGTTTGCCAACTGTACCCTCCCCCCAAGAGATATTTTTGTAAGCACACTATGCATTTTTTTTACATCAACATGTAAAACTATTGGCATAGCAGCGTTTATGAAAATACCTCACAGAGGGGAGAGCAAGGTTGGCAAATAAACTTAGAAGGCATGAATTATTTGTGTGAAAATACGGTACCTAGGAAGGCACTGATTTCCACAAAAACTCCTCTTTTGAGATTGCTCCTAAAGCTAATTCATAAGCTGCATGTAACACAGAGACAGATAAAAGGAAGCTCATTATTTTACAATTACAACTTGCTTTAATTAAGATGTTGGCCCAGTTTACAATCAAAATCAAAACCACACTTGAAAAGGGTGATTTGCTATCACTGAGGCAATTAAAAAATATCCACAGTTCAAAAGTGTGATTAAAAGAAAAAAAAGCGTGGTGAGCAATGGCATCATTACAGAAATAAGTGAACAATCTCCCAAGCAATCCTTTGAAGGAGATAGTAGTCATTTTGGATAAAAGAACTTTTAGTAAAATAAAACACAAAAAAACAAGAATAGGAGAAGCCCACCCAGTCTCATTATGTTATTATTATTCCTCTTACAGTTGACAAGCATCCTTTGGATGATCCTTATTTTATTTTAATTATTTGTGCATTTTTTCTGTTAGTAAATATTATATTTATTAAAAATTTATATTTTTATAATATATAAAATTTATATGTAATATAGCCGTCATCTGTCTGTTAATTTGTCATCTGTGATGGCTTATATGTTGCCGTGATGCTGGAAGCTATGCCATTGATATTTCAAATACAAGTAGGGTCACCAGTGGTGAACAGGTTTCGGTGGAGCTTCCAGAATAAGACAGACTAGAAAGAAAGGCCTAATGATGTACTTCTGAAAATTAGCCAATGAGAATCCTATGGGTCACAACAGAACATTGTCATCTCACTTGCTTTGGACACGTCATCAGGAAAAATTCATTGCTAGAGGAGGACATCATGTTTGATGAAGTAGAGGCCTAGTGAAGGAATGGGAGGCCCTAAGTGAGATGGGCTGGCACAATACCTGCAATGATTGACTGGGCCATGCTGGTGATTTTGAAGGTGGCACAGGACTAGGCAATGTTTCATTCTGTTGTATGTAAAGTCATCATGAGTTGGAGTCAACTCCATGGCAGCCATCCATCAATCGTATGTATAATTTATAAATATAAATTTATATAACATATGCAATTTACGTTTTTAATTAATATCATATTAAATAATAACATTAATTGAAGAGCATTCAGCAAACACAAGAGTGTAAAGAAGAAAATGTAATCACCTCTAATCCTACCAAGAGAGATTAGATTATCATTTTTAAAGGTGAGTTTTATATCTTACCTTAAAAATAATTAGGATGAAACTGAGATTGCCAAGCTGTTCAAAAAATTACACTCAAGAACTTTTGAAAGGTCATTAACTAAGGCTTGGGATTTATCTTGTAGAAACTGAACACTGATAAAAACATCAAGAGACAGCATCCTGTCTACAAGCCAAACCTCAAGTAATCACTCCCAAACAGAGTGCCTTTGGCATAAAGGATATTCTTAGCATACCATCTGAGAAGTAGTACTTTTGCCAGCTCAAAAAGCTGTCTCCCTCACAGAAGGGAGAAAGCCCTGGGACTCTTTATCTTTCTGGCCAACTTGAAAGCAGCAAAATAGAACAACGGGGACATCGGTGTTCATCTCTGCACCACAGAATAGGAGCCACTGCAACCTTTCATCCAATAGCCATGATCATGACCAAAGCCTAACCCTGCCAGTACCCAGGCTACACAAGGAGGGCTCCACTGCTCCCCTGAGGGCTCCGGTTTACCTGTGAGGGCAGAGGTAAGGAACAAAGCATTGACAAATACCTTCCAGAGTCTTGGAATCTAAACCTAAATCTACTCACTAACCACTGTCCTCGAGAGCCTGCAAATGTGATATAACTGAACCCTTTCAGCTGTATCACTAGAAATCCATTGAAAGGATGCTTCCTGTGCAGCACCTTCTTGTGTTCTTTTGGCTATGTTGATGCTCCTCTCCTGTGTCCCATCTCTGAGCTTGGTACTGACTCCATGGACCTGGAACAGAGTAGGGAAAAGTCTGGCTAAAGGGGGAAACTTGGGAGATACTGGCATTTAAGTGAAGGCTAAAGGCTGAAATAATAGAATTGGACGATGTCTCCAAGGGAGAGAATGTAGAAGAAGAAAAGGCCAAGATGGTATTCTAAGGAGCTTTTACAATCTGACAGGACATGTGACTGAATGAATGAAGGGGACAAGGAACAGGGGTATGTATGGATGGTACTGTTATGGGTTGATTTGTGTGTCCCCAAAAGATGTGTTGAAGTCCTAATCCCTGGTACCTATGAACGTGACCTTGTTTGGAAATAGCGTCTTTGCAGATACAATTAGTTAAGCTAACATGAGGTCATGCTGGAGTGGGGTGGACCCTAATCCAGTATGTTTGGTGTCCTTATAATATAAGGACAAGATGCACAGACACAGAGGGAAGATGGCCATGTGACAAGAGAGAGATTTGAGTTATGCTGCCACAACCAAGGAATGCCCGAGGTCAGTAGAAACTGGAAGACACAAGCAAGGATCTTCCCCTAGAAGTCTCAAAAACAACATGGCTCTGCCAGCACCTTGAGCTTGGACTTCTAGCCCCCAAAACAGTGAGAGAAAAAATTATCGTTATTTTAAGTCACCCAGTTCATGATTCTTTTTATGGCAGCCCCAAGAGACTAATAAACCAGTACCAGTTGCCATGAGTTGACTCTGACTCATGGCAACTCCGTGTGTATCAGAGTAGAACTGTGCTCCACAGGGTTTTCAATGGCAGATTTTTTGGAAGTAGATCCCCAGGACTTTCTTCTGAGGTATCTCTGGGTAGGCTTGAATAGCCAACCTTCCAATTAGTAGCCAAGTGCACTAATTGTTTACACCACTAAGGACTCCAAATCCTCTACCATCGAGTTGAATCCAACTCATATCGATCACTATAGGTCAGAGTAGAACTGCTCCATAGGGTTTCCAAGGCTATAAATCTTTACAGAAGCAAACTGCCACATCTTTTTCCCAAGAACAACTGGTGAGTTTGAACTGCTGACCTTTCAGTTAGCAGCTGAGTGGTTAATCACTACACTACCAGGGCTCCTCCAGGGACTCTGGTAAACTAAAACAGTACCTACAGTGTAATGAATGACTTAATATGGCCCTTCTAGCATTTTTTTTTAGCCATAGTCTTTGTCACTCACACACAATTATTCAGTGGAACTATGCAAATAAAGTATACGGAACCTGTGATGGTTGGGGTTATCTGTCAACTTGGCTAGGACATGATTTCCAATATTGTATGGTTGTCCTCCATTTTATGTATTGTGTATCCTGACTTCTATAAGGTGGTAGGACTGGTGTAGGGTATGCCTTGGGTCACAGCCTTGCAGTAGGTAGTGACTCAAATCTCACCCTCACTCAAGATCTGCCCCTCCCTGGGGTGTGAACTGCATCTAAGGTATATGTGTGGATGCCCTGGTGGGGCTATCTCTGCATCTGAATCCCGCTTCTGGTTCATGATCAATTGACCTCCGGTTCTTGGGACTTTAGCTGGGGTCTATTGTCTGACCTGCTGATTCTGGGATTCCCTGGCCTCCACAGCCCCATGGGCCAATGGCCTATCATCTGACCTGATTTGCCAGCTTCTGCAGCTTTGTGAGCCAGCAGCCTACTGTCTAAACTTTGGGTTCAGAAAAAGCCACATGGGTTAAGAGAAGCCTACACTTGACCTAGAGATTTGGGACTTGCCAGGATCCACAACCACATGAGCTATTTCGTTCACACTGTTCATGAGTTCTGTGAGATATTGCAGTGAATCATGGAACCCAGAGACAGGAGGGAGAGTACTGAGGGGAAGGGAAAGAATAGTTGATGTTAGAGATGATGGAGTGGTACGGCAGTTCGGAAAAGTTGGACACTTGGGACATCTTTAACCTTCACTTCATAGGAACCAGATTTCTGGTGATCCTTATTAAAAAAATTACTCATTTAATACCCATATTTTGATGCATATTGTATTAGCATTATTTGTTATAAGCTTCTCTTCTTTACATTCAGCATCTCAATGACAGGCGCTATGTCTTGGGTCTTCCTTAGCCCCCCAAAAGTACTTAATTAATATCTAGAAGCAAATGTAGAAGGAGAAGGAGGAGGGAGTAAAAGAGAGAAAAAGAAGGTAGAACAGACGGAGTGGGAACAAGGAAAGGAGGCAGGATGAAACCAACCAAAGAGGTAATATACTCAGAAAGATTCCCTGACTCGCCTGCATGTTACAAACCTAGAACTTTGATGGCCAAGTCAAGTTCTGAACCAGAAGAATCACTGCTGAGAAGACTGGTTATAAAGAGTTTGAATAGCATGTCCAGCAAAATCTACTGCTAAGGGAACTCAAGTTCGGCTCTAGAAACCAGACCCCAGGTCAGAGATGAGAAGCCCTGCTTACACACAGAGAGCACACTATTTTTAGACCTACACAAGGAAACTAACGGGAACTTTGGTAAAGTCAGAGCTTCTAAAATTGAGATACTTCCATTAGCACTTTGGGCTGCTTAAAGAGAAAGCAGTAAAATTGATCTTGGGAACTCAGTTGGCTTAATTCTAACAAGAAGGCGTAAAAAACGTGGTAGTGGCCAGATAGTCAAGCATTTATGATTATCCTTTAACACTGGTGAGCTGGCTGGCAGGAGGTAGAGACTGTGAGGTGGAAAGGAAGGGTCAGTGTGGTGCCTGTTGACAGAGCATTCATACAGCAGGGATAGCACATTCCCCAGGATGACGGCAAACAATCTTCCCCCACAGACCAATCTGTGGTCTGCATCTTCTAAAAACTTCTATTCATTTTCTCCCAACCAAAGTTTATCTCCATTTGACTTCGTAGGTCCTTGAAGCTAATAAATCATAGAACTACTTGCCTAGAAAAATATTTTTTATGGAAAGAATCTATTGTAATCTAGAGGAAACACTCACTGTCTGTGAATTCCAACAAACCTGCTCCATGATATGGTTGAGTTCTCTCACTTTGCCCAAAGCCAAGGGACATGCCATGAATAGAAACTGTTTAAGGCCCTTGAACCAACACTGGTCCACGATATTACAAATTCTGTCTTCAGATAGGGAGGTTGTGGGGTGTGGGGGAACTCGGAGGGTTAGAAAATCTTTTTATCTGGCCATACTTGGAACGTTTTGTTTAGTCTGGGGAAACCCAAAAGACACAGTTCTTAAGATTCTGTGCTTTTTCACTTTGGCTTTGTTTGTGTATGCTGCGTGCACCAAAAAACTGTCAAAGTGCAAAACTCATTCCTAAAGCAATTTAAACTTTCAAGACTGCTCATGCTAAACAATGAATTAAAATAGTACGTGGCTCACAAAACAATACGTACATAAATTTTTGAATGAAAAATTAACTTGAGGTGTAAACTTTCACCTAAACACAATAAAAAAAATAATAATAATAATTAGGAGGGTTTCACCTAGAAAACTTCTCACACCAAGATGAGGATGGTGTGAGGGAAGCTTGTAAATAAATCTAGAAGCCAAAATTTAAAAACTACTTATTTAGTTTAATTTAAATTTAGGAAAAAAAATAGTGCATAGTTTTTCTGTAGTTTCTTTCCAGTACAACATTAAATCTCTGGGTACTTAGAGGAGTTTGCTTCACAACTCAGATATTTGCCCCCATTTTCCAAATGAAAACAAATTTTTGATAAATGGCGTAATATGGTCTACTCCTTTGATTGGAGTCCTCTTTCCTTGACCAACTTTTGCCTCCACACTCCCTACCTCCAAAGGAGGGCATTAAAGACCAGCCATTTCTTTACAGAATTCACACACACACACACACACACACACACACACATACATGTTCACACAAAAGAACTGATACCTACCTTCTAAGAAAAACCCAGTGATCTAGGTGATTTAGAATTCAGTCACTTTTACTAGGCCACTTAATTATAGAGAGACAGGGATAAAAAATTCTAGTCCAAGGCTCTAATTCCTAGGGAAGAAACCATCCACTGAGTACTACCTCAAATCTTAATCTGTTTTACTGGGAATGAGAGTCCTTACTTTTAGCCCTATTTGGACACAAAATCATACAGAATCTTGGGTTTTTATGTAACTGTTTCATGTGGATGAGAATTAAGGGGTCTAAAACCCTGAATCATCAGGCTTCTACTACTTGAAATGCCCTAATCTCCTGAGTCAGATGTAACCAACTGATTTTGTTTATATATTTGAACTTTGTAGATTATGTATTGTGTGATAAATAAGCAATATAGCTGCCCAGAATATTCACCTAAATATCTTCACTGCATCCCAGAGTAATTTGAATCACCTACCACTACACATGTATCTGAACGGCTAAAATGAGAAAGACTGGTCATACCAAGTGTTGACAAGGATGTGGAGCGACTAGAACTCATAGGCACTGCTGATGAGAATGTAAAATGGTACAACTACTTTGGAAAACATTTGGCTGTTTCTTAAAAAGTTACATGTACAATTCTCACATAATATAACCATTCTACTCATAAGTATTTACTCAAGAGAAAAGGAAAAATAGGTCCATACAAGACTTTTAAACAGAATTTCATAGCAGCTTTATTGATAATAGCCAAAACCTGAAAACAACCCAAATGTCCGTCAACAGGTAAATGGATAAACAAATTGTGCTATCTCCATATAATGGAACAGTACTCATCAATAGAAACTGAATTATTGATACATGCAACAACACAGATACATCTCAAAATAATTACGTTAATGAAAGAATCTAGACAAAAGAAGTTTGTAATATATGATTCCATTTATATAAAATTCCAGAAAATGCGATTTAACCTATAGGGACAGAGATCAGATTAGTGGTTGCTTAGAGAGGAGGGATCAAGGAATGGAGAGGGAGGGATTCCAAAGACAAACGAGGAAATTGTTGGAGGCGATGGATATGTTCTGTATCTTGATTGTGGTGATGGTCTCGTGAGTTTACACCAAAGTGTACTGTCTACGTATGTGCATGTAATTACACCTCAATAAAGCTGTTAAAAACGTGTGAATATCTCACCATTTCCAGTCTTTGCAGTGTGTGTGTGTGTGTGTGTGTGTGGGTGCGTGTGCTCATGGGAGCATATAGACAAGGCACCATGAAATAAAGCAAAGGCATTAGGACTTCAATTAGTTAATTCTAAGTCTATTGTTCGGCAAAACACTGAGCTGGAGTGAACTAGATTAGTCCTGGTGAACTCTTTTTTTTTTCAGAAATGACTGACGGTACGTAATTGCGTTCAGGGACAGCATTTAGCAAAGTAAAAAAGAACACTGGAATTAGGAAACAGAAGACCCAAGCTTGACCTCTAGTTCTTCCTACTGTGTGTGATCTCCCTGAGACTCAGTTTCTGCATCTGTAAAATTAGGTTTGTAACTCTTGCCCATATGACAGAATCCTAAGGATCACATAGATCACGCATGTGAAAACAAAGTGTGGTTATTTTATCAACAATGGGCCCCATCTTATCTTACCATTTTACCAAGAGAAATGGTCTTTCCCCAGTTGAATTCATTTCTCTTGTTTGTTAACTGCAAGTTTTCTCCAAATATGTAGTCATTTCCTTTTTCTGTCTGTAGCAAACTCTGCCCCAGAATGACACTCCATCACCTTGACAGGTCAGTGGCATGCTGAGGACCAGACACATCAATCCCCATTTTTGGATGCTAGGTGCATTGTGGTTCAATAGACAACCAGTGAGGATGCTTTGTGATAGAAGATTTACTTACTAAGCATTACTGAGACCCTACTGTCTGAGACTGAATCACATTCTTGCCCTCCGGCTATTTGTCATCTCTGTTGTGATACACATACAAAAGAAGCATCTAGAAAAGTATGTCAAAGAAATATGTCAATACATGTGACATGTGCACATATGACAGATTAAACAGGCAAGAGTCCCAGTAGCCAAACTCTAGACAAATGAGGACCCAGGGTTCTAGGCTGGGGTATGTTCCCAGGCAGTGCTGAGGTTGGGCATGACATGGGTGCCACTTGCTCTGACCCTGGGAAACAAGCCCTAAAGCATGATGTTGTTGTTGTTATTCGGTGTTGTCAGGTCATCCCGACTCATAGTGACTTTATAGGACAGAGTAGAACTGCCCCTAGAGTTTCCAAAGAGTAGCTTGTAGGTTTGAACTGCTGACTTTTTGGTTAGCAGCCAAGCTCTTGACCACTATGCCACTAGAGCTCCAAAGCATGATGGCTGAGCTGGAAAGCTACGGCTTAGGAAGAGAAGCTTAGTGGCAATGCTAGGTAGACCAAGCAAACAAGCTATTTGTCCAAACGCAAAGAGAGAGATTCTAGAAGGAGGTTTGAGGAAGAAAACCACAAACACTAACTAAATGAGGTGATCTCAGGTACAGGGGGTGGAAAAAGGAGAAAAGCTAGGGAAGACTGTAGTGACAACCTGCAGCTCAGGATTAAAGAGGGTAACCTGATCTGGGCAGGGGTCAGAGAAGGAGTTGTGCAGTGGTGGAGCTGGTAAGGGAGGAAGTGAGCTTTGAGCATAGGCTAATGGCAGTCTTCTAAACTGGGGTGAGCTGTCAGCAGCATCAAGAGGCCAGCCCCTGCCTTTTCATTATGGGTCCCAGGAGGGAAGCCCCAGTACTCACAGTTTTATGACGAGGAGCCAGCTTGGCACTTGATTAATAATAATTTCCATCAATGATTGAGTGGTTCTTATGGGCCCATCACTGTGCCAAGCACTTTAATCATTTCTTTTAAGCCTCATGGCCAACCTACAAGGTAAGTACTATTGTTCTCCTCTTTTTAGAGATGAGAAAACGGAAGCTTCGAGAAGGCAAGCGACTTGTCCAGCTGGTGGATGGTAGAGGCAGGAGACAGACCAAGCCAGTCAGACCCAGGTGTTCTAGATACTTAGCTTCCTCCTAATACCACTTTGCTCAGCTGGAAGCAGGGAGCACTTTGGGCTCCTAGGATCCACCAGCCTTTAAGGTGATGCAGAGCCATCCAGGAGATGGCCTCCAAGAATGAGAAGGGTTTCAGAGTTGGTGGAGAGAGCGTGACCTGTGCAGGAGGAGGAATTCATTTATTTTTCAGATTATGCCCTAGCCAAAGATGAGTCACCCTTCCTTGCCATCGTGCTTCAAATCTTCAGGTCGTAATTTTGATGTGTCAGAATTAGAGACCATTGCGGTGCTCCCAGGGAGGCTGCCCTTCTGTCTCAAGGCACAGGTCTGTGCAAGCAGCAGCTCCACTAGGGCACCGATTACTGCAGCAAACTGCAATAGGATATTCTCTTGCTGTTTACTTCTGCCTTAATTACAGGGTGGAGAAAAGAGCTCCTAAGGTTTGCCAAAAACTTTGGTGGATAAAAAAAAAGAAAAAAAAAAATCCATCTTTTCTTTCCAGTTGTTCAACTCTGTTGTGGAAGGCAAAAGGGGACACTTTGGATCTCAGCTGCCGAGCTGCTAGGGCTTGGAGAACTATGCAAAGGTCATTGTTTTCTGTAAAGGTCGTTGAAAACCCTGGCAAGCCTGCCAATGCAGGAAAGCCACCAGCTTGCCAAATGTCCGGTGTCCCAGTCACCTGCTCTTCCTGTCCTAGGAAGGATGTGGAATGATCTCTGGAGTAAAGACATCAGATCGGTTTTGTTTCTTTCTTGCTCTTAAATCAGCTGCAAAATGCACGAACAAAGCACACACAGGGCGATTCTCAGAGCCCTGTGCCGCCTCCTCGTTAAACGCCAGCAGCTGCTGAGTGTTGCACAGAGAGAGATAAGCAATATGACATTTGTGGTCATTCACATCCTGAGTCTAGATCATTGTGCTCTTAACGGACTTTCTGAGGCTTCAAGCCCCGAAGAATACCCCACAAGGGAAAATACAGAGAGAAGGGTGAGCTCGGGCTGGGGGTTCTGGGGTGGTGGCGGCGGGGACTGATGGGCATAATCAGGCAAGCAAATCACGAGTTACTTGCCCTTCCTAAAGTGGCTCTGCTGACAAGAGAATTAGGGCAGGATGATTTTGGCAAGCGCTGTGTTGTGTTAGCTGCACAAACTTTTTCTTTCCTCTTAGGCAGCCTCTTAATAATTGGGTGGGAGCCTCTTTTCACATTTCATGGAGAGGCCGATTCCTGTCAGATGTTTTTCAGAGGGGCTTCCCATTAGGTTTGTTAAGCACACACAATTCCAGATGCAACCCCGGGTCTATTTAGTTGGAAAGGATTAAAATCTGCAGCTTGCTTCCCGTTGGCAGAGTTTTCAATTTTCTTCTTTCCTCTATTTTCTCACATTATTTGAAGTGACTTTTATCCTTATGATCACACCATGTTTTAAAGGAAGTTATGGGAGAGTGGCAAAAGAACCCAGAGTGCCGTCAGAGGCAACTGGCATCTAACCTGGAGCCGCCAAACCTTGTGACTGTTTCCTAGTTGGAGGCCTTTCCCTTCCCCAGTCGGCGCCTCTAATTTGCCTCCCTAAGGACAGATGGAGCCCTGGTGGACAGATACTAATTTTCATACCCATGGGGGGCTGGTTGGAGGAAATTATTTCAATTACTTCCCTTTCCATCTTCCTGCCTGTTCCAATAGCTTTCTGACCCTACCCCTTTCTCCCACAACCCCACCTCAGTTACCCCTTGTCAACAAATGCAAAATAGTCCTTGCATCAAATGCAGATATGCAGTCTCAACAAGTGCGAATGTATCTAAACTACCAAAAAAACCAAACCCATTGCTGTGGAGTCAATTCTGACTCATAGCAACCCCATAGGACAGAGTAGAACTGCCTGATAGAGTTTCCAAGGAGCACCAGGTGTTTTCGAACTGCTGACCTTTTGGTTAGCAGCTGTAGCTAAGCTACAAGTCCCCCAAAAAGTGTCTGCGTGGGTCCCATCCCAATCCCTGAACCCAGGCCTTGTCTTACTTAGAGTGTTCTCATCACATGTGAGGGTAGGGCAGGGGCAGGCACCCCAAATACAGTGGGGTCATTTTGGCAGAAGATGCTCCCATGGTGGTAATGGCAAAAAAAAAAAAAATCTTCTCCAAAGAATATATACCAGGAGAAATATAGATATGTATATATATAATAACTAAAATGTATTAAAACTTCCACAGAATTCAAATTATTTAAATATATATGTATATATTCTTTGCACATTCAATTCAATTCATTCATTCATCATATATCTATTTAGTGCTTGTCATATGGAGCCCTGGAAACCCTGGTGGCGTAGTGGTTAAGTGCTACAGCTGCTAACAAAAGGTTGGCAGTTCAAATCCACAAGGCCTCCTTGGAAGCTCTATGGGGCAGTTCTACTCTGTCCTATAGCGTTGCTGTGAGTTGGAATTGACTCAACGGCAACAGGTTTATATGCAGCCCTGGTGGTACAATGCTTAAGAACTCAGGGTGCTAACCAAAAGGTCAGTATTACAAATCTACCAGCCGCTCCTTGGAAACCCTGTGGGATAGTTCTACACTGTCCTATAGGGTCTCTACAAGTCAGAATCAACTCAACAGCAACAGCTTTGGTTTTTGGTATATGCCAAGAAGGAGCCCTAGTGGTTAAGCACTCAGTTGCTAACTGAAAGGTCATTGGTTCGAACCCACCAGTGGCTCCATGGGAGAAAGATGTAGCCTTGGAAACCCTATGGGCAGTTCGATAGGGTTGCTATGAGTGGGAATCGACTTGACAGCAATGAGTTTGAATATGCCAAGAACTGTTTTAGGCACTGGAGATTCAGCAGGAAAGAAACCAATTTTCTGCCTCCTGGGTATGACATTCTAACAGGGTGAAATAAAAAATAAAATAAAATAAATGTATATTTCAGGTTACGAAAAATGATATGAAAAAAAGTAAGTAGAGCGGATAGAAAGCGAGAGAAGTTGGGGATGTTTTAATAGGCAGTCAGGGAAGCCCTTGCAGAGAAGGTGACAGCTGTGAGCAGAGAGTTGAAGGAAGCAAGGAATGAGCCATGTAGATACCTGAGGCAAAGGGTAAAGCAAGTGCAAATGCCCTGTGGTGGAAGCATGCTTGATGTGTTCAGGCAACAGTGAGTGTGCTGTTCCAGTGTGACTTGGAGTAGAATGAGGAAAAGAGAGGAGGAGGAGAGAGGTCAGAGAGCAAGAGTCCTGGTGGGCTAGACCCAGAATGAGACAGGCAGACTCTGGAGAGTTCTGAATGGAGGAGAAATACCATCTGACTAAGGGTCTACAAGATCACTTAGGCTGCTGAGTGCGAAGAGGTAGATTGGAGTAGGGACAGAAGCAGGGAGCCCAGTTTGGAAGTGCCTGCAGTAATCCAGGCAAGAGGTGATGGTGCTAGGATGACGTAGTGGCAGGGTAGGGGGCAGAAGAGGAGAATTTCTGGATATATTGAGAAGAGAGAGCTATAGGATTTGCTAATGGATCAGGTTCGTTAGATACTTTTAGTCCTAAAACTTCTGGTAAAAGAGGACCCAGTGGTCAGTTCAGAGAGGTGTAAAGGCATCAGAAACGAATTCCTCTTCAATTCTGGCCCTTAGGAAAGGGGCAAATGCTACCATTTATTGAGTACTTACTATATGCCAAAGGAGTCCTGGTGGTGGAATGTTAAGTGCTCGGCTGCTAACCAAAAGGTCAGCAGTTCAAATCTACCAGCAGCTCTGCAGGAGAAAAGACCTGGTAATTTGCTCCCGTGAGGATTACAGTGTAGGAAACACTATGAAGCAGTTCATCTCCGTCATACAGGGTTGCCATGAGTCGGAATCAGCTCGACGGCACACAGCAACAACTATGTGCCAGGTGCTGCTTTAGGTACTTTCACAGGAACTTTTTCCTCACAGGTCTTTGAAGCAGGTACCACTATTTCCACATTACAGATGAGGAAATCAGTATCCCAGAGAGGCTCCATCACTCAGGGGACAGAGTTCCGAACTCATGTCGGTGCGACCTCAGCCAGCACCCATTCCCCTGAGCCCCACCCTGGGTGTGAGCGTAGCAGAGAGGCTCAGCGGAGGTCCACCAGCTCAGCAAGGGCGGGCGTGAGAGCAAGAGAGCCCTGACACCCTTCCTGCATGTGCTGCTTCTCAACCGGGGTGGAGCTGCTACTCCCAGGCCCGCTCCAGCCCTGAGACTCCTCAATGGGTTCCAGGACAGAACTGCTGTGGCTGCAGCTGCCACAGCAGGAAAGCTGGGCAGTGAGAGGCAAGGGACCCCTATGACCCTTCCGAGCCCTAGCCCCAGCTTTCCTGTGCAAACAGGAAGGATGCCAGCCTGGTGTTGCCCACACCTGCTCTCATCAAAGCCACCTGAATTCAGTTTCCACATTTCGGTCTCCAAACACCATAACTCTCAGCTGGCCATCCTGGGAGGAGCCCTGAAGCCGCTGTCTCAGGCCAGCCAGAGCTGTTTGGAGGAAATGGCCTTCAACTCATTTGCACCTGCACTGGGTGTAGTGTATTTCTCCGCTGGTTGCCAGAGCAACCGAGACAACAGCAGGCTGCTAAAACCCCCTTAACACTACAAGCCCAAGCTAACCCTGACCAATGGAAGCCAGACCTTGTATCTTGGTTTTCTCTTCTCTCCCTCCCACCTAAAAGAATCTAGTCTGAAGCCAAGAACTTACCCACCCTTCTTACTGAGCTAAAAGTGTTCTCAAAAGCTGTGATCAGCTGCCCCGGTTTCTAATCTCAGTACCCTGGGGAGAGGGTGGGAACTCCAGGGAGAGGGTGGGAACCCCGGGTCCAGGCATGGAGCAGAATATCTGTCTGGGGGAGAGTTCCCTAGAGGGCTACTAGTTAGAATTGCTAAGGAAGCGACTTTACTCCAAAGATAGTGGCCAGTTTCCCAAGGTGTAATCATTACTGATGACCCCAGAATTTGTCCCCAAACACACATGGGCCTGGCCACTGCCCTTATTAACAAATTCGATCTCATGAGAAGCACTGGGGCTATAGTACAGCCCATTTTGTGGGGATTAGTGTCCGTATCTCACATGGGACACTTGCAGGGTAAGAAACAAGTAATTTATGGTAATTTATGACACCAACTGGTTTCTGTGAAAGTGACTGGGAAAAGGACAACTTGCCCTACCCCATTAACTCTAGTTCATGATACCTGTTTATGGGTCCTTCATAATTACCAAAGCTCACCCTAGAATTCAAGAGTGTAATTCCTCTCTGCAGCTACCTGAAGCTGAGTCGAGAGGTTCCATTTATCCTCTGTGTGTGTCAGGATTCTAAGCTGCAGCAACAGAAGACAACTCTTGGGCAGCAGAAAATGAAGTTATTAAAACCAAATATGTAGCTCTGAGCTTCTAGGATGGCTCAGAACCAGGCTCAGGGGTTCTACTCCCAAGAACAGTGCCTCAAATCCGGTCATTGAGCTGGTTCTGTGAAGATGCTGGTGTCATCATTACTGGGCACAGACAATGCCAACTGGTACTATGGACATAATCAGCACTGCACCCTGGATGCTGGCAATGGAACCACAGACCCTGTTGCCTCTAGAAACTAAATGCAGCGTCGGCGTTTTCCACCCTCATTAGAATGGTGCCCACACAGTGCCTCTTTCTTCTCTGATTCAAGTTCTAGGAAAGGTACTTCTGATTGGTGGAGCTCAGGTCACGTGCCCATAACTTAACTGCAAAGAACACTGGGAAAACATGTGTCTGCCATGTTCAGCTTCCCTATCGGGGAGGCCCTGCTTCATCAGGTGGAGAGTTCCCCCAAAATAGCAACAGGGTCAGATGCTGGCATCTAAAAGGAATGACAATTGTTCATTATCCCCTAAAATTTGCCCAGCTCCTTTACTGAGTTTCTCCACACCCTACCATTGTTAGCCTCATCAACTAATCCTCTAACTGCTCCCCATTTTCAAGTGACTCCTTCCTGCTCTATATCCCTGTTGATCTCAAATATTTCCATTTACTTAATTCCGTTCTCATTCACTTATATCATTTCTCTCTTTCCAAAGTCCTATGCCCAGGTTTTCCACGTGCATGTAACCCACAGTCTATCTGTCCCACAGCGCAACTGTTTTTTATTTCTAAAGTTCTATTTATTTTAAGATTACTTTTATCCTATGCAAAATGGGAGCAATTTCATGTTTATATAATACTTTTAAAGAAGGGTTCCTTCTCTCATAAGGCCATCTGTGTCGATGTCTACAACACCCAGTGTCTGTGAACATTATGCCCTTAAGATGGCCCTCAAAAAAAGTATTCTTTGGTTAAATGAATTTGAGAAAAGTTCCATTATGAGAGTCACAATGAACATCAGCCTGTTAAAGACTCTGAGAAGTCATGAAATAAAGAAGCATGTTCAACTTTTTAACCTGGCTTGTTCCGAGCTTACTTGACTGCAAACCACCCCCACATTTTTGTTGCTCTTGTAAGGCCTTTTCACATCCAAAGTATGCTGCTGTAGAGATTACTTGTGATTCTTCTGTTGAGAAGATTCCTCATGTTCCTTTCTTCTTATATGCCCTGCCTCCTCTAAAGAAATCATTCCAAAGTAAGAGATCTTGACTAGGATTGGAGAAGGGGAACAAAGAAGATGGAGAGATCCTTGCCACTCAGAGTGTGGTCCTTGGACCAGCAGCATCAGCATCACCTGGGAGCTTATTAGAAATGCAGACTCTCGGGCCCCTCCCCAGACCCACAAAACCAGACTCCGCATTTTAGCAAGATCCTCAGGTGATTCCTATGCACAGCATAATGTGGCTCTTACTGGCAGGGGTGAACTCCTACACCTAACAAACTCCAAGTCCGTAGAATGAATATTCTGAGGAGTTCAACTCACGCTCAAATTCCTTAAGTCAATAAATGTATCTATACCCTGAAGAGATTTGGTTCTTCCCTGTAGGGTTGTATAGGGCTCAGCACCCTTTTACAGAACCCTTTGGAATTCTGGAACTTTAAGGAAACTTCAGCATTTTGTGGTTTGGGCACAAAGAAGCTGAGCTGATTTCTACGATCTTTTCTAAAACATCCCATGGGAAGCCACTGGCCCCCGGAACCAAGGAAAGTGCCCTTAAAACCACCGCTGGCTTCTTGCGCACCTGAGAGGTACTACTGTAACTAATAGCTAAGCAGGTAGTATTTAGAAATCCAATTCTGCACAGAGTGAAAAAGAGTCCCAGTCACCAGCTGTGTTAACTAAATGTGGTGGATTTTAAAACAATGTAAACAAAACCAGTTTTGGTATCTGGACTTCAGCCTACCTGCCACTCTATTCATCTCTCTTAGGTTACAGTACATATTACTGGTTCCTATTATGCCCTGCTTTGCAGGGTAGGATTTTAAGAGATTTGAAGTCAAGACAGACCTAGATTCAAATACTGGCTTTGTCAGTGGCTTCAACCGTTTTGCTTAGCCTCTCTTAGCCATGGATTCTTCCCTGTAGAATGAGGCTAAGAGGACCCATTTGTAGTGAGGATTCCATTAGGAGGAGCACCAGCACATTGGCCGGCTTTTGTCAGGGGCTTCAACCACATTAGGCTCTGCAAGCCCCATCTCCCCCAAGCCCATTCCCCATCTAGTCAACTCAGTACTTCCTCTTTCCCTAGGCCTCCAGCCTGAGGTGACCACCCACTGAGCCCTGTAGACAGTTGGACATGAGATTCAGAACCCTCCCTCACTCCCCAACCACTGCAGTGGTTTTGCCTTTACCCTCCCAGTTACCACAGACCATAAGCTCCAGAGGCTGTAAATCCTCACAGCTACCCTGTGCTTTCCTAACCTATGACAGGCTTGGGGAAGGAGGCAAAGGAAGGGAGGGTGGGAGGAAGTGGGAAGAAATGACTGAGCGAGTCCTTCCTACAGATCTACCAACTGGGGCCTATACCCTCTGCTTCTGAGAAAGATGGGAGAAAAAAGGAAAATTCAGCAGATTTTCTTTCTTAAGCATGGGAATACAGTAAATAAATAAACCCTCTTTCTTCTATTTAAGCTTGGAGCTGGTCCAAGCTGATTCTGCTAACAAATTCTCATATGTGGATAGAGACTTGGAATTTTGGAGAAAAAAAAGAAATTATCTGTAAGTCATTCATTCCTTGGAGGGAAGAGACAGAAGTATAAACAGGGCGCTCTTCACACACTGGATAAGCTGACTCCAACTGACCTGTGGACTGAGGCCACTGATTGGACCACGGGCCACTGATTGATTGTTTCAGATCCACTTGTAGGCTCATTGTCAGTTACAATGAACATTATTATTAATCATTCAGGATGTGAGTCTTTTTCAGACATGGTAACATGTCCTGTGACCTGAGAGCACGCATATTAGCCATACTAACGAGGTGAAGATGACAGGCGTCAATGAACGACGAGTAAAATATTTAAATATGTTTACAAGCAAAATATGCTGTACAAAACATTGTTTTGTTTTTTAATAGTCAGCAAAATGATTTTCAAAATCAGCAATAGTCCTCTGTTTCCTGAAGTACTGGAAAGAAGCCCAATTTTTATATCCAAGGCTGAGGATGGGCCACTGAAGGATTTAATATGGGTCCCAGGCTATATTACGGGGGCACCACACATGGCTGCATCTCATAGAACTATTCAAAGTATGGAGCATGGACCAGAAACGTTGGCATCATGGGGAACCTGGTAGCAATGCACAGCCCCAGGCCCCAGCCCAGGTCTACTGAATCAGAACCTGTACTTTAACAAGATCTGCAGGGGATCCATGTGTGCATTACAGTTTGAGAAGGGCTGTTTTAGAACACTGGAAACCAAAGGAGTTATTGCACGAGGTTACCCTCTGCGGGTAATCAGGGGAAGGCAGATTCCTACTGTCACATCCACGAGACAACGATAAAGGGATAATGCTTGTTTGTGGCATTACTCACCAGGCAGAAGAGCAGCACCTCTACTCAGGGAGTCCCTGACAAGCTCCTACTCAGATAAACTAAAATTCTTTAAACTCAACGGTGAACTCCTGAGGCAGGAACAATAAAATCACTTGCCAGTATACCCACAGATCCACATGGCTCCAACAAGAAGCCTCTGACGGTGTTTCAGGGCTCACAAGGTCTGTGAGGTGCCAAGTTTGTCTTGTTTTTGTTCTTCATGGCAGCACTCATTAACCTTCAACTAGCCGCCATGTCATGGGTGGGTGTGCTGGAAATTGCAATGATAACAGATTGCACAACATCAGTGAAATAAAGGGCTGGAATGAAGGAAGGGGAGAGAAGCGGAACGGGGTATTTTACAACTTAAGGAATTGTCATCAGTGTCATTTGTGGAGGCTCAGGCTAGAGGTATAAAAAAAAAAAAAAAGAGGTACAGATGGGGAAAATAGAGAGAGGTTAACAGCAAAGCTCATCCCTGGCTTTTAGTGAATATATTCAAATGTGTCCTTAAGATCCTGTGGATTTCTGCATGTTTCTGACAATTCATGATTATAAAGTGTTTGATGGAATAGTTCAAATGGAGCAGAACTTCCATGCTAAACAGTTTTACCAAATTTTTTTTAAGTGCACCCAAATCTGTGTACAGGACATAAACACAAGCGTGTTTATTTATAAGGTAAAAGCAAACCAGCTGAGTCTGTGTCACCAACAGCCTGCTGCCCTGCTGCCCTCTAGCCCTCTTTACCCTCATTCTACCCTGCCCCTCAGAAAAGAGCAGAAAAGTCACAAAATTCAACAGGATTAGTGTCCTTCTACTTCCAAATCTTCTGGTGAGGAAAAGACCCAAGTGCCACCGAATGCTGAAAAAGGGACTGAAAATTCACTTTTGGAAAGGTCTGAGGTGGTTTCTTACTTTTTGAAGAGTCCATTTAGATGGAGAGCAGGACTTTAGGTAGCAGATTGTCAATCAATCATTGTTGTTGTTTTTGCTGTTCTTGGCTGCCATCGGGTCAGTCCCTAACTTATGGCAACTCCATGCACAATGGAATAAAACAATGCCCAGTACTGTGCCATCCCTATGATCAGTTGGCGATTGGAGCTCTGTGAACCATAGGGTTTTCACTGGCTGATTTTCAGAAGCAGGTCACCAGGCCTTTTTTCCTACTGTGTTTTAGTCTGGAAGCTCCACTGAAACCTGTTCAGCATCCTAGCAACACTAAAGCTTCACTGACGGATGGATGATTGCTATGCATGAGGTACGTTGGCCAAGAATCGA
This sequence comes from Loxodonta africana, assembly GCF_030014295.1. Taxonomy (NCBI): domain Eukaryota; kingdom Metazoa; phylum Chordata; class Mammalia; order Proboscidea; family Elephantidae; genus Loxodonta; species Loxodonta africana. Next base: position 60,270,492 of record NC_087343.1, read on the forward strand.
ACCCAGGGCTCCTGCACAGAAGATAAGAACTCTATCACTAAATCACCAATGTCCCTGGATCAATGCTACTTATGTTTATTTTATCTTCCATATTTACTCACATATCTTCCACTTCAAAACTCTTTCCCAAAATTTCCTGAAGAAAATCCAATTTTTCTCGAATTCCACTCCCTTCCCCCAGGAAGGAAAAATAGGCTCCTACAGCAGCAGCCTTGAAAGGCTCTGGTCTTGGATAAGAGGAACCCAACAATGTGTAACAATGTATAACGTTTGTATGGCCCATCCCCTTTATAAAGCTCTTTAACACATATCAGCTGAAGTTTCTGAAGAGGTATGAATTGTGTTTAATTAAAGCCCGGGTGATGGAAGTGGACAGAAGGTTATTTCGAGGCTGTTCACACATCTTCAGCCCCTCTTATCAAGCTTTCAGAGCTCTATTCTAAAAGGTTAGGGGGTGGTAGGAGGCAATTATGTCTCTTCTCTAGCAGCTGCCAGAGATTACTGCCGTCAGAGTAATTATTACCAAATAATTGTCCCCTTTCTTCCCTGCTGACAGGGCAGAATGGGAACAGAGACTCATCTGAAATAGATTTTGTACTTGCTGAATGTAAGTTGGATAGCTCAGGTCAATGGGCACCCTCTGAAGTATTTGAGTGTCATGCCTGTTGACCTTTGAGAAAAATTAAAATTCATTTTATACAAAAGAGAAAACCATCAAGTGTCACCTGACTGAGGTTATTACAGATTTCTTGAAGTTGAACAATGGTGGTTTCAGACTGGAATAAGTGCTTATTTTAGCCTAAAATAAATTCTCCCCTGCTGAGGGTGATTCCAGAAGGTGGAACAAGATGAGCATTTCCCAGAGCCCTTAGCTTTGAGGCAAGTGCCTGGCTTATCTCTGTAGTCATAGCTGTGAAAAGACAGTGCTAATGATCCCCTCTTTATGACATTCAGAGGGAGATTAATGAAATTATCTGTTTGGCTGGTCTTTGGAACAGCCACAAAGTCCAAATTCTGTAAAGGACACCTCGAAGTTATCATAGGACTAAAGATAAGGTAGGGTATATTGTGATTGAAGAGTTCCACAAATTTAATAATGTTCGTCTTTCAGGAGGACTTCCATCTACCCAGGAGTGCCCTAGACTGCTGGGAAATGAAATGCTCCATATAAACAAGTATGTATGTGCAATTCTATGCAGGGCAGTGAGGTGAGAACTCAGTAGAATGGGCTATCGATAGAATTCTTAAAGTCTGGTATTACGAAGATGGGAAGGTAGCCATCCTTCTGCCCTCTCTCACTGAGGGGCTTTGATTTCAGACAGTAAGTCCATTTTATTGCCTGATGTGTACCAGACATTTTGTGCAAGAGTCTGTGAGGAGAGGAAAGAGCCTGAGGTTACCAAGAGAAGGTCTCTGTGCTCAAATGAGTTCACATTGTATGACTCCTCACTCTTTTCTGTAGGAGGCAAGTGATAAGAAGACTTCTGAAGTGAGAAGAGCCATAAGATCTGAGTTTAAGATTTGGCTCTGCTGTTTGCTAGCTGTTGACCTTGGGTAAGTCACTAACTCCTACATGCCTCAGTTTCTTCATCTATAAATTGAGGATAATGATACTCTGGTGACCTACCTCACAGGGTTGTTGTGAAGACCAAATTAAATTAAATATGCAAAGTCACCTCATAAATTGCAAAGCATTATGCAAATGTGAGCTTTATTATACTTAAGGATTATAGTGAAAGAGCAATTAGATCCCTCAAAACAATGCCATCTGCTACTTAAACAATAATTCTACCCAGCAACCTCCATCATCTCAACCCCATCATCTCAAAAAAATCAGCACACGAGAAATGCAGACCTGCTTTCCTTCAAAGTCAGGGAAGCATTAAACACATTCGTGTGGCCCTAGTGAGTGCTCAGCTGCTAACCCAAAGCCTGGAGGTTCAAGTCTACCAGAGGAACCTCGGAAGAAAGGCCTGATGACCTGCTCCTGAAAAATCAGGAACACAGTTCTCCTCTGACATGAGTGGGGTCTCCATGAGTCAGAAACCACTCAATGGCAACGGGTTTGTTTTTGATTTTAGTGACAAGAGCACAATAGATGCTCAATAAATGGAAAAAAAAAATGGCATTGTTCTAGGCCTCCAGAGTCAGATTAGAGAAAAGAGAACCAAAGGGTAACTCTGGCTGCTGGTGGTGGGGAAACTGGACTCAGGACTATGCTGTCTGTAATGGTCACAGTTGGTCAATTTGCTTTTCACAAAATAATGCATATATGTCATTTGTTGCTGTTGTTAGCTGCCAGTGAGTTGGTTACAACACATAGCGACCCCAAGCACAGTAGAACGAAACACTGCCTGGTCCTGTGCCATCCTCACAATGGCTGTTACGCTTGAGCCCACTATTGCAGCTACCGTGTCAATTCATCTTGGTAAAGGTCTTTCTCTTCCACACTGACCCTCTGCTTTACAAAGCATGATGTCCTTTTCAAGGGACTGATCCCTCCTGATAACATGTCCAAAGTATGTGAGACATAGTCTCGCCATCCTTGCTTCTAAGGAGCATTCTGGTTATACTTCCTCCAAGACAGATTTGTTCATTCTTTTGGCAGTCCATGGTATATTCAATATTCTTCGCCATCACCACAGTTCAGAGGCATGAATTCTTCTTCCATCTTCCTTATTCGTGGTCCTGCTTTCAAATGCTTATGAGGCGATTGAAAACACCATGGCTTGGGTCAGGCATACCTCAGTCTTCAAAGTGACATCTTTGCTTTTGAACACTTTAAAGAGGTCTTTTCGCAGCAGATTTGCCCAATGCTATAGGGTCACTATGAGTCAGAATCAACTGGACGGCAGTGGGTTTGGTTTTTTGGTTTGTATACCTCTTTTGATTTCTCGACTGCTGCTTCCATGGGTCTTGATTGTGGATCTAAGTGAAATGAAATCCTTGACAACTTCAATCTTTTCTCCATTTATCATGATGTTGCTTATTGCTCCAGTTGTGAGGATTTTCATTTTCTTTATGTTGAGGTGCAGTCCATACGGAAGGCTGTGGTCTTTGGTCTTCATCAGTGAGTGCTTCAAGTCCTCTTCACTTTCAGCCAGGAAGGTTGTTTCATCTGTGTAAAGCAGGCTGTTAATGAGTCTTCCTCCAATTCTGATGCTGAGTTCTTCATATTGTCCAGCTTCTCAGATTATTTGCTCAGCATACAGATTGAATAAGTGTGGTGAAAGGATACAACCTGATGCATACTTTTCCTGAATTTAAATCACACAATATTCCCTTGTTCTGTTTAAATGACCTCCTCTGAATCTATTTACAGGTTCCTCATGAGCACAGTGAAGTGTTCTGGAATTCCCGCTTTTTGCACCATTATCCATAATTTGTTATGCCTTTGCACAGTCAATAAAACACAGGTAAACATCTTTCTCTTATTTTCTGCTTTCGGCCAGGATCCATCTGACATCAACAATGATATCCCTGTTTCCACAATCTCTTCTAAATCCTGCTTGAATTTCTGGCAGTTCCCTATTGATATAATGCTACAGCTGCTTTTGAATGACCTTCAGCAAACTTTTATTTGCATGTGATATCAATGATATTGTTCAATAATTTCCCCATTTGGTTGGATCACCTTTCTTGGGAATAGGCATAAATATGGATCTCTTCTATCTGTTGGCCAGGTAGCTGTCTTCCAAATTTCTTGGCATAGAGGAATGAACACTTTCAGCTCTGCATCTGTTTGTTGAAATGTCTCAATTGGTTTTCCGTCAATTCCCAGAGCCTTGTTTTTCGCAAATGCCTTCAGTGCAGCTTGGACTTCTTCCTTCAATCAGTACCATCGGTTCCTGATTGTATGCTACCTCCTGAAATGGTTCAACATCGACAAATTCTTTTTGGTGTAGTGACTCTCTGTATTCCTTCAGTCTACTTTTGATGCTTCCTGCATCATTTAACATTTCCCCCGTCCAAAAACCAAAAACCCACTGTTGAGTCGATTCTGACTCATAGGGACCCTGAAGAGTTTCCAAGGAGCGCCTGGTGGATTTGAACTACCAACCTCTTGGTTAGCAGCCATAGCACTTAACCACTACACCAGCAGGGTTTCCATTTTTCCCATAGCATCCTTCAATACTGTAACTCGAGTCTTGCATCTTTTTTTCAGTTCTTTTAGCTTCAGAAATGCTGAGCATGTTTTCCCATTTTGGTTTTCTATCTCCAGGTCTTTGCACATGTCATTATAATACTTTGTTGTCTCCAGCTTCCCTTTAAAAGCTTCAGTTCAGCTCTTTTACTTCATCGTTTCTTCCTTTCTCTTTAGCTACTTGACATTCAAGAGCAAGTTTCAGAGTCTCTTCTGACATCCATTTTGGCCTTTTCTTTCTTTCCTGTCTTTTTAATGATCTTTTATTTTCTTCATGTGTGATGTCCTTGATGTCATTCCACAACTTGTCTTCAGTCATTAGTGTTCAACACATCAAATCTATTCTTGAAATGGTCTCTGAACTCAGTTGGGATATACTCAAGGTCATACTTTGGCTCGCGTGGATTTGTTCTAGTTTTCTTCAGTTTCGACTTGAACTTGCGTGTAAGCAGTTGAGGGTTTGTTCCACAATTGGCCCCTGGCTTGTTCTAACTGAAGATATTGAGCTTTTCCATGGTCTCTTCCCGTAGGTGTAGTCGATTTAATTCCTGTGTATTCCATCTGGCGAGGTCCATATGTATAGTCACTGTTTATGTTGGTGAAAAAAGGTATTTGCAATGAAGAAGTTGTTGGTCTTGCAAAATTCTATCATGCTATCGCCAGCATTGTCTTTACCACCAAGGCCATATTTTCCAACCACCAATCTTCTTCTTTATTTCCAACTTTCACACTTCAATCACCAGTAATTATCAATGCATCCTGAGTGTGTGTTCCATCAAATTCAGACTGCAGAAGTTGGTAAAAATCTTCGATTTCTTTATCTTTGGTCTTAGTGGTTGCTGAGTAAATTTGAATAATAGTCGTATTAACTGGTCTTCCTTGTAGGTGTATGGATATTATCTATCACTGACAGTGTTGTACATCAGAATAGATCTTGAAATATTCTTTTTGACAAGGAATGCAACGCCATTTCTCTTTGACTTGTCACTCCAGGCATAGTAGACTGCATGGTTGTCTTATTCAAAATAGCCAATACCAGTCCGTTTCACCTCACTAATGCCTAGGATATCAAAGTTTATGTGTTCCATTTCATTTCTGACAATTTCTAATTTTTCTAAATTCATACTTTGTACATTCCACATTCTGATTATTAATGGATGTTTGCAGCTGTTTCTTCTCATTTCGAGTTATGCCACATCAACAAATGAAGGTCTTGAAAGCTTGACTCCATCCACGTCATTAAGGTTGACTCTACTTTGAGGAGGCAACTCTTCCCCAGTCGCCTTTTGAGTGCCTTCCAACCTGAGGGGGTGCATCTTCTGGCACTATATCACACAATGTTCCACTGCTATTCATAAGGTTTTCACTGGCTAATTCTTTTCAGCAGTAGACCGCCAGACCCTTCTTCCTAGTCTTAGTCTTCAATCTCAGCTGAAACCAGTTCACCATGGGTGACCTTGCTGATATTTGAATACCAGTTGCATAGCTTCCAGCATCATAGCAACATGCAAGCCCCTACAGTACTACAAACTGCAGATGCATGGGGGAATACATCAGTAGTAACGGTAAATTTTAAAATGATTTATCACAGACCCTAACCACATAAGACCTCTCCACCCTCCTCCTACACCACTAAAATAAGACTTGTTGCTTTTATCTTTGCTTAACTTTTGCCTGGACTGTAAAAATCACAGTAGGTAGCCTACAGAAAGGAGCCCTGTTGGTGCAGTGATTAAGCACTTGGCTGCTAACTGAAAGGTTGGTGGTTCAAACATGCCAGTGGCTTCAAGGGAGAAAGACTTGGCAATCTACTCCCATGAAGATTAAAGCCTAGGAAACCCTATGGGGCAGTTTTACTTTGTCCTATAGGGTCGCTATGTGTTAGAATCAACTCCACAGCACACAACAGCCTATACAAAGTGTTTGTGGAGACTATGGAATCATGAATTTGGGGATAATTGAAAGCCACCTTATAAAGCTTGAGTAGGAGAAGGATTCAGTCTGAGATTCTAGATCCTACAGGGCCTAATCCAAAGGCCCAAGACACACATAGAGCTGTGGGACAGTTTTATGAAGAAAGTAATGATGAGAGGAGTTCTAGTTCCCACAGTTCCACTTTGATGCTGGGCAAAGAGCTTAAATTTTCTCATCAGCATTTTCCAGATCTGTAAAATGTATGTATCACAAGTTTCAACACACACACACATACCACCACCACCACTACTGCAATCACAAATATCCCTAGAGTCCAGGAAGGTAAAATAAAAAGGTCATATTAGTTCACTTATACCAATACTGAAATTGCGAGGAGGAACGCTGGAGAGCAGACCTGGAAAAATTGCCCAGGAACCTGGTAGGGGGCAGCAGGAAGTTGGCCCAAGAATGAAATTCCCTCCATGTAACTGTGAGACATATACCTGTACCAGGGAACTGAGTTCGGATTAGACCATGTGTTCTTGACTCTGCCCACCCTGTGAAGCCCACATGTGTGAGAGGATCAACTGTGAACCACTTGCTCTGCCCTGCCATTTTAGCACTAAAATTTATGAGAGCATCTGAGCAGAACTTCCAAAGCACAGAAAGCTGGGAGGTGAGTGTGGTTCAGGCAAAACGCTTGGCCCAGACAGGCTCCTCATTCTCTTTCCTTAAGCCCAGAGCTTTTACTTTTCTCTCTGCCACTCACTCAGGACAGAGTGCTGGGCAATAGGCTTAAAGAGGGAAAATTACCTTGAAACCAAAGACATTCATTCACACTCGGTTGTTTTAGGGGGTATATGAAAAGAAAACAACTTAGGAAAAGAGAAAGGAGCCATATAAATGGAGTTTAAGTCAGACACCAGATAGTTTCAGTTAAAAGGTTTGTCAGAAAGGCTCTCACACTCTCACATCTATGGAAGCCAGTCTCTCCACACAAGTCGACCAGCTCTCCCTTACAGAATATGCCCGCATGAACCTTTCCAGACCCAACAATCACATTTGCTTTTGTTATTAGAAGCTGTTGAGGGAGTTCCAACTCACAGTGACCATACGTACAACAGAACAAAACACTGCCCGGTCCTGCACCATCCTCACAAGAATTGTTATGCTTGAGCCCATTGCTACAGCCACTGTGTCAGTCCGTCTTGTTGAGAGTCTTCCCCTTTTCCACTGACCCTCTATTTTACCAAGCATGATATCTTCTCTAGGGACTGATCTCTCCTCATAACATGTTCAAAGTATGTGAGACGTAGTCTCACCATCCTTGCTTCTGAGGAGCATTCTGGCTGTATAACTTCCAAGACAGATTTGTTCATTCTTTTAGCAGTCCATGGTATATTTAATATTCTTCACCAACACCATAACCCAAAGGCATCAATTCTTCAGTTTTTCTTATTCATTGTCCAGCTTTCCATGCACATGAGACGATTGAAAACACCATGGCTTAGGTCAGGTGCACATTAGTCCTTAAAGTGATATCTTTGCTTTTGAACACTTTAAAGAGGTCTTTTGCAGCAGATTTGTCCAATGCAATGCATCTTTTGATTTCTTGACTGTTGTTACCATGGGTGTTGATTGTGGATCCAAGTAAAATGAAATCCTTGACAACTTCAATCTTTTCTCCATTTATCCTGATGTTGCTTATTGGTCCAGATGTGAGGATTTTCATTTTCTTTATGTTGAGGTGCAATCCATACTGAAGGCTGTGGTCTTTGATCTTCATGAGTAAGTGCTTTAAGTTCTCTTCACTTTCAGCAAGGAAGGTGTGTCATCTACGTAACGCAGGTTATTAATAAGTCTTACTCCAATCCTGATGCCCAGTTCTTCTTCATATAGTCCAGCTTCTCAGATTATTTGCTCAGTACATGGATTGAATAAATACGAAGAAAGGATACAACCCCGATGCATATCTTTCCTAACTTTAACACACACAGTATCCCCTTGTTCTGTTCCAAGGACTTTTTCTTGATCTATGTGCAAGTTCCTCATGAGCACAATTACGTGTTCTGGAATTCCCATTCTTCACTGTGGTATCCATAATTTATCCACAATGGACCCATAATTCATAATGATACCCAACAATCCTACTTAGGATTACAGAATTCCAAGACCTGTTGGGGATGGTTCAGTATCCTCCCCGGTACCTTGTTTTATAAATGAGGAAACAGACAAATGGTTAAGTGACTGGTCCCCTGGTCCCAGAGCTGGTCAGTTAGAGCCGAGATCTTCCAATACCTTCCACCTACCCCTGCAGGCAAAATTTAGGTGTTTTGTTTTGCTTTACTTTATTTTTGTCTTGTGAGGGACTATAAACCTGGCTTCATTAAAAAAAAAAAAAAAAGAAAATACTCTTTGCAAATTACTCAAGCTATCAAAACAAGGATAAGAGTTTGCTATTATTTTTCAAAACTGTGCACTGCTAGGTGGAGCCCTGGTGGTGCCAAAAAGCTGGCAGTTCAAATCCACCAGCTGCTCCTTGGGAAACCTATGGGGCGGTTCTACTCTGTCCTATAGGGTCACTATCAGTCGGAATCGACTCGACGGCACCAGGTTTGGATTGGTTTGGACACTGTTGGGCTTCTATTATAGCACCAACAGAGATGCCTTAAATTGACCCCAGAAATGGATCTTGTAACCAAATAAAGCCCGGCCAGAAAGGAACGTCTATGCACACAGCAGAATCCTATCTGCCTGCTGACCTCTCTCCTCTCTCTATCACACGATCCCCAGGCTCTGGGACACCACCATGCCCAGGCACTATGGGTGGACTAAGGCTTTGTATGTGTTGACAGACATGTTGAAGAACACACTTTGCCCTGTGTTTTGATTGAGACAAGTCACACACACACACACATACATACACACACAAACACACACACTCTTTTACTTAATAACGAATATAAAGCAGCCAAAACTAGACAAGTTCTAGATTATTGGGGCTTGAGTTCCAAGCCTAAGACTGTTTTCCTAACTGGCTGCTTTGGCAGAGGAACCCCAGCTCCTCTTCTACTCTCTCTCTGCCTCTCACTCTCTTAGATCTTGCCCAGATATGGCGAAACTGTCCCCCACCAATCCAGGCTGTAGACTCCCCTATGCCTGGTGATCAATGCCTCTTCCCTCACTCCCCTCCCGAAGATCCCTGTGGCTCTGGGTCTGGAAGTCCTTTCTTCCACCCACATCATATACCTCTTGTTCTCATTCGGTCTGTCTGAAACATTGCTGGTTCTGTTCCTCAGTGAGGAGTCCTTGGGTGGTGCAAGCAATTAATGTGTTCAGCTGCTAGTTTTAAGGTTAAAGATTCGAGTCCACCCAGAGATGCCTCAGAAGAAAGGCCTGGGAATCTACTTCCGAAAAATCAGTCATTGAAAATTCTATGCAGCTAGACATATCCAGACTCCCTGAGGGACCAAATTTTTGGGCTGAGGGCTGTGGGGACATGGTCTCAGGGAACATCTAGCTCAATTGGTATAAAATAGTTTATAAAGAAAATGTTCTACATTCTACTTCAGTGAGTAGTGTTTTGGGTCTTACAAGCCTGTGAGCAGCCATTTAGCATACTCCACTGATCTCACCCCTTTGGGAGCAAGGAAGAATGAAGAAAACTAAAGATTCGAGAAAAGATTGGTTCAAAGGACTAATGGACCACATCTACCATGGCCTCCACCAGACTGAGTCCAGTACAACAAGATGATGCCTGGCTTCTACCACTGACTGCTCTGACAGGGATCACAATACTGGGTCCCAAACAGAGCTGGAGAAAAATGTAGAACAAAATTCTCACCCAAAAAGGAAGACCAGACTTGCTGACCTGACAGAGACTGGAGAAACCCTAAGAGTATGGCCCCTGGACACCCTTTCAGCTCAGTTGTGAGGTCACTCCTGAGGTTCACCCTTCAGCCAAAGATTGGATAGGCCCATAAAACAAAACAAGACTAAACAGGCATACCAGCCCAAGGGCAAGTACTAGAAGGCAGGAGGGGACAGAAAAGCTGATAATAGGGAACCCAAGTTTGAGAAGGGAGAGTGTTGACATGTCATGGTCTTGTTAACCAATTTTAACTGTATATCAGCAATGAGGATATGAGTGGGAAGCCAACAGCCTCTGCTACAAAGCTGTTGCTATCACTCAGAGCCTTTTCTCTGTGTGATCTCCCAGAATTCAATTTAATTTTGCATGTATTGAATGCCGACCATATATAATGAACTAGATAAGACTCAAATGAACACAAAGATGTAGAACTTTAGATCTGATGTAGGAGACACACAGAAATAAGTCACTACAGAATAAAACAATCTGAGAAGTGCTTAAATTAGAGCCATGAATTGCATGCCATGAGAGCTAGAAGAAGACAAGCTTAATTTTGACTAAAAGGAAAACACTATCAGTACAGTTTTCCAAAGCCAAAATACTTTAAATATATGCTAAATTGACAAACATCCGATTCCCACCAAAAGCAAGAGAAGAAACATTCTTTCACAGGGCCTTACAGCCAGAAAACAGAGCAAGAAAATTACAACCATTTTATCTTAATTCATAGAAGGAAATAAATCACATATTCCAACATCACCCACTCTTTTAGATGTGTCATTTAGAATCAAATCATATCAGCAAGATGCTCTTCCTTTCCCACATTTTACAATGGGTACACTTGTAGTCTGTTCTCATTGGTAGAAATGAGTTGTAAACAGTCTTTATGAGGCTTCCAAACTCAAGGAGTGTGGAGAATGTGAATAGCAAATAGTGAGAGAACGTGAATAAAGAGTATGTTAGAATACATTCTCCTGCTATCCCTGCAATAAGGAAATACTTTCCACGTCCTTGCTTTTGATGAACAAATTTGGAATGGGGCTAAATGAGACCTCAGCAGTTTTCCAAATCCAGGTGAAGAAAGTGGATGACTTCAGCATAAAGACAAGGGCTAAGGAGAAGAGGGGTGGGGTGGGGGGGGAACAGAAGATAGATGGATGAGTCAGCCCACATTCATGAAAAGCTGGGGTTTTGTGTGAGAATCTCAAGCTTTCATTTTGTGGTGTTTGGGAGCTTAATTCCCAGCTTCTAATTAAATGTGTAAATTATAATCACAAAGGTATTTCACAATTAATCCCTTAGATTTGGAAGAGGTTCTATCAACCCATTTTAAGTGGAGGGAGTGAGAGGAAAGCATGGAGAATGGAGAAGGAGCAGCAGGAGGGGTGAGTTTCTAGGGCTTCAGGAAGCTACCAGCTGTATCAATCCAGGGATCCTATATCTGAATTCCAGTATTAGAGGGCTGTAGATAGAGAAGGGTGGAAATGGAGGTGTGGGGAGGTGCCTTCTTGTTCTTTTCACCCAAGTCTTGCTTTCTTGGCTTTTCTGGACCACCTGCTCCAAACCTGAGCCTTGGATATAGAGCTGGAAGTTTGGGAACAGAGCTAGAAGCAACAGCTGTACCCTCAAGTCACCACTCAAGTTTATATGTGGCCATGCTCCTGCCGTTACCTCAGGAAGGAGATAACAGATGAGCAACACTGGAAAGGACCAGGTGTGTGGGTCTGTAGCAAAATGGTAGGCTTAAGCTGCCCACTCTTGCTATATTACTCCTTCAGCAGTCAGCTGAGAGCATGGTGGCGAGGCTGAGGGGTTAATTCTCAGGCTTCTTTCCTTGGATTCCCTGCAGTGGGTCAACAGCATTATTAAGCTCAAAACAGTCACAACCCAACTGCTCTACAGCCAGAAGGGGGGGGGGTTGCCAAATACCAATAATATTCTGGCCAGGGGTGATGAGGCCCTGAGAAGAATTGTAAGTTTTCTGAAGGAGTACTCATTTACAGTGGAGAAGAATGCAGTGTTCAGAAGTCCAAGTCAGAGAAAAATTTGGGCTCTTGAGCACTTCACCCAAGGTTGCTCTGTGGTTGGGCCACCCGATGTTGGTTAACAACCACAATGAAATGATCCCTAGCAGAGACAAGTTCTAGATCACTGGAGCTTTACCCCCAAAACAGAAAAGTTCTAAATTACTGAAGTTTCAGATCCAAGTCTTGTTTGTCTTCTTTTTGGCATTTTCAAAGTATTTTGTGAGAGCAGGAATAATAATAATAGGCATCATTTATTGAGGGTCTCTAATGTGCCAGGTGCTTCAAAGTCATTACCTCCAATCACGACAACCCTGAAAGGGTAACCTTACTCTATTTCACACATGAGGGGTCAAAAGGTCATCGAGATTAAGGATTTTGCCCCAAATCATACAGCTAATAAATGGTAGAACCAGTTCTGTCTGACTGTACAACCTGTGCTCTTAACAGTCCAAGAGAGTGGGAAGAGGTTGGTAGGTGGAGAGGTTTGTTGCCAGGCAAACATACATCTGGTTCCATACTCTGCCATGTGAATTTGGGCAAGTTAATTAGCCCTTCTGAGGCTCAGTTTCCTCATCTGTAAAATGGGAAATTATTACTAGTTATAGGATCGTTCAACTCAATGGCACTGGGGTTGGGTGATAGGGTTGTTGGAAACCCTGGTGGCATAGTGGTTAAGTGCTACGGCTGCTAACCAAGAGGTTGGCAGTTCACATCTGCCAGGCGCTCCTTGGAAACTCTATGGTGCAGTTCTACTCTGTCCTATAGGGTCATTATGAGTTGGAATCAACTCGGCGGCAGTGGGTTTTGGCTTTATAGAGTTGTTAAAAAGAACTAATTAAAATATTGTTTATAAAACACTTAGCATAGTGACTGGAGTCCTGGCGGTGCAGTGATTAAGAGCTCAGCTGCTAGCTGAAATGTCAGCATTTTGAATCCATCAGCCGCTCCTCAGAAACCCTATGGGGCAGTTCTACTCTGTCCTCAAAAATCCTCACAACTGAACCAATAAGCAACATCATGATAAACGGAGAAAGGATTGAAGTTGTCAAGGATTTCATTTTACTTGGATCCACAGTCAACACCCATGGAAGCAGCAGTCAAGAAATCAAAAGATGCATTGCATTGGGCAAATCTGCTGCAAGGACCTCTTTAAAGTGTTCAAAAGCAAAGATATCACTTTAAGGACTAATGTGCGCCTGACCCAAGCCATGGTGTTTTCAGTCATTTCATATGCATGGAAAGCTGACAAATGAATAAGGAAGACCAAAGAATTGATGCCTTTGGGTTATGGTGTTGGCAAAGAATGTTGAATGGACATGGACTGCCAAAAGAATGAAAAAATCTGTCTTGGAAGAAGTACAGCCAGAATGCTCCTTAGAAACAAGTATGGTGAGACTTTATCTCACATACTTTGGACATGTTATCAGGAGGTACCAGTCCCTGGAGAAGGACATCAGGCTTGGTAAAGTAGAGGGTCAGCGAAAAAGAGGAAAACGGATTGACACAGTGGCTGCAACAATGGCCTTGACCAGAACAATAATCATGATGATGATGCAGAACTGGGCAGTGTTTTGTCCTCTTGTACATCGGGTTGTTAAGAGGTGGAACCGACTCAACAGCACCTAACAACAACAACAACACTTTGTCCTATCCTGGCATACAGTCATACTTGATAAATATCAGTGATTATTGTTTTTAGCACTAGCCTAGCCTCAGAGCTCCCCAAAGGTTTTTTTTTTTTTTTAACTTGTGTACATATAATTGAATTAATTATAATCTTTGATTTTTGACATATTCTCATCACTGATCCAGGCATGGTCATCTTTATTAGTTTATTTGTTCTATACTAAATATCAACAAAACTAGCACACAACATCAGAACTATACCAATGACAATAACTTACACCTATGCGGTTTTTTTTTTTTTTATGTATACAGGGGATTTACGTAGTTATATAATATGTATAGTTACATATAACCTAAAAAGCTTGTTGCCATCAAGTTGATTCCAACTCTCAGTGACCCCATAAGACAAGTAGAACGGCCTCATAGGGTTTCCAATGCTGTAAGTCTTTATGGCCAAGTGACTGGTGAGTTTTAGCCATCAACCTTTCTGTTAGCAGCCAAGTGCACAACCAGGGGTCCTTATTTAGAATACAGATACTCCCTGACTTATGACAGGGTTGCATTCCAATGACTCCATTATAAGTAAGTTATGATGTAAATAGAATACCTTTTTTTTTTATAGCTTTCATTATTATTACCTTTTATTATCAATATCTTTATAAATTTGATCTTTACTTGCCTTTGGGGATTGGAAACAATACACATACGCTCACAGATACATTTTAATACATACGTTGATGTTGTTAGGTGCTATCAAGTTGCTTCTGACTCATAGCCATCCTATGTACAATAGATCTAAATACTACCCAGTCTTGTGCCATCCTCATAATCATTGCTGTGTTTAAGCCCACTGTTGCAGCCCCTGTGTAAAACCAATTCGCTGAGGGTCTTCCTCTTTTACGCTGACTCTCTACTTCATCAAGCATGAGTCCTTCTCCAGGGACTGTTTCCATCTGATAACATGTCTAAAGTATGTAAGATGAAGTCTTGCCATCCCCCTTCTAAGGAGCATTCTGGATGTACTTCTTCCAAGACAGACTTGTTCATTCTTCTGGCAATCCATAACTCAAATGCATCCATTTTCATTTGGTCTTCCTTATTCATTGTCCAGCTTTTACATACATATGAGGCAATTAAAAATACCATGGTTTGGGTCAGGGCACCTTAGTCCTCAAAATGACATCTTTGCTTTTCAGCACTTGAAAAAGGTCTTTTGCAGCAGACTTTCCTAACGCAATATATCGTTTGATTTCTTGACTGTTGTGTCCATGGATGTTGATCGTGGATCCAAGTAAAATGAGATCCTTGACAATTTCTATATTTTCTTTGTTTATCAAGATGTTGCTTATTGCTCCAGTTGTGAGGATTTTTGTTTTCTTTGTGTTGAGTTATAATCCATACTGAAGGCTGTGGGCTTTCACCTTCATCAGTAAGCACTTCAAGTCCTCTTCACTTTCAGCCAGCAAAGTTGTGTCATCTGTATATCAAAGGTTATTAATGTACCAAAAAGAGTTGGTCAACAGTCAACCATTTCAGGAGGTAGTATATGATCAAGAACTGATGATGCTGAAGGAAGAAGTCCAAGCTGCATTGAAGGCATTGGCGAAATAGAAGGCTCCAGGAATTGATGGAATACCAATTGAGATGTATCAACAAACAGATGCAATGCTGAAAGCTCTCACTCATCTATGCCAAGAAATTTGGAAGACAACCATCTGGCTAACCAACTGGAAGAGATCCGTATTTGTGCCCGTTCCAAAGAAAGGTGATACAACAGACTGCAGAAATTATCAAACAATATCATTACTGTCACACACAAGTAAAATTTTGCTAAAGGTAATCAAAAAATGATTGCCTGAGCCAAAGTCTCGCCAACCTCACTTCAAAGGAGTATCCTGGCTGTACTTCTTCTGAGATAGATTTGTTCATTCTTCTGGCACTCCATTGTATATTCAATATTCTTTGCCATAATCCAAAGGCATCAATTCTACTTTGGTCTTTCTTATTCATTCTCAAGCTTTTGCATGAATATGAGGTGATTGAAAATACCATGGCTTAGGTCAGGCACACCTTAGTCCTCAAGGTGACATCTATGCTTTTCAATATTTTAAAGAGGTCTTCTGCAGCAGATTTTCAGAATGCAACACATCATTTGATTTCTTGACTGCTGCTTCCATGGGCATTGATTGTGGATCCAAGTAAAATGAAATCCTTGACAACTTCAATCTTTTCTTTGTTTATCATGATGTTGCTTATTGGTCCAGTTGTGAGAATTTTAGTTTTCTTTTTGTCAAGGTGTAATCCGTACTGAAAATTGTATTCTTTGATCTTCATCTGTAAATGCTTCAAGTCCTTTTCACTTTCAGCAAGTTAGGGTGTGGCGTCTACATATTGCAAATTGTTAACGAGTCTTCCTCCAATCCTGATGCTGAGTTCTTCTTCATATAGTCCAGCTTCTCAGATTATTTGCTCAGCATACAGATTGAATAAGTATGGTGAAAGGATACAACCCTAACAAACACTTTTTCTGATTTTAACCATGCGGTATCCCCTTGTTCTGTTTGAACAACTGCCTCTTGGTCTATGTACAGGTTCAGCATGAGTGCAATTAAGTGTTCTGGAATTCCTGTTTTTTTCAGTGTTATCCATAATTTGTTATGATCCACACAATTGAATGCCTTCGCATAGTCAATAAAACACAAGGAAACATTTTTCAGTTATTCTCTGCTTTCAGCTAGGATCTATCTGACATTAGCAATGACATCCCTTGTTCCACGTCCTCTTCTGATTATGGCTTGATTTCCAGCAGTTCCCTGTCGATGTGCTGCTGCAACAGTTTTTTAATTATTTTCAGCAAAATTTTACTTGCACGTGATATTAACGCTTATTGTTCAATAATTTCTGCATTCTGTTGGATCACCTTTCTTTGGAATGGGCACAAATATGGATTTCTTCCAGTTGTTTGGCCATGTAGCTGTTTTCCAAATTTCTTGACATAGGCCAGTGAGCACTTCCAGCGTTGCATTCGTTTGTTAAAACATCTCGATTGGTATTCTGTAAATTCCTAGAGGCTTGTTTTTCACCAATGCCTTCGGTGCAGCTTGGACTTCTTCCTTCAGTACCATCGGTTCTTCATCATATGCTACCTCCTGAAATGGTTGAACTCAACCAATTCTTTTTGGTACAGTGACTGTGTATTCCTTACATCTGCTTTTGATGCTTCCTGCGTCATTCAATATTTTGTCCACAGAATCCTTCGATATTGCAACTTGCAAAACAAAAAACAACAACAACAACAACAAAAAACCCAACTTGCAGCTTGAATTATTTCTTCTGTTCTTTCAGCTGGTTAAGTGCCAAGTATGTTCTTCTCTTTTAGTTTTGTAACACCAGGTCTTTGCACATTTCATTATAATACTTTACTTTGTCTTCTCAGGTCACCCTTTGAAATCTTCTGTTCTGCTCTTTGACTTCATCATTTCTTCCTTTTGCTTTAGCTACTCTACTTTCAAGAGCAAGTTTCAGAGTCTCTTCTATCCATTTTGATCTTTTCTTTCCTGGCTTTTTAATGATCTTTTGCTTTCTTCCTGTAAAACGTCCTTGATGTCATCCCACAACTCATCTGGTCTTTGGTCTTTAGTGTTCCATGCATCAAGCCTATTCTTGAGATGCTCTCTAAATTCAGGTGGGATATAATCAAGGTCATACTTTGGCTGTTGTGGGCTTGTTCTAATTTTCTTCAGCTTCAACTTGAACTTGCATAAGGGAAATTGATGGTCTGTTCCGCAGCTGGCACCTGGCCTTGTTCTGACTGATGATATTGAGCTTCTCCATTGTTTCTTTCCACAGATGTAGTTGATTTGATTCCTGTGTATTCCATCCAACAAGGTTCACATATATAGTCGCCATTCATGTGTTGAAAAAAGGTATTTGCAATGAGTAAGTTGATAGTCTTGCAAAATTCTATCATGTGATCATTTCTGTCATCAAGGCCATTCTTTCCAAATGCTGATCCTTCTTTGTTTCTTTCTCATTCCAATCTCCAGTAATTATCAATACATTTTGATTGCATGTTTGATCAATTTCAGATTGCAAAAGTTGGTTCAAATATTCAGTTTCTTCATCTTCGGCATTATTTGTTTTGCATAAAGTTGAATAATAGTCATTTTAACTGGTCTTCCTTGTGGGCGTATGGATACTATCCCATCACTGACAGTGTTGTATTTCAGGATATATCTTAAAATGTTCTTTTGGATGATGAAAGGGACACCATTCCTCTTCAATTTGTCATTCTTGGCATAGTAGACCATATGATTTTCTGATACAAAATGGTCAGTAACAGCCTATTTCAGCTCACTAATGTCTAGCATGTTGATCTTTATGTGTTCCATTTTATTTCAGACAACTTCCAATTTTCCTAGATTCATACTTCATACGTTCCACATTCTGATTTATGAATAGATGTTTGCAGCTCTTTCTTCTCATTTTGAGTCGTGCCACATCAGCAAATGAAGGTCCCAAAAGCTTGACTCCATCCGCGTCATTAAGGTCGACTCTACTTTGAGGAGGTAGCTCTTCCCAGTCGTATTTTGAGTGCCTTCCAACCTGAGGGGCTCATCTTCCAGCACTATATCACACAATGTCCCGCTGTTATTCATAAGGTTTTGGCTGGCAAAAATTTTTTAGAAGTAGATTTCCAGGTCTTTCATCCTTGTCCGTCTTAGTCTGGAAGCGCCACTGAAATCTTCCAACCATGGTTGACCCTGCTGGCATTTGAAATACCAGTGGCATAGCTTCCAGCATCACAGCAACATGCAAGCCACCACAGTATGGTAAACTGACGAGCGGTGGAGACAAGGTGTTAGGCCCGCTCGATTTTTTTCAAAACTGACTCACCTAGATCTATATGCCATAAATGAACTGATCTCTAAGCAGCACTGGAAGAGGACAAGAATGTAGATCCCAATCTTGAAGGGTGAGCTGGGACACAATCTCACCCTAAAGACCACAATTCTCAAACACTCAACCTCTTGAAAAGTCAGAGTGACTTCTTAAGCACTCTTTAGAGCACCTAAATTCAAAGATATTAGTCACAAACCTTTATTCTAATTTGTTTTTACTCTTCCTCTTTATTTTTAAGTCTATTTTTACTGCCAATCTCCTTTAGCACCTGAAGAGGTTGAATAAACACTCTACTTCAAAGCATGCATTTTAAATGCTGAATACCTATTGAAAGTTAAGAGACCATATAGATCAGGGTCAAGATAAGCCTAAAATGAAAACTCTTAGTGAAATTTAATAGCTGTTTCTTTGTATGGAACGGTGCAAATCTAAGTTGATTGAACTGGATGATAGAGCAATAGTCAAAACAAAAATCAATAGAGGTACACTGTGTACCTATTTAAAGGACATGAGCCTATAAAAACACCTATGCTGCAGAACTCATACTCTTAAAACAGATGGGAGAAGGCAGTTTCTCAGAAATCTGGCAGTGGAGGGCTCTAACTCCTGGATGTGTCACACCAATTTGGAGGCAACTACTACTTTTTGGTTCCTCATTTGGAGGAAGACTGATGAGTCACCAAGAACCCAGCAGGTCCCTACTTGACCCTTTGAAACATAGTCTCACTTTGCACAAGGGACAGTGTGGCCCCCACCACCCCCAGCAACTTTATAAGGAGAAAAGAGTCAATGAGAAAAATAGTGTCAGCTTCTCCTAGGTCCTGAACCTCCTTCTGCTAGCCTCTCCCTACTACCAGAGTCCACCAAGCAAGCGCCTCGAATTTACCTTTTCACCCCTTCCCTGCACCCTCTGGGTCAGAAGTAGTGGTGAGTGGGTGTTAAAAGAGACCAGTTCTTAGAACTAAACATGTGGAAAACTTTTTTACAGATATTTTTCATCTATTGGGAGAAGCATTGACTGAAAAACATTGAGAGGCCAAACAACTCAGTCAAGAGGTAGGGTGCTTGAGCCAGATTGCCAGAGTTCAAATCCAACACCAATGCAAACGAACTGTACATCCTTGAGCAAAGTTCTTAGATTCTCTGTTCCTTTGCTTCCACATTTCTCAAATTAGGATGATAATACTAGTACCTACCTCATAGGGTAGATGTGAGGATTAAATAAGTTAATGTTTGTAAAGTGCTTAGACAAGTACCTAGCACGTAATAAACCCAAACCCCAGTGCCGTTGAGTCGATTCCGACTCATATGGGAAACCCTGGTGGTGTAGTGGTTAAGTGCTACAGGTGCGAACCAAAGAGTCGGCAGTTCAAATCCACCAGGCGCTCCTTGGAAACTCTACGGGGCAGTTCTACTCTGTCCTATAGGGTCGCTATGAGCACGTAATAAGCACCCACTAAATATAAACTGTGACTATTTTGTGCTACTGCTGTTATTTTTATCATTTTCATGTTCACCACCATCATTAGCATTGTTATCAGCCAACCTTTCCCAGTTCAGAGACTTGAAGCCGTATCTACCCAGTTCGAGACAAAGAAACAACTTGTCCATGCCCCTTACATCCCCAGTGTCTGAATAAATTCCTCAGATTTTCTCTATATATATCTTGATCTAAAGGTCTCTTCTGCAGAACTCTTGATCAAATGCCTCCTGCATTCCATTCTGTGCAACTCTCTTGATGCCTCAGAAACTCAAGGGATTTAGGAAAAGAAGACTCTACTCATATTTGGATACTGAACATACAATAAGAAAAGCACAGGTTAAATAAATCAATTCAATGCTTTTCTTTTCTCCTTACGTAGACACATTGCTACAGCTTTTTAGCTCTGGACAAAGCCCAAACTGAATACTTATTGAACTTTCCCTCCTGCTGTTCCACCAAGCTAAATTTATTTTAAGTCAACTGATGTGTAATAAAACGCATCCCTCTTCTCTCTTTCATCGCTTGCCCTCTCCAGTCACACTACATACAACAGCAAGAGTATCATTAATCTAATACTCACTGATACTCAGGGGTAGATTATCCAATAGGCAAGGTAAGCACGGTGCTTACTTTGCTTACCAGATTGTCTGTAATGAACAATTTCACATTTTTTCATCACATCAAAGATTCTGCTTCTAGCTATGGCTGGCACCTTGTCTCCTTCCAACCCCACACACCCTCCTACAGAATCAAAGCCTCTTTTCAAATGTACAGTTCCTGACGGGGGCAGATGACCCAGTAGGCACAGTGAGCACAAGTAAGCCTGTGCTTACCTTGCCTGTTGGATAATCTGCCTCTGCTAATACTCAATTAAAAAAAAAAAAAAAAAACACTGTTGTAAAGCCTATTCTGACTCATAGCAACCCCATAGGTTTCTGAGGCTGTAAATCTCTACAGAAGCAGACTGCCACACCTTTCTCCTGTGAAGCCACTGGTGGTTTCAAACTGCCAACATTTTGGCTAGCAGTCCATTGCTTTAACCACTGTGCAAACCAGGAAGCGTTAGTACTCAATGCTGATCTAACACTCTGACACTGAAGCAGCATAAGCAACAAAGTAAAATGCCTGATCAGGACAAAACGTAAATACAAGGTCCCTTGCTCAAAAATGATTACAAATTTCAAGATGGCAACATTAGACCATTTCCGAGTGTGGGGCTCTGTGTTATTGCACAGGTAACATGTCCGTGAAGCCAGCCTTGCTCCTGTCACAGAGCCGCCACTACTGCCACCCTGGCCCAAAATTCTTAAAGCAATCCACACCTCTTGCTTCAATCCAGCTTTCTGCCCAAACCAAGAAAATAATTTAGCCCTCAGCCCCAGCAATATGTTTCAACTGAATAGCATGCCATTCACTTCATCTGCAGTGTCCTGCTCACCCAAACCTGAGTTCCTCTTCAATTCTGCTCAAGGTTTACAGTCTCATGAAATCTTCCCAGACCAGCCCTAACTGATTGCAGTCTAGATAGAGTATGATAAGGGCAGAATGGGAGTCCTTGGGTGGTGCAAATGGTTAACACACTTGGCTGCTAACTGAAAGGTTGGAGACTGAGTCCACCCAGGGCACCTCAGAAGAAAGGCCTGGTGATCTACTTCCAAAAAAATCAGCCATTAAAAACCCTGTGGAGCAGGAGAGGTCAGCACAACTGACTAAACCAAAAGCAAAGAAGTTTCCTGAATAAACTGAATGCTTCAAAGGCCAGCGTAGCGGGGCCAGGGGCTTGGGGACCATGGTTTCAGGGGACATCTAAGTCAATTGGCATACTAAAATCTATGAAGAAAACATTCTGCATCCCACTTTGGAGAGTGGCGTCTGGGGTCCTAAATGCTAGCAAGCAACCATCTAAGATGTATCAATTGGTCTCAACCCATCTAGAGCAAAGGGGAATGAAGAACACCAGAGACACAAGGTAATGATGAGCCCAAGAGACAGGAAGGGCCACATAAACCAGAGACTACTTCAGCCTGAGAACAGAAGAACTAGATAGTGCCTGGCTACAACTGATGACTGCCCTGACAGGGAACACAACAGAGAACCCCTGAGGGAGCAGGAGAGCAGTGTGTTGTAGACCTCAAATTCTTACATAAAGAGACCAGACTTAATGGTCTGACTGAGGGTAGAAGGAGCCCGGAGGTCATGGTCTCCAGACCTTCTATTGACTCAAGACAGGAACCATTCCCAAAGCCAACTCTTCAGACAGGGATTGGACTGGACTAAAAAACCCCATGGACTATGGGATAGAAAATGATACTGGTGAAGAGTGAGCTTCTTGGATCAAGTAGACACATGAGACTATGTGGGCAGCTCTTGTCTGGAGAGGAGATGGAAGGGCAGAGGGGGTCAGAAGCTGCCCGAATGGACACAAAAATAGAGAGTGGAGGGAAAGAGTATGCTGTCTAATTAGAGGGAGAGCAACTAGGAGTATATAGCAACGTGTATATAAGTTTTTGTATGAGAGACTGACCTGGTTTGTAAACTTTCCCTTAACCCACTGCCGTCGAGTCGATTCTGACTCATAGTGACCCTATAGGACAGAGTAGAACTGCTCCATAGAGTTTCCAAGGAGCTTAAAGCACAATAAAAAATTTTAAAAAAGGAAAATGCAAAAAAAAGAAAAACCTTGAGAAGAGTTCTACTCTGACACACATGGGGTTGGCATGAGTCAGAATCAATTCAGTGGCAACTTGTTGGTTGGTTAAGAGCAGAACAGGCTACTTTCCTTACAAATTTCAGTATATCAGAGCTGTTAGGTGAGACAAGAACATAGCAAAAACATGGACCACAACCCTGTGTAAAGCTTAAGGGTCCTTGTCTCTAGGGAGTCTCAACACTCCCAATTATTTACATTTCTCACTGCTCTGAAGATTTATCCTGGTGAATATAGCTCTGCACAGATCAATGAAGTGTGATTGTGGCTGCCATTTTGTTTTTATAAGCCCGTTTGTATTTGCCCTATTCCCCTACCCTTGTGGCCTCGAGATGTAAGGGTGAAAGACTAGGCTTGGAGTTAGAAGCCTTGGTTCCTAATCTTGACTCTCACTAGTTGTGTGGCCAAGGGCAAGTCATTAAACCTCTCCAAGCTTTAATTTTCTCACAGTAAAATGAGATAATTAGCACCTTTCCTGTCTACCCATGAATCCACCAGGCGCTCCTTGGGAACCCTATTGTGCAGTTCTACTCTGTCCTATAGGGTCACTATGAGTCAGAATTGACTCAATGGCAATGAGTTTGGGTTTTTTTGGTTCTGCCTATCTCACAAAAAAAAGGTGGTAGTAAATCTCAAGTAAGATACACCATATAGATACCATATCTATACGGTATGTGAAAGAGAACCCCTTGAAGCAGGATCTGTCTCTCATTCACTCTTATTCAGTCTCATCTCTCTAAACAAAGTACAGTGTAAATGTTCAGTGAATATCAGAGGAATGAATACCTGTTAATAAAAAGCCATTGCCATTGAGAGGATTCTGACTCAACCCTATAGGGCAGAGTAGAACTGCCCCATAGGGTTTCCAAGGCTGTAATCTTTACGGAAGCAGACTGCCGCATCTTTTCTCCTGAGGAGCAGCTGGTGGGTTCAAACTGCAGTCTTTCCCAGGGTTTCAAACTGGTTCATTATATCCCAGATATACTGAATCAGAATCTACATTTTAACAGGATCCCTGGGTGATTCTTATGTATAACTTCCTGGAAACTTGTTGGAAATGCAAATTCTCACCCAGAAAGTTGTTACAAATGCACATTCTCAGCATGGGTTTAAACTGGAACAAACAGGTTCAAACCCTGCCTTCTGGTTAGTAGCAGAGTGCTTAACCACTGCGCCACCAGAGCTCTTTGGATGAATGAGTAAAAACCAAAAAACACTATAATAACACAAGTAAACCTGTGAGGGCAAAGACCATTTACTCCAATTTTTAACTCTAGTATCAAAAGGTTATCTTCCAAAGAATATCTCAGTATTGAAACAAATGGCTGCTTCCTTTTTTTCTTCCCTTGAGTTTGAGAACTATGAGTTTTTCACCCTCTCTAATTACATGGTATCATGAGCCAAGAGATAGAGCATGAGATCCTGATGTTGCTACAACTTGCAAGTGACGCAAAGTATCATTAGCAAACTGCGTCTGAAACTGAGGATGAGCATTTCACCCAAAATCATCCCCAGGAGAAACAGCCCACTCTAATGACAGAGGAAAGGCAGAGGTGGAGTTCACAGCTTCAGGAACATCGTGCCTGACCTGTAGATGTTTTAAAAGCACTAATTATTGCTGTGGCAACTCATAGGGAGACTAAACCAACTACACTTATCTGTAATGACTAAAAAAATAATACCACTACCAACGCACTTCACACGTGCTGAAAACTCAGACTAAATTGGTTGCAAGATATAAGGCCATCAGTGCATTCAAAGACTTCATCTCTGCAATTATCACTAATTAAGCAGCCCTCACAGTCAGGAGCCAGTTGGAGAGGTTTAAGCCTGAATGTCAATGAGGGAGGAGGAACCTGCTGGAATGAGATTGTGTGCCATATTTCAGTTTACATAAATATTTGAAGGTTGGATCAGACAGGATTTACAGCACAATGGTATTAGGAATGTCTTTATAAAAACTTTGATATGGTCTAAATTAGGTTTCAAGAAGAAGGGCCGAGGTGGGAGCAGGAGTGTTTTTCAGTGTTTAACTCAGCGCCCTGACCAGCACCTCCCACCACTTAATAAATCATAGGTACCTCAGATGTAGAATGTGCGAGCTGGTTTTTATGGCTCAGATTTTTGTTCTAGATTTCAAAAGGAACAGACCCTGCCTGGAGAGATTGCCAACGCTCTGCTTTGGTTACATGTGTGACCTTTGGTTGACCTTGGGTTCTGGGATTTGAGGGTTAAAGTTGTTTTTTGGCATTTGAGCCTTATTTTTTTCTCCAGAAGTGTTTAGAGAAATAAGAGAGGACCCCACCCTCTGCAACAGGCAAGCTGTTTCCTGTAGAAGCAAGAGTTAGTGACTATCCCAGTTATTGCCTCGTGAAAAACATTTCTTCAGGAGAGAAGCTGTTTCTCAAGGGGTCTGTTTCTGTTATTCCTTCAGCGTCTAATTTTCCAAAGTGTCCATTTAGAATTAGCGCTTTCTTCTGCGTAAAGGCAGCTAAAGCAAAAGTGATGCACTGAATGCCAAAGTCTGTGTATTTTCAAGGTGAGACTTAGACCAAAATAGGAATCTGACAGGTTGAGCCAAAGGAAAAGTCCCACCTCCCTGAACATAGATTTTCTTAGCACAAATTGCTTCCTTCTGAAGGCCATTGTCATGGGGTAGGTGGATTATGGGAACCTTAAACTACATAATCATCTCTTTAATAAGCTCACATTTTTATGGAGCCCAATGTTTGATTAGGGGTATGCCATGAAACCTATTAGCCCATTTCAGAGTGAATCAGGAAAGCCTTTATAGAGAGGTTTTATTGTTTACATTCAATAAAAGGAAAAGTCTGACTTGAAGTACTCAGATTTAATCTGTCTCTGGATTAAAATGGTTCTATTGTACTATGACTGCTGGTGTTGTTAGGAAAGGTGAATCCAGGATTTCTGCCCAGCCATAGAATTCCTTTAATACAAGGGAGCTACACATGTGGCTACAAACAGCCAAACATGCTTGGTGTATTGGCAGCCGCCCTCTGTGCAAGAAGAGTTTATTTCCCTTTAGGGACCTACAGTTGAACAATGTTCTGGTGCCCTGGTTGTTTCATAACTTTCCATGTAATTAAGCAGCTGGCATGACCTTCGGTAGCAAGATAATAATAGGAGTTAGCAAAGGAAGGGCTTGTACACAAGGATGCTTTGGACTGCTCAAGCTCACAAAGAAAAGCTTTCAAATAAATGCAAAACTGTCTTTCAAATCCAAAGGGTTTTCCCAGTGCGGTGACCTCCCCTCCCACCCACACACACTGCACGTGAACATGATGCAATTTCCTGAAATGAGAACTACAAGGTACATTTAAAAAGGTGGGGGAAGTAGGCCCTGGCTATCATTTCTCAAATGCCACCTTCACTACCCAAATGAGTTTAAGGATGAATATCAAAGCCAGCTTTTTGCAAACAGTAAATCATTATGTACTACCAGAAGTAAAATGGTCTTGAAAAAAATTACAATTTTAAATTATCATGGGCAGAAGCATAAATTATATGACCACAGAACACTTGGTGGTTGAAAAACCAAGATCTAGTAAATACCTGGTGTCTTAGTTATCTAGTGCTGCTATAACAGAAATACCACAAGCGGGTGGCTTTAACAAACAGAAATTAATTTTCTCACAGTTTAGGAAACTAGAAGTCTGAATTCAGGGTGTTGGCTCTAGGGGAAGGCTTTCTCTCCCTGTTGGCTCTGGAGGAAGAGCCTTGTCTCTCCTGAGCTTCTGCTCCTGGACAGTCTTCATGTGACTTAGCACCTCTTTTCCCTCTGTCTCTGCTCTGCTTGCTTGTTTAATCTCTTTTATATCTCAAACGAGATTGACTCAAGATACACCCTATGCTAATCCTGCCTTGTTAACATAACAAAGACAACCCATTCCCAAATGGGGTTATAACCACAGACATAGAGGTTAGGATTTACAACACGTATTTTGGGAAGACACAATTCAATCCATAACATCTGGAGTCCCTGGATGATGCAAATGATTAACTCACTCAGCTGCTAACTGAAAGGTTGGTGGTTCAAGTTTTCTCACAGGTACCTCAGAAGAAAGGCCTAGTAATCTACTTCTTGAAAAACCATTGAAAACGCTGTGGAGCACAGGTTTACTCTAACATACATTGGGTCACCATGAATCAGAATCAACTCAACGACAACTGGAAAAAAGTGAATGCCTGTCCTGGTGTAACAGATATTCACCTTTCTTGGGGATAGGAAATCTGAGCCCAGCTATCCGCTGAGTAGCTCAACCAACATGTCACAGATTGGTGTGGTGGGTAGTCTCCAAAGATGGTGGCCATCAATTCAATGCCTTCCCTTCCCATCCATGCAGTCTGCATCTCAGATCGAGATGTAGAATCCATGCCCTCTCTTTGGAACTGCACTGCCCTTGGTGGCTTGCTGGACAATAAATATGGCAGAAATGAAGCTGCATGACTTTTGAGACTAGTTGATTAGAGACTTACAGCTTCCCCTGGGCCTTCTGGAATACTCACTCATTGGATGCTCCCACTTGGACCCAGCCACAACGCTGTGAGAAGCCCAAATCTCATGAGAAGCCACTTGTAGGCACTCAGGTCGACAGCCCCAGCTGAGCTCCCAACCAACAGCCAGCAGGAACCACTAACCATGTCAGTGAGCCATCTTGGATGGCCAGCACCAGCCAACATCTGCCTGCAACTACGTGAATGACTCTAGGCAAGAATTGCCCAGCTGAGCCCAGTTAACCCACAGAACCATGACAGAGAATAACAAATTTTGCGAGAGTATAACTTTGGTGAGCAAGTTCTTTATTCATTTTTTTTGCTTCATTTTATATTTTTCTTCTGTTTTCCATGAATCTTTTTTTTTAACCTTCTTTTATTAAAAGATGAGGGGAAAATGTTCCTCCTTTTTTTTTTTAATTGTGGTAAAAAACATACATAACCAACACTTTTGCCATGTTATCATTTTTTACATGTACAATTCAGTGACATTAATTATGTCCAACATATTGTGCAACCTTCGCCATTATCCATTTCCAATCTTTTCCATTACTCTTAACAGAAATTTAATATCTCCTAAGTAATAACTCCTCCTTCTGCCCTCCACCACCCACCTCTGATAACCACTAATGAACTTTGGTCTCTACACATTTGCCTATTCTGGATATTTTGTATAAGGGGGATCATACAATATTTGACTTTTTGTGTCTGATTTATTTCACTCAGAATAATGTTTTCAAGGTTCAGCCATGTCATAGCATATATTAGGACTTCATTTTTCCTTATGACAGAGTAATACTCCATTGTATGGATGGACCACGTTGTGTTTATCCATTCATCTGTTGATGGACACTTGGGTTATCTCAACTTTTTGTCTATTGTGAAAAGTGCTGCAATGAACATTGTGGTGTTGCACTCTTTTGATTTTGCTTCATTTTCTTGGAATAAACAGAAATCTATTGTGTGCTCAAAGGTCCATGGGTGGTGCATACAGTTTGCTCTTGGCTACTAATGGAAATGTTTGAGGTTCAAACTCACCAAGCGGAGTCATGGAAGAAAGGCCTGGGGATGCTCCTTTCCAAAGACCGCAGACAAGAAAACCTCATAGATCTGTTCCACTCTGCAACACAAGAAGTCAGCATGAGTCTGAATAGAATCAACAGCAATGGGTTTGGTAATTTTTGGGTGTTGTGTCCTCAAGATGGGAACCCTGGTGGTGTAGTGGTTAAGAATTCAGCTGCTAACCAAAAGGCCACCAGTTCAAATCCCCCAGGCACACCTTGGAATCAACTCGATGGCAATGGGTTTGGTTTGGTTTGGTCCTCAAGATGGAGACCCAGAGGAGGAAGACCTGGTCATAAGAGTGGTTTGTTTTTTGTTTGTTTGTTTAACTTGGGAACTCACCATATCCTGGGCAACTTAAATTTGTCATTTAGTCCTCAGGTGGATGGCAGGTGGCCCACACATGGCTACAGAGCTATAGTGATTTTTAGCTCTACATATATGAAATTAAAGCTATAGTCCACCATGTGTCTGTCAGTTTGTTGCACTGTGGTGGCTTGGGTATTGCTATGATACTAGAAGCTTTGCCACTGGTATTTCAAATACCAGCAGGGTCTCCCGCGGAGGACAGGTTTCAGCTGAGCTTCCAGATAAAGACAGACTAGGAAGAAGGACCTGGCAGTCTACTTCTGAAAACCTGGCCAGTGAAAACCTTACGAATAGTAGTGGAACATTCTGTGATATAGTGCCAGAAGATGAGCCCCTCAGGTTGGAAGCACTCAAAATATGACTAGGGAAGAGCTGCCTCCTAAAAGTAGCCAAAGTCCATTGCTGTTGAGTCAATTCCAACTTATAGCAACTCTGTATGACAGAGTAGAACTGCCCTATAGGGTTTCTGAGGAGCAGCTGGTGAATTTGAACTGTCCACCTTTTGGTTAGCAGCCGAGCTCTTAACCACTTCCTCACCAGAGCTCCACTCAAAGTAGAGTCAACCTTAAAGACTTGGATAGCTCTTGGGATCTTCATTTGCTGATGTGGCATGATTCAAAATGAGATGTAACAGCTGCAAACATCCATTAAGGATTGGAACATGGACAGTACAAATTAAGAATTTAGAAAATTGGAAATTGTCAAAAAAAGAAATGGAACACAAAAAGATCGATATTCTAGGCATTAGTGAGCTGAAATGGGCTGGTACTGATCATTGCCAAGAATGACAAATTGTCAAAAAGAACATTTCAAGATCTAACCTTAAGTACAATGCTGTCAGTGATAGGATAGTCTCCATTTGCCTACAAGGAAAACAAGTTAATATGACTATTACTCAAATTTTTGTACCAACCATTAAGGCCAAAGATGAAGAAATGGATTTTTTTCAACTTCTGTAGTCTGAAATTGGTCAAACAAGCAATTAAGATGCATTGATATTTACTGGTGATTGGAATGTGAAGTTGGAAACAAAGAGGATCAGTAATTGGAAAATATGGCACTGGTGATAGAAACAACTCTGGAGATCACATGATAGAATTTTGTGAAACAAACGACTTATTCATTGCAAAAACCTTTTTCACCAACATGAACGGTGACTATACATGTAGACCTCACCAGATGGAATACACAGGAATCAGATCAACTACATCTGTGGAAAGAGACTATGGAGAAGCTCAATGTCATCAGTCAGAACAAGGCCAGAGGCCAACTGCAGAACAGACCATCAATTGCTCATGTACAAGTTCAGGTTGAAGCTAGAGAAAATTAGAATAAGTCCACAAGAGCCAAAGTATGACCTTGGTTATATCCCACCTGAATTTAGAGAACTTCTCAAGAATAGATTTGACGCAGTGAATACTAATGACTAAAGACCAGATGAGTTATGGAGTGACATCAAGGACATTATACACGAATAAAGAAAGAGGGCATTAAAAAGACAGGAAAAAAAGAAAAGACCAAACCGGGTGTCAGAAGAGATTCTGAAACTTGTTCTTGAAAACAGAGTAGCTAAAGCAAATTGAAGAAATGACGAAGTAAAAGAACTGAACAGAAGATTTCAAAGGGTGGCTTGAGAAGATGACAAAGTATTATAGTGAAATGTGTAAACATCTAGAGTTAGAAAACCAAAAGGGGAGAACACATGCAGTGTTTCTCAAGCTGAAAGAACCAAAGAAAAAATCCAAGACTTGAGTCACAATATTGAAGGATTCTACGGGGAAAATATTGAATGAAGCAGGAAGCATCAAAAGAAGATAGAAGGAATACAGGGAGTCACTCTACCAAAAAAGAATTGGTCAACATTCAGCCATTTCAGGAGGTAGCATATGATGAAGAAGCGATGGAGTGAAGGAAGAAGTCCAAGCTGCACTGAAAGCATTGGCATAAAACAAGGCTTGAGGAATTGATGTAATATCAACTGAGATGTTTCAAAGAACAGATGCAGTGCTAGAGATGCTTACTCGTCTATGTTAAGAAATTTGGAGAACAGTTGCCTGGCCAAGCAACTGGCAGAGACCCATATTTGTGCCCATTCCAAAGAAAGGTGACCTAACAGAATGAGGAAATTGTTAAACAATATCACTAATATCAAGCACAAGTAAAACCATGCTGAAAATCATTCAAAAGCGACTGCAGCATTACATCGACAGGAAACTGCCAGAAATTCAAGCCAAATTCAGAAGAGGACATGGAATGAGTGATATCATTGCTGATGTCAGATGGGTCTTGGCCGAAAGCAAAGAATACCAGAGAGATATTTACCTGTGTTTTATTGACTATACAAAGGCCTTCAACTGTGTGGATCATAACAAGTTATGCATAATGTTGCCAAGAATGGGAATTCCAGAACCCTTAATTGTGCTTATGTGGAACCTGTACATAGACCAAAAGCAGTAGTTTGAGCAGAACAAGGGGATACTGCATGGTTTAAAGTCAGGAAAGATGTGTCAAGGTCATATCCTTTCACCATACTTATTCAATCTGTATGCTGAGCAAATAATCCGAGAAGCTGGACTATTTGAAAAAGAACTCAGCATCAGGATTGGAGGAAGACTCATAAACGACCTGTAATATACAGATGACACAACCTTGCTTGCTGAAAGTAAAGAGGGCTAGAAGCACTTACTGATGATGATCAAAGACTTCAGCCTTCAGTATGGATTATACCTCAACATAAAAAAATAAAAATCCTCACAACTGGACAGATAAGCAACATCATGATAAACAAAGAAAAGATTGAAGTTGTCAAGGATTTCATCTTACCTGGATCCACAATCAATGCCCATGGAAGCAGCAATTGAGAAATCAAACACCATATTGTATTGGGCAAATCTGCTGCAAAAGACCTCTTTAATATGTTAAAAAGCAAATATGTCACCTTGAGGACTAAAGTATGCCTGGCCCAAGTCATGGTATTTTAATCACCTCATATTTATGCAAAGCTGGACAATAAATAAAGAAGACTGAAGAATTGATACCTTTGAATTATGGTATTGGTGAATAATATTTAATATACCATGGACTGCCAGAAAAAAAAAAAAATGCCAGAAGAAGGACCAAATCTCTCTCGGAAGAAGTACAGCCAGAATGTTCCTCAGAAGCAAGAATGGCAAGACTTCATCTCATGTACTTTGTGCATGTTATCAGAAGGGACCAGTCCCTGGAGAAGGACATCATGCTTGGTAATGTAGAGGGCCAGCGAAAAAGAGGAAGGCTCTTGAGAGATGGATTCACACAGTGGCTGCAACAATGGGCTCAAGCATAACAACGATCGTAAGGATGGCACAGGACTGAGCAGTGTTTCCTTCTGTTGTACACAAGTTTGCTACGAATCAGAATCAGTTTGACAACACTTAACAACTACACAACAATGCTACAGCTGTTATACATCATCCCATTTTTAGTAAATGTTGCTGTTGTTAGCTGCAGTAGATTCAGGGTTTGATTCATGGCAAACCCACAGACAATAGAATGGAAGTCTGCTCATTCCTGTGCCATCCCTGTGATTGAGTACAGATCAGATTGTTGAAATTCATAGGGTTTTCGTTGGCTGTTTTTCAGAAGTAGATTTCTAGGCTTTTCTTCCTAGTTCTTTCTAGTCTGTAAGCTCCACTGGAAGCTGTTCAGTGTCATTAACAATGTGAAATGGGCGTTGGCTGCACATGAGGTACATTGGCCAGGAATCAAACCTAAGTCTCCACATGGAAGGTAAGAATTCTACCCCTGAACCATCAATACCTCTTTTAGTAAATACCCCATAAAAACCAAACTCATTGCCATGGAGTTGATTACTACTTATGGTGACCCCATGTGCTACAGAGCAGAACTGCTCCACAGGGCCCTTCCAACTGTAATCTCAATGGAAGCAGATTGCCACCATCTCACCCCACCCATGCCCCATGGCACCACTGGCTGGATTCAAACCACCAACCTTTAGGCTAGTAGTCAATAGTCAATGGTTATTTAATGCAGTTACATTAAGCTCACTGTGATGTTCAGTTTTTCATAATTCTGTATCATGATCTCCTGCAGTTGCCCCTTTCTGTGCATCTACTCTGCACTGCGTGCAGTTAGTCACATTCTTCAGCATTCCTCAGCAAGGTTAGGTTAAGTTCGCGTTCTCACAGCGCCCCACCCCAGGATATCTATGAACAGCAGAGCTGAGGCTGTAGGCCATGAAGCTGAGAACTGGGGACCCGAGAGCTGGGGACTGGGAGGAGCATCCAGCAATGGTGTGAATTTAGGGGCTATGAAGTGGCAAGGTCCTGGCTTCAGTTATGAACCAAAAAAAAAAAAAAGAGTAGGTTTAAAAAAAAACCAAACCCATTGCCATTAAGTCGACCCCAACTCAGATGGAATATGCTTATTCCACAAGGCAACTGCACTTTTTAAAGTTTTTTATTGTACATTAGGTGAAAGTTTATAAAGACTTCATTTTATATTTAAATCTTTGTGCCATCAGGAATTAATTTAAGTTCAAGTAATGATGTACATCGTAAATATGATATAAATGTGAGCTGTTACTGTTGTTTTTCATTCCTTTACTCATTCATTAAGGGTTCCTCTTTTCCTGTTCCATATCAAATAAAAAGAACTTTTTATAAATTCAGCATGGTAACTTTTTGCCTAATATTTTAATAACATATTTTTTTCCCAGTTTGCTATTTGTCTTCCATCTGCTGTACAGAGGTTTGTTTGTCTTCATTTGTTTTTAATTTTGATGTATTCAAATACTTGCTTTTATGGCTTCTGCTTTCATATCTCATTTCGTAGGTATGTGCAACACAGAATTTGTATTCATTTATTTGGTTGTTTATGTACGAATTTAACAAATATCCATTGAAAGCCTACTAATGGGCCCTCTCCACGTTACTAGGAATACAGTGGTGAATAAAATAGAACAGCATCGTGCTTTCACTGAGGCACTCTTCCAATTTAAAAAAAAAAAAAAATTGGACTCAGAAATGCTAGAAAGAATGTTACCTATTAAAAAAAAAAAAAAGCCATTGCTGTCAAATCGATTCCCACTGATAGCGACCCTACAGGACAGAATAGAACTGCCCCGTCGTAGGGTTTCCAAGGCTGTATATCTTTACGGAAACAGATTGACACATCTTTCTTCCACAGAGCAGCTGGTGGGTTGGAACCATCAACCTTTTGGTTAGCATCTGAGCACTTAACCACTGTGCCACTGGGGCTCCTTATGTTATCTATAATGATGGAAAAAGTGTCAACTGCCATGGGAGTCCATAGTGGGGGCACTTATGGGCATCCAGGAAGGTCAAGGAAAGCTCCCTGTAGGAACTGACATTTCAGCTACTACCTAAATGATGAGTCATGTCTTTATGGCTGCACATTACTTTTAAATCTTTGCTCTGTCAGGAATTAATTTAAGTTCAAATAGTGATATACACAGTAAATACGATATAAACGTGAGCTATTGTTGCTTTTACAGGCTGGATTTCTGTATGCACTCAGTCTGCTTCTGAGCTCTGTCTCTTGGTTTGAAATCTGACCATAGGTGTTCTCTTTGCCTTGTAATTGCTGTTTTAATTTCATATTTGGGCCAAGATGTAAAATCGTTTATTTTGTTCCTGCTGATACTTTTTACCCTAAATTATTTTTATTGATATGCATTTGTATTTTTGTAGATGTATTAATAATAAAATTATTTTGTAATCATGTTTATTACAGTTTTTGTTTTTCATGTTTATTATTTAAAAATCATATGTACTAAAAGTGTACATATAGTGTATATTCACCATTTGTTGTTCTAGCAACCCTATGTGACAGAGTAGAGCTGCCCCATAGCGTTTCTTGGACTGTAATGTTTGTGGAAGCAGAGTCGCTGGGTGTGTTCGAACCTCCGACCTTTCGGTTAGTAGGAGTTCTTAACCATTGCACCATCAAGGCTTTTTAGTCCTCATTTAGTGAAGAATAATAAAATGACACTCAGGCATCCTCTATCATGCTCTGACCAATACCTTTGAAGCCCCCCTGTGCTCCTTCCTGGTCCTCCTCCATGCTTTCAGAGGTAACCCTGCACTGAATTGTTGTTGTGTGCTATCAAGTTGATTTGACTCACAACAATGCTATAGGGCAGAGTAGAACTGCCCCGTATGGTTTCCTGGACTGAAATCTTTAAGGAGCAGATAGCCAGGTCTTTTCTCTCACAGAGCATCTGGGGGATTCAAACAGCCAGCCTTTTGGTTAGTGGCCAAGCACTTACCATTGCACCACCAGGGCTCCTGAATTAGTATTAAGCAGTCCCTTGCTTTTCTTTATGCTATTACTACATACATATTTCCCCAACAACATATTGTTTAGTTTTTCCTGATTTCTAAATTTTTCTAAATGGAATCATTCTGTATGAATTTTTCTGTAAATTCTTTTTATGGTTTAATATTGTGTGTGTTTACATAAATATAAATGCATTCATATTGATGAGTGCAGTTTGTTCAGTATTTTTAGTGTTATATAGTATTCTTTTATATGTATTCCCCGCTTTGTTCATCCATTCTATTGCTGATGGGTATTTAGATTGCTTTCAGGCTTTTGCTAATAGGAATCATGTTTCTCTAAACATGTCTGTTCATGTGTTAAAGTTTCTCTAAGAAAAAGAGACAAATTCCTAGTTCATAGGGTATGCACATATTCAGCTTTACTACTTAATGCCAGATGGTTTTACAAAATGCTGCTGTTAGGTGCCTTTGTGTCTGTTCCAACTTATAGTGACCCTACGTACAACAGAATGAAACACTGCCTGGTCCTGTGCCGTGCTCACAGTCATTGCTATGTTTGAGCCCATTGTTGCAGCCAGTGTCAATCCATCTTGTTGAGGGTCTTCCCCTTTTTTGCTGACCCTCTGCTTTACCTAGGATGATGTCTTTCTCTAGGGACTAGTCCCTCCTGCTAACATGTCCAAAGTACATGAGACAAAGTCTTGCCATCCTTGCTTCCAAAGAGCATTCTGGCTGTACTTCTTCCAAGACAGATTTGTTCGTTCTTCTGGCAGTCCAGGGTATATTCAATATTCTTCCTCAACACCAGAATTCAAAGCCATCAATTTTTCTTCAGTCTTCCTTATTCATTGTCCAGCTTTGCACGCATATGAGGTGATTGAAAATACCGGACTTGGGTCAGAAGCATCTTAGTCCTCAAGGTTACATACTTGCTTTTTAACACTTTAAAGAGGCCTTTTAAAGCACATTTGCCCAGTGCAATACGGTGTTTGACTTCTTGACTGCAGCTTCAGTGAGCATTGATTATGGATCCAAGTAAAATTAAATACTTGACAACTTCGATCTTTGTTTATCATGGTGTTGCTTATTGGTCCAGTTGTACGGATTTTTGTTTCCTTTATGTAAGGTGTAATCCATACTGAAGGCTGTGGTCTTTGATCTTCATCAGTAAGGACTTCAAGTCCTTTTCACTTTCAGCAAGCTAGGTTGTGTCATCTGTATATTGCAGGTTGTTAATGAATCTTCCTCCAATCCTGATACCATGTTCTGCATATAGTCCAGCTTCTTGGATTATTTTCTCAGCATACAGATCGAATAAATATGATGAAAGGATACAACCCTGACAAACACCTTCCCTAATTTTAAATCACAAGATATCCCCTTGTTCTGTTGGAACTACTGCCTCTTGGTCTATGTACAGGTTCCACATGAGCACAATTAGGTGTTCTGGAATTCCCATTCTTCATAATGTTATTCATAATTTGTTATGATCCACACAGTTGAATGCCTTTGCACACTCAATAAAACACAAGTAAACATCTTTCTGGTATTCTCTGCTTTCGGCCAAGATCCATCTGACATCAGCAATGACATCCCTCATTCCACATCCTCTTCTCAGCTTGAATTTCTGGCAGTTTCCTGTCAAGGTAGTGCTGCATTCTCTTTTGAATGACCTTCAGCAAAATTTTACTTCTGTGTGATATTAATGATATTGTTTGATAATTTCTGCATTCTGTTGGATCACCTTTCTTTGGATGGGCACAGATATGGATCTCTTCCAGTTGGTTGGCCATGTAGCTGTTTTTCAAAATTTCTTCACATAGACGAGTGAGTACTTCCAGCACTGCATCTGTTTGTCAAAACATCTCAAATGATATTCTGTCAATTCCTAGAGCCTCATTTTTCACCAACGCCTTCAGGATAGCTTGGGCTTCTTTCTTCAGTACCATTGGTTCTTGATCATATGCTACCTTCGAAATGGTTGAGCATTAACCAATTCTTTTTGGTACAGTGACTCTGTGTATCCCATCTTCTTTCGATGCTTCTTGCTTAGTTCATTATTTTGCCCATAGACTCTTTCAATATTGCAACTCAAGACTTGAATTTTTCCTTCACTTCTTTCAGTTTGAGAAATGCTGAGCATGTTCATCCCTTTTGGTTTTTTAACTCCAGATCTGCACATTTCAACATAATACTTTGTCTTCTTGAGATGCTCTTTGAAATCTTCTGTTCATCTCTTTTACTTCATCATTTCTTCCATTTCCTTTAGCTACTGTACATTCAAGTGCAAGTTTCAGAGTCTTTTCTGACATCCTTTTCTTTCTCTCCTGTTTTTTTAATGACCTTTTGCTTTTTTCGTGTATGATGTCCTTGATGTCACCCCACAACTCATCTGGTCTTCGGTCATTAGTGTTCAGTGAGTCACATCTGTTCTTGAGGTGTTCTCTAAATTCGGGTGAGATAACTCAAGTTCTTTCTTTGGCTCTGGTGGACATATTTTAATTTTCTTCAGCTTCAACTTGAGTTTGCATGTGAGCAATTCATGGTCTGCTCCGCAGTCAGCCACTGGCCTTGTTCAGACTGATGATATTGAGCTTCTCCATTGGCCCTTTCCACAGATATAGCCAATTTGATTCTTGTATATTCTACCCAGTGAGGTCCACATGTATAGTTGCTGTTTATGTTATTGAAAAAAGGTATTTGCAATGAACAAGTCATTTGTCTTGCAAATTTCTGTCACGGGATCCCCAACATCTTCTCTATCACCAAGGCCATAATAGCCTTTCTTTGTTTTCGATTTTCACATTCCAATCACTGGTAATTATCAATGCACTTTGATTTTATGTTTGATCAATTTCAGGCTGCAGAAGTTGATAAAAATCTTCAATTTCTTCATCTTTGGCATTAGTGGTTGGTGCATAAGTTTGAATAATAGTCATATAGTCTTTTTTGTAGGCGTATGGATATTGTCCTATCACTGGCAGCATTGTACTTCAGTATAGATCTTGAAATGTTCTTTCTGACAATGAATTCAATGTTGTCCCTCTTCAAGCTGTCATTCCTGGCATACTAGACCACGTGATTATCCAATTCAAAATGGCCAATGCCACTCTATTTCAGTTCGCAGATGTCTAGGATAATGATCTTCAAGAATTTCATTTCATTGTTGGCAATTTCCAATTTTCCTAGATTCATAATTTATACATTTCATGTTCCAATTATTAACGGATGTTTGCAGCTGTTCCTTCATGTTTTCGAGTCATGCCGCATCAGCAAATACAAGTCCCAAAAGCTTAACTCCAACCACATCACTAAGGTCAACTCTACTTTGAGGCACCAGCTCTTCCCCAGTCATATTTTGAGTGCCTTCCAACCTGAAGGGCTCATCCTCTGGCACTAAATCAGAAAATGTTGTGCTATTCATAACGTTTTCACTAACCAGTTTTTTCAGAAGTAGGCTACCAGGTCCTTCTTCCCAGTCCGTCTTAGTCTGGAAGCTTCCCTGAAACCTCTCTACCATGGGTGACTGTGCTGGCATTTTAAATACCAGTGGCATAGCTTCCAGCATCACAGTGACACGTAAGTCACAACCGTACAACAAACTGACAGCGATGACTTACAAAATGATTGTACCAAATTATACTCCCACAAGCAGTCCCAGAGTTCTGCTGCTCTATATCATTGCAACACTTGTTATTAACTTTTTAATTTTTGTTAATCTGACAGACACAAAAATGATGTCATTGTGGTTTTTATTTACATTGTCTTGATACATGATAAGGCTAATTATATTTTCTTGTATTTATTGGCCATTGCTGTTTTCTGGGAAACGTCTGCTCATGACAATGGCCATTTTTCTATTGGGTTATTCATCTTTTTCTTATTCAAAGTTGTTCTCTTTGTATTCTAGATATCAGCCCTATAGTTATATATGTGGCAAATATCTTCTTCCTCTTTATGACTTCTACTTTATCTCTCTTTATGGTGTCTTCTGATGAGCTGAAGTTTTTTTATTTTAATGTAGTCAGATATAGTAATCTTTTCCTTTATGGATGGTTAGTTTCTTTTGGTGTCTTGTATGAACAGTCTTTCATACCCTGAAATAAAGATATTCTCTATTTTTTCTAAAAGGTTTTAAATTTTGCCTTTCAATTTTTAAGTCTCTAGTCCATCTGGAATTGATTTTTATGTAAGGTCCGGTGAGGAAAATATTTTCGGTTTTTATCCTCATGTTGTTAGTTGCCATTGAGTCTATTTTATTCGAACTAATGGCATCCTCATGTGTACAGAGTAGAACTGCTCCATACAGTTTTCAAGGCTTTGGCCTTTCAGAAGCAGATTTCCAGGCCTGTCTTCCAAGGCACCTCTGGTTGGGTTCAAACCACCAAACTTCTGGCAGTAGTCAAGGGCTTAGCTGTTTGCACCATTTATCCTTAATAAGGCCAACCAATTTTCTCACCACTTTTGATTGGTCTTTTCGTTCTTTATTGATCTTGTATTCATTGAAAGTGACATCTTTTAGGAGTCCCAAATTTATGCAGAGGCATTCCATCCAACCTCCTCTTGATTAAGAGGAGCTCCAGTTTTTGCTTCTGTCCCTTGAGCACACTTGGCTCATTAAAGATCAGGCAAAATTCACCAGAGATCAACAGTTCCCTTCACTGAGGACGTTGCTTGCACAAAGCAAGCATGGCTTAGAGTTCGCGTCACCTTGTGCAATAGCACTTTCTTCTGTTTCTGGCCTCCAATTATTTTCCTTACTTTACCACCTGCTCAAGCCATGCCTTTATAAATAGTTGTTTCAGGTGACAGTGTAAGAAGAGATTTCTCTGCATTTTCCATTTAAAATATCTCCTATAATTTTAAATCTAAACTAATTCTATTTTTCATTGCTCTTTTAATTTCATTTATAAATTTTGTTTTTGCTTTTTAAATTATTTTTATTCTGGTTGACTGAGTTATATTTTTGATAAATTTTCCAAGAAAGGTACATAAATAATTTCATTCCTAAGAATATCTTAGTATTGCCCTTTGCATGAGAAAGACAACTTGGCTAAGTGACAGTTTTTTCCCACCCTATCTTCTATTGATGTTATTCCATTGCCGACCATCAAAGACTGCATCTGAAAAGTCTGAGATCAACTCTAACTGTGTGACTTTTGTTATGGAGGTGGAAGCTAATGGAGGCAGTGGGAGAAACCGGGTGATAGTGATTTTTTCTGTTTCTATTTTTGAAAGATTTTAGAAATTTCTCTTCTTTGATGTTAACTAACTTCATCAGTATGTATCTCAATGTGGGTTATTATTTATTAAATTTTCTTAAAAAAAACCTTTAAATCTTCAAAATAATAAGATCTCATTGCCTTTTATGAAAGTTTTCTTTTATTATATCTTTGAATGTTGTATTTTTTCTCTTTTCTTGTCCATATTTATTTTCTGTGTATTAGATATTCATTGACTTTTCTTCATATCTATAATATGCTTTCTAGTCTCTTGCAGTTCTGTCTTTTTCTTCAGCCATTTTTATGATATTTCTCAATGCTATGCTTTATCTCACTGATATTGGTTCTCCACAGTATCAATATTGTTCTTTTACTGCTTCTAATGTACCTTAAATTTCTATAATAAAACAAACACTGTTAGTCAGACTACAGTCATAAGTACTGTACAGTACTTCAGGTTTAAAATGTCCTTAGTCACAATTTATGAAAACTTCTATGAGGAATGAAAAAAATGTTTAAATATAAAGGGTTAAATTGGCATTTGTAATTTTTTACATGTTCTTATTTTGTCTCTTTTCTACAAATGTACATTTCCTTTTGAGAAGGAACTCAGAGAAACAGCCATACATGAGTAAGTTTACCCAAACCACAGAGTGAACTGATGAACTCCCTCCTATTCTACGATTCTATAATATATAAACTGTAATTGTTTCTCAGATTGTTAAGAAGTTCCACAAACTTCTCCAGCATATTAAGAATATTTGTACAGTATTTGTTTTTCTTTTTAAATAAAATAACCATTGTTCTCTATCAAACTCAAGAGCTCCCAGATAGAATCCTATCTGAAGTATCGAAAGAAAGATATGGCAGTCATAGAGTTTTCCATCCTTAGGATCTAAATGAAACACACACAAACCTCAGAAAATAAGTATTCTCTGCATAGGTTGAAAGACCCAGACCAAATCATTTCTCCTGTCACTTTGGAATATTTCATTGGGATATGAAATGATTTCATAGTTTCTAAATTTCAATTATTATGTCCTTGTTATGAATGGGGAGGCTTAGCTGCAGTGGAGGCGGCTATCTAAATATATCTAGTGAAGTGAAAGTTGAATAAAGACCAAACTCTCATTGCCATCGAGTCGATTCCAACTCATAGCAACCCTATAGCACACAGAACTGCCCCATAGGGTTTCCAAGGAGCAGCTGGTAGATTTGAACTGCTGACCTTTTGGTCATGGCTCCAAATAAAGACCAGAACTCCTTATTTGTTAATGTATTTTTAAAAATGCATATGAGAATGTCTGTGCAAGAATTTTCTTGCCCCTTAAAACTAGGCGGAACTACTATTGCAAAGTTGTCATTTTCAAGGGAAAATTGTGTGGGCAGCTTCCTTTATGTCTGAACAAATTAGAGCTGTGCAGGAATTTGCTAATTACTGTATGCCTAGTTCAGCAGCCCTGTCTCAGGGCTCAGGGTAGGAGAGCACAAGTAGGTGGCTCAGTGGTTAAGAGTTCAGCTACTAATGAAAATGTCGGCCGTTTGAACCCACCAGCTGCTCCTCGGAAACCTTATGCAGCAGTTCTACTCTGTCCTATAGGGTCACTATGAGTTAGAAGCAACTCAATGGCAACAGACTGGTTCTCTAAGTATAATACCTGTGAGAAAAAAAGCACAAAATTAGAATTATTTAACTTGGAAGAAAGAATGTCAAGGACTGAACTTACTATTTTCAAATAGCTCAGAAGAATTACAACTCTGTGTGGTCTACAAAGAGGAAAATTAGATAATTGCAGCATAAGGAATCTGAATACATCAAAGGAAGAACATGCTAATTATAAAGACGGGGGAAAATTGCCAAAGAAATCACAAAGTAATAATGACAACAACAATAAAAAATTTTTTCAGTTGCCATTGAGTCAATTCCAACTCACGGCAACCCCATGTGTTTCAGAGCAGAACTGCACCCCTTCGAAAGTAGACTACTAGGTCTTTCTTTTGAGGTGCCTCTGACTGGATTTAAACCACTAACCTAAGCCACCCGGGGACTCCACAATAATAATACCTATCTTTTTTAAGCTTTTTTTTTTTTTTAAGCTTATTACATGCCAGTCTCTATTTTAAGCACTTTATAGACATTGTTTCATTTAATCCTTATAATAATTTCTCGTAATCAGTATTGTTACCTCTATTTTACATTTATTTATTTATTTAACACTTTTTTTTTTGTTTGTTTTTGAGGGTCTATTATGTGCCAGGCACTGTTCTAAGTGGGTAGGATTAGCTGTAAGTGTAGAAAAAATTCCTGGATTCATGAAGCCTATGTTCTAGTGAGGAAACCCTGGTGGCGTAGTGGTTAAGTGCTACAGCTGCTAACCAAGAGGTCAGCAGTTCAAATCCGACAGGTGCTCCTTGGAAACTCTATCGGGCAGTTCTTCTATATCCTATAGGGTCACTATGAGTCAGAATCGACTCGATGGCAATGGGTTTGGTTTTTTTGTTTTTTATATTCTAGTGGGGAGAAGGGAAATTGGCAATAAACAAAGAAATAAACAAGAAAGTAATGAAGAGTAAAAGGTATTATTCAGAGAATTAAAATAGGTGAATAAGATGGTCATTGGGTAGACTGGGCAATCAGAGAAAGTATCCCTGAGGAGGTGAAATCTGACTGACAACAATGAAGGGAAGTAGCAAGAGCACCGTTAACAGAGAGAACAGGCAGAGGCAAGGCCCTAAGGCAGGAACAAATTTCACCACTTTTGGAAACCAAAAGAGGCCAATCCGACTAAAGCATGAAAAACTACAACCATTGCCATCAAGTCAACTTGAGTTGATTCTGACATATGGCAACCAAGGGGAAATGGCACAAAATGAAGATATCAGTGAACAGGTTATGGGGCTTTGTGAGGTTTAGAGTAAAGACTCTGGATTCTATTTCGGAGTGTTAAAGGAAATTCTGGGAAAGTTTTAAACAAGATAGTGAAATAATCAGATTTATCTTAAACATCACTCTGGCTTCTTTGTGGACAATAGCGTGTAGAAAGGCAAGAGTGGATTTCAGTGAGATCATCTAGGAGACTTACCCCAGGAAAATGGACCAAGAAGGGTACCTGGTCACTCACCTATTTTGTAATTCAGTCATCAGTATGGCATATTAAATCTTCCCACCCCACAGTGGTTACCTGTACCTGTTGCCATTCAGTCAAATCTGAGTCA
This sequence comes from Loxodonta africana, assembly GCF_030014295.1. Classification (NCBI taxonomy): domain Eukaryota; kingdom Metazoa; phylum Chordata; class Mammalia; order Proboscidea; family Elephantidae; genus Loxodonta; species Loxodonta africana. The sequence continues at coordinate 60,313,852 of NC_087343.1, forward strand.
CAGTGACCCTATAAGACAGAATAGAACTGCCTCATAGGGTTTCTAAGGAGCAGCTGATGGATTCAAACTGCTGACCTTTTAGTTAGCAGCCAGGTTCTTAATCACTGAGCCACCAGACCTCCAACATAGGACAGGGTAGTACTGCCCTATAGGGTCTCCAAAGCTATAAATCTTTACAGGAACAGATTGCCACATCTTTCTCCCATGCAGTGGCTGGTGGGTTCAAACCACTGAACTTTCAGATGGTAGCCTAGTGATACAAGCCACCAAAGTGACTCCACAGTGGTTGGACAGTACAAATTAAGTTGTTGATCTGCTGTAAAATTTCCAAGGGATCAATAGTGGCTTCCATTTTTCATAAAACTCTGAGTTTTGGCAGCATTAACCCACCTGCCGACAAACTCCAGCTCATTAAAAAAAAAAAAAAAAGCAAACCTGGAAAGTTTTCATCTTTGCACTGTCTTTACTTACATGGAAATGTCTTAGAATATAATGTGTGTGATCTGGGTCAATCGTTATCTATAATACAAGGCTGACTCTACTCAGAAAACAATGTTTGTGTTTTTGTAATAGGTGTCCTAGAAGAACCAATATACAAAAATTCTTGAGGGACTCTCTCAGAACAGTGGGGAAACACAGCATGTCAAAGTTGATTAAAAAAAAAGGCTTTGAGTAAGTTATTCTTCAAATTTTATTACTTAAGGCGATATTAACAACATGATATATAAGGTCCAATCCTTGATGAACGAAAAAAGTTTAGAAGAATAATCAACACTTATGTGTCCATCATGAAATCATCTGTTAGGGGCTGAATTGTGGCCCCCCAAAATATACGTCATAATTCCTAATCCCTATAATTGTGGATATAATCCCATTTGGGAGTTAGATTTTCTTCGTTATGTTCATAAGGCCATATCAGTGTAGGATGTGTCTAAAACTAATCACTTTTGAAATATAAAAAGTGAAGATTAGGCCTAAAAGCAAGAAAACACAATAGGGGAAAGGCAGATGCCATGCCACATGAAGATCCCAAGGAACCGTGGAACAGAAGCTGAAGAAACATGGACTTTACCCAGAGCCAACAGAGAGAGAAAGCCTTCCCCTCAAGTTGGTGCCCTGAATTCAGACTTACACTCTCCTAAACTGTGAGAAAATAAACTTCTGTTCATTAAAGCCACAAACTTGTGGTATTTCTGTTACAGTAGCACTAGATAAGTAAGACATCATCTAAATGTATCTCTCACCTTTCTTCTACAGTGTTTTCAAGTCAAATGAATGATGTCCAGTGGCTGTGTCCAATATGTGAAACAAATATTAGAAGATATAAACAAATAAAACTTTGAATTTCAATGATTAAAAAAAGTAATTTTCTTGTAACAAATAGCTGCCCAAAGCACACCTCCTCCAGGATATCATTATGGTCTAGAGATAAAATTATTTAGTAGTAAAAAATAAAAACAAAACAATAATAAGAATAATGAGTATGTATTGAGGATCTCCTATAGGTCAGGCAATGTATCAAACTTCTAGATCTACTGGTGATATTTGTTACCAAAATTGAGAGAAACCTCTGCAATACTCTTTGGGGCTCATTAGAAATATTTTCCCATTAGAGAAGCTTGTTAAACAAAAATGATGCGTGGGTGTTCTGTTCCTCCACCCAAGAAAGAGCTTAAGAGATTTAGTTTGGATGGAAAGAAGAGCTTCCTACCAATCAATCTTCTGGCTTCTAAAACCAGCTTTTGCTTTGAAAAGCCAGTGAAACTCTATTCCTCAGTCCCTGGGCAGAGCCCTTCTGAGGATCAAAACATGTCTAATCAGTCCTAGGATACAGAACCAAGGATATCATTGCTGATGACAGATGGATCTTGGCTGAAAGCAGAGAATACCAGAAAGGTGTTTACCTGTGTTTTATTGACTATGAAAAGGCATTCAATAGTGTGAATCATAACAAGAATAGGAATTCCAGAACACTTTATCGTGTCCTTATAGAACCTGTACATAGTCCAAGAGGCAGTTGTTCGAACAGAACAAGGGGATACTGCATGGTTTAAAATCAGGAAAGTGTGCATCAGCGTTGTATCCTTTCACCATACCTATTCAATCTGTATGCTGAGCAAATAATCCGAGAAGCTGGACTATATGAAGAAGAATGGGCCATCAGGATTGGAGGAAGACTCATTAACAACCTGCGTTATGCAGATTATACAACCTTGCTTGCTGAAAGTGAAGAGGACTTGAAGCACTTACTGATGAAGATCAAAGACCACAGCCTTCAGTATGGATTACGCCTTAACAGAAAGGCAACAAAAATCCCTACAACTGGACCAACAAGCAACATCATGATAAACAGAAAATATTGAAGTTGTTAAGGATTTTACTTACTTGAATCCACAATCAACACCTATGGAAGAAGCAGTCAAGAAATCAAACAATGTATTACATTGGGCAGATCTGCTGTGAAAGACCACTTTAAAGAGTTCAAAAGCAAAAATGTCACTTTGAGGACTAATGTGCACCTTACCCAAGCCACAGTGTTTTCAATGATCTCATTTGCATGCAAAAGCTGGACAATGAGTAAGGAAGACCAAAGGAGAATTTGAATTATGGTGTTGATGAAGAATACTGAATATACTATGGACTGCCAGAAGAACAAACAAACCTGTCTGGGAAAAAGTACAGCCAGGATGCTCCTCAGAAGCAAGGATGGAAAGACTTTGTCTCACATACTTCAGACATATTATCAGGAGGGACCAGTCCCTGGAGAGGGACATCATGCTTGGCAAAGTAGAAAGTCAGTGCAAAAAAAGACCCTCAATGAGATGGATTGACACAGTGACTGCAACAACGGGCTCAAACATAGAAATGATAGTCAGGATAGCTCAGGACTGAGCAGTGTTTCCTTCTGTTGTACAAAGAGTTGTTATGAGTCGGAACTGACTCAATGACACCTAAAAACAACAATCAGTCCCATAGGATTGAGAGTATCAAAACCAAAAACCAAACCCATTGCCTTGAAATCAATTCCTACTCATCACAGCCCTATAGGACAGAGTAGAACTGCCCCATAGTGTTTCCCAGGCTGTGATCTTCATGGAAGAAGACCGCCACCTCTTTCTCCTACAGAGTGGTTGATGGATTCAAACTGCTGACCTTTTGGTTAGCAGCTGAGGGCTTTAACCACTGCATCAGCAGGGCTCCTTAGAATTGAGAGTAGGGTGTGTAAAACTCAGCAAAATGACACAGGGCCTTTCACAGAATAGATGCTCAATAAATATCGTCAGATTGACATATATTTGCCATCTCTGTGCCGTAGTATATCTTCATTGTCGTTACTTTGTTCGTTTCAGAGGTTGGGGAACTTGAATCCTAATGGCAGTGTTATTTCATCATAAAATGCTTATATTAATTAGAAAAGAAATAGCCATCAGCATTCGAACTAGAAACTACATGAGTCTTCATGTTTGCAATGATCCTACCAAAGGTCCCAAAATCTACAAGCTCTGGTCCAAACTAACTCATTCATTCTCTCTTATGACCTCTATCCCTGAAATCGCTCCCCAGGGCTGGTGACAGTCCTTAGCTGCAAGGTTAAAAGATTTCCAAGTTTGTTATTTACTGTAAATGCACTTTTATTCTCTGCTAAGTTCTAAATTCCTCCAAATCTGTGAACATGCCTTGTCTTTCTTTTGTGTTGTCTTTCCTGGCAAAGTACTAAGGATACAAAAGATTCAGTCAATTATTCCTGAATTAGAAAGGACTGACCTATGGCTCTGGACCATGGCTCTATTACCATCATTCTTTAACCAAATGTGCTACTGAAAAAAACATTACCCATGATGACATTGAGAACAAACATTATGTCCAAATAGAAATCCTAAAATTCTCTGAAATCATCAGTTTTCTCAAAATTTCTCTCCATTGTCCTTCAATTTATTCATGAGGTCTAGCTTACTGGGTGCTCTTAATAACCTGAAGATCTAGGTTACTAGAGTACTTTTGAAACAGCTGGCCATTTGGGAACTAAACACTCCCTGATCATCTGAGAGTTGCTGACTTGTGACTTGTTATTTCTGGGAACTCTACCGTGGCACGTTTAATTGTTTCATCAAATGAGAGGTTACACAGTTTGTCAGATCAAGCCACCGTCATTAGGAGAAACTGGCCTCTCCCTTAACTGTTCCAGACTCAGTCTGTTCCTTTCCTTCTTTTATAAATATATTTCTCTGAACAGTTAGCATTGATTTGCCACCAGTAGTTTCTACTTCTTCCCACAACTAGAATTGCTCCAATTTGGGAGGAAAAAAATCCATGGAAAATGGCCAGTATCCCTTGCTTTCTCGGCTCTCACTTTTTACTAATGACCTGGTCCTAAGCATTTTGGTTTAAATAGCATCATATCAAGTTGCACTAGTTAATTTTATTTTATAGATCTCGGAGATCATCAAAATTTTGGAGCTAGAAGGAACTTCAGTGAGTGGCTAGTTAACTCCTTCATTTTACTCAAATTGAGCTCGAGAATTAACACCTTAGCTTAGATCCGGAGACAGAACCAAGAGGAAACATCAAGTCTACAGCTCTTTCTAGTGAATGTGCTGACTCCACCCTATATGCATGAACTAAACATGAGAAAATGAGCTTGCAGATTCAGGCCTAGCAACATGAAAATGTTGCCTGCTTCCTGGAAACAATGTGGAAACTTAATTGAAGCAAAGAACCAACCAACCAACCAACTAGTTGCTATGGAATCAATTCCAACTCATTACGACCCCACATGTAAAGGAGTAGCACTGCATTCCACAGGGTTTTCAGTGGCTGATTTTTTAGAAGTACATCACCTGGCTTTCTTCTAAAGTGCCTTTGGGTGGACTTCAACCTCCCATCCTTCAGTTAGCAGCTGAGCGAGTTACCATTTGTACTGCCCACTTAAGGACTTCCTCACCCTAAGTTCCCCCAAGTGGCCAGGGTATCAGGGCTGCCCTAAATATTGAAGCCTCCAGGGAAATTTCCTGATACAGTCCAAGGAAGAAGGCAGTCAATGCCCCATTTCGACAAATCTTTCTCACATTTGAGACATACCCAAAATCCTAATCCAGTGATCCTCTTATTTTGAACATTTATTAGAGTTCTCCTGGATTAGGCCTCACACACCTTATTAAGCAACATTTTAGAGATCTCTCTACGCTATCTGTTCTGGTTCCACAGAAAGGGGAGAGCAAAGACAGCAGACCCCAAGTGTCTGAGAAGCGAGCCTGCCAAATCTACCCTCCTTTCAATAAAAAACATATTTTCGACTACCATGTGACTAGGACTTGAAAACTTGAACTTCGAATTGTGATCTAATACCTGAAATTCCTTTCATTCCACAATTCAAGATAAGGCTTTCAGTGTAAACATACCAAGAAAAGCATTCTTTGGACTCACTAATGCATATTAAGAGACAAATGACTGATATGGGTGACTTCCTAGGGCTGGTCTTGGAAAGGGAAGAGAGACAGAAGAGGTCAAGGGCGCTAAAAAAAAAAAAAAAAATGAGGGTAAATATAGGAAAAAGAAGACTGGAAACATTGAAGAGACTCTGCCCACTTCGCTATCTGTCCTGAGCAATGCTATGTTTAACTGCTTCCAGAGCTGGTCCTCACTATTTTTTTAAATCAGCCTTGATCACAAAGCCAACTACTACAGATTTTCAAATGAATAAGAACATCTTTGTGTGGCATCTACCAGGACAAAGATGCAAAACGAAATAGGTCCTTATGAATAGGCATACTAGCAAGAGATTTCAAGACACAATACGTTTGTTGATTGATATTGTATTACCTAATGAGTCAGAATCAACTCGACAGCAGAGTCAGAGTCAACTCGACAGCAACGGTTTTTTGTTTCTGTTTTTATCTAGACAGTATTTTGTATTAGTATGGCCCTTTCAACTGGGGAGCTCATAGTGGGAAATGAACCATAGATATACATAAAAGAAAAATCAGCTTCCTGTTCCCCAATAGAGTGTCATGTACATTGTTGTTGTTGTGTGCTGTCAAGTTGATTACAACTCATAGCAACCCTATAGGACAGAGTAGAACTGCCCGGAGTGTTTCCTAGGCTGAAATATTTATGGAAGCAGAGCACTAGGTGTTTCCTCCCATGGAGCCACTGGTGGGTTCGAACCGCCAACTTTTCGGTTAGCAGCCAAGTGCTTAATCATTGCACCAGCAGGGCTCCTTATGTCTTATATGTCACAAAAAAACCAATACTCTGAACTCCCTACTTCATGTTTAAAGGAGTTTCCACATAGTTATGATTTTTTTAATAGAAAATTAGAAGTCATGATGATGTTGGGGAAGTGGTAGAATGCAGTCATTTTTTTACCTTCTGGAGAAAAAAGGCTGAAAAAGAGAAGGGGGAAAAAATGGAAGCAGATAGTGCTCCCATTTCCATACCACCTGGGTTAATATGTAATTGACAAGGTCAATGGCTGCATAATAATTGCCTCTATTGTTTACCATCTGGATGGTGGCCAGCCATTTTACCACTCTGCCCGCCAGTGGGTTTCGGTTTGTAAGGAATGCAGTCAGTGGTTAACAGGGTCTGTGCTGCCAGGTACCTGTGCTAAAGAAGACATTTAAGAAGAACTGTACGAGGAGACCTGGTGATGTTCACTCTGGCAGGGCGTGCCTCCTCTGGGCTGTGTAAATAGTTCCACTATGAAACTACTGGTTTTATTGTGGCAGAACAGAGCCAGGCTGGGCCTGGCCGAATCATTCCACCTGAGGAAGACAAAGAAAGGAAAAGTCTCAGGATTCTAAGATGGGTCTCATTTCTGCCCTGTCCAAACTGTAACACAGAAGCCATTATTTTTCACTTTACTGTTCCTTGCACTACCCTGTGACATCCTGGGAAATGCCCACCTTTCATTTGCAGACTTGCGGGGATGTGAAAATATCTTCCTTTCCATTTTTTTCTAACCCCCTTTCTAAGATCTTGACTCTTGTCTCACCCACTGTGAGATGGACAAACAGACCACAGACTTTCAGTCATGATGATTGATATTGTCTCATCTTACCTCTCACATGAATGAAAATGGTTTTATGTACAAAAACAAAGAGCTATGTAATTCATCTCACATGGTCTTGCTCCGGTCTGGATCATAAGTGTTTTCCTTGATACCTTCAACTTTCATTGGTTTCAATTCCTAACAAATCAACTTCAGTTTCCTGACGCTCATGGAGGCTCTCTGCTGGGGTTTGTACTAATGTACATTTCCTACCCTCTTTTTCACTCCAGCTTAAATGAACTGTTTTACTGTGTTGCTCCATGCTTTCTTCCTTCCACCTACAATGTCTTCCTCTACCCATTCTCAGTACATTCAAACCTAGTCCCTCTGGTGCAAACCCCATGTGAGGCCTATTATACACTCTCATACACCCTTTATCTTTCCTTCATAACACTTACCCCGACTGTTATTAAGTAATTATTTATGTAATCATCACTTGGGTGGCTTTCTCTGTTGTTAGACAGTGAGTTCCCTGAAAAAAAAAGACTGCATGTGTTATGTACAGGTGGGCCCATAGTAGGTGCTTAGAATAGTTGTCAAGTTAATAACAATATTAATGAATGAGAAGAGCAGTTTAAATTTCCATTTCGTTCATGAACTCAATCTTTATCCTATGCAGCTAGGTGTCACCTCATCATCATCTGAAGTAGCAGGTGGACTTTGTGCTTCTGGCCTATATGAATTGTTTTCTGCATGTATTTGTCATTATCACGCTTCTAGTCTTTTCTCTGATGATACTGTGAGACTCCTTAAGAGCAGAAATCCCGAGTAATTATTCTTCGTGTCCTTCACAATTCCAAGCACAAAATTTTACCTCCTGAGACTCAAAACTGTTGACTGAGCTGAGGGGTAGGTTAATTATTTATTTATTTATTCTAACAACTATAGTCCCACGTTCTGTACAAACATTATTTTCCCTACATTAGAGTAAAAAACTTAATTAATAAGTCTTTTTTACCATTTCAGAGGTTCCACCATGAAGCATATGCCCTTTCCAGGCATAGCAGCTCCATTCTGTGAAGTCCATGTTCAAAGACATGAAGGAGTTTTCTCAAGCCTTTGGCCAAAGACAACATGGAAGGTATGAGGAGCAGTAGGAAAATGGAGGCAGCAGGAATAAAATTGGGACAATCAAGTAGTGATGAGCTTTGAGTTTGAGTCTTCATTCTGCATGTACTGTACGACCTTAGAATATCAGTTTTCTCCCCGGACCTGCTTCCTGATGGGTAAAATGTCAACTGGGTAGTACAAACGGTTAATGCATTCAGCTGCTAACCAAACAATTGGAGGTTTAAATCCACCCAGAGGCACCTCAGAAGAAAGACCCGGTGAACTACTTCTGAAAACCAGCCATTGAAAACCATATGGTACAGTTCTACTCTGACATGCATGGGGTCGTCATGAGTCAGAGTCAACCTGAGGACAACTGGTGGTATCTTTCAGATTGCTTATGGGGAGTAACTGTGATAATATCTCAGCAAGTGGCCTATCAACTCAAAAGGGCTGTGTGAATGGCACTGCATAAGCTGGGATGAGACAACCAGTACAGAACTTGGGAGGCCATAAACAGAAGCTTGTCTTTCACCTGAAAAGTAAGGGGGAGCATTAGCCTAAAACCCCTTTGGGGGTAGTTAGGGGTTGAAAGGTCACAGGAGAATGAGGTGGCCAGGATTTGAGGAAAAGGTTTAGGGGGACGGGGCAGAAGGAGTAGCTAAATTGTGTATGAGGTATAAAGTACAGAGTGTTAGAAGTCACACCCAAAGCTTCTGGTTTAGGAAAAGGTCAGAGGAGTGTACACAAGGAAAGAAGGAAGCTGGGCTCTGAGGAGGCTCATGTGAGATGCAGAGATCTTTGTTGTTCTTCTGTGAGGTATATGGTACATATAACGAAAGCAGTCTAAAAAAGGACCCCGCAGAAGCAGCACTCAGGGGATGGGAGAAGCCTGGGGGCCAAGCGGCTCCCACAGAGAGTAGGTCTAGAGGTGGAAAGATAAGGAACAAGGGCAAAGTCTCTCTAAGGAGAGTTGATTTTACTCTCCTGAGAGGACACAAGAGGAAGATGAGCAGTGAATGTATCCTGAAGAAGTGATGAAAGGAAAAGGAAACACAAAAACCAAAGCTGGAGCAAGTGCCCAAGCCATGCAGTCTAGTAAGATAACCATCCTATTTCTTCTTCCTGGACACACAACCAACTACATTTCCTAGACCGCCTTGCAGCTAGGTGTAGCCATGTGACTGAGTTCTAGCCAATGGAATGTGAACAGGAATGAAATAGGCCACTTCCAGAGCAGACAATGTAAAAGCCTTCTACTTGTATTTCTCCAAGCTATCTTCCAATCCAGAGGCTGGGTGCTCATCCTCAGAGTGACTTTGAAAGCTACATGTTGAAGACAGTGGAGCCACAAGACAAAAGCAACACAGATTCTGAATCACTGCCTGGAGGACAGTAAACCTATTAATCAAGACACCCATTTTAGACTTTACTTCAGCAAGAAAAAACAAGCCTAGTGTGCTCAGGCCAATATACAATAGGGGGTGAGTTTATTACAGCAGATATCATTACCTTAATTAACATAGCATGAATGAGGCTGGGAGGTGACCGAGAAGCTCACTGGCTGCATTTGTAAATAATCAAAGTGAGAACTGTAAGAAAGAAAGCAGAAACAGCTGTAGAGAGAAGGGGCTGGTAGCTGGTATCTACGGATGATCTTTGAAGCCAGGGCCCAAGAATAAATGATATCAAAATGTGGCTTTTATACAAAGCATGTGCTATGACTCATCATGACCTTGTCAGCCTATATCCACCCCTGGTTAGCAGCTACTATCTGCTCTACGGCCTTGGTCATATTACTTAACATTTCCTTGGGTTTCTATTTACAGCCACAAAACAAAAATGCCAACCAGATTTCTATAAAAGTTTTTCCAGAACTCCAAGTTCCTTCTCTTGCTTTCTCTCTTCCCTCCCACCCTATATCATTTTTAATTATTTAATGTGGGAAAATGTTTTATGGGAATTGTATTACTTTCTGAGCCACTGCTTGTGTCATTTAAAAACAAACAATAGACAAAGGGAAACATTAACTTAGGGACTTTATAATAACAATTCCTAGTGCTGATCCAGGATTGGCTAAGAAGATAAAAGGAATTGGAAGATTCTGTGTCGTCCAGGCTGCAGGGGAAAAAAATTCAGCTTTCCCCTCTCCTACTTCCCAAAAGGTATGACCCAAAGGAAGGTGATGCCTAATTAATGCTATGGTCCTATCACTTCCACTTATTACTAACATGTTCTCAGATGCTCAGATGAGTCATGGACCAAGGAACCATGTAGATGCTAAAGCTAAATTTTGCAGAGCAAAGGCAAGGTATAAACAGAATTTATTATAATGACTATTATTATTTTTATTATTTTAAGCATACAGATCTATCTAGGACATGCAAAATTAGCTTTTGAGTCTTGGTCATAAACCTTTGAGCACTTTTCTAGTCCCTGTGATATCACCAATAAGAGATTAGGCTAGAAAATAAATCTGCAGACGAGTAGCTATCTTATAATTAGTAAGCACACTTCTTCATATAAAATTCCTTCCCAGTCTCTAATAGCCATACTTTATACTCACCAAAAACTTTCATCTGAGAAGTTCAAGCACTTCATGCTAATACCAGTGCTAATTTCTCTCAAAATTCCTGTCAGGGAACTAGAATTCCATCCATGAAGCATTTTGGCTATTGCTGAGGTCTTAAGACCCTGTCTTCACCCCCACCTAGCTATGATTGGCACTCCTTCCCCAGACCACTGCCCGACCCCCAGCACAGTGAAGAGGCAAAGGGATCCTATCTGTAGCAGAAAGATCAGGACAGGAAATTCTGGTCAGACACACGGGGAGCAATGAGATAGAAAGGAAAGCCCCGCCATTGAAGTTAAACCTGAGTGAAAACCCTGGGTCCAACATTTAAACAAATATTTCACCTCTTTGAGCTTAAATTCACTCATCTATAATTAAGAATGTAAGATAGTACTGCAGTTCTTGGCATACAATTGGCATTCAATAAATACTTGCTTGGGAGTAAAAATAATATATACCAATACACCCAAATAACCAATTTCATTGGGTCTTTGAAAGTAAGCAATGTCGTCTCTGCTTAATACTTGGTTGGGAGTCTGCATGGGAATATGGCCCACAATAGGCACTCGATAAGTGTTAATTGGGTTGTCTTGCATTGGAAGAAGGCTATATACCCAATGTCCATGCTACCCAAGCCAACTGGGGTTTCCCACAGGAACAAGTTCAGTGTTATCCCAAATAACTGCTAGGCACTGCATGTGGAAGATTTATTTAAGTGTAATTGTGTCTTCTCCTTGGAAACTCTATGGTGCAGTTCTACTCTGTCCTGTAGGGTCGCTATGAGTCAGAATCGACTCGACGGCACTGGTTTTCTGGGTTCTCATCAGTATACCTGGGTTAGTTTTCCAAATCCCCTCATATTCTGCATTCATAGCCAAAAGAGAATACTATTATGGAAGAGAGTACAAAAATATTTCATTGAGGTCAAATCTTTTTTAAAATTTTAATTTTGAGAAAGACAAAAAAAAAGTCTTAAAATAATGCCTTGAAATCATTGTAGGAGACATTTCTATTTGGCCCAAAGAATAAATTTGAAGACAATTGCATCTTTATCTCACCAAATGATAAGGTGGTAAGAGTGGGGAGCTTGCAGCATACATCCTTTCAACCTCCAGAGCACAGAACTGCGCACAAAGCAGCTGCTCAACAAATGCTCATCAAATTAAATGTTCAAGGCAGGCCATTACTAACGGACCCTGCTAATTATCATCTTAACACCTAACAAGTGGTAAACTTAGACGAGATGTAGCAGAAACCATCAAAACTGGTTAAAGAAACAAATGGACTAGGAAATATTAAAGGGCTGAATCAAAAAAGTTTGCTCAGAAGAGAAGATGAACAAGGAGGTTTGAGAAGATTCAAATATCCAAGACACAGTAATGATTTCTCGGCGTCCAAGAAGTTGTCTTAGAAGAAGTACAACCAGAATGTTCCTTAGAAGCAAGGAGGGCAAGATTATGTCTCACATACTTTGGACATGTTGTCAGAAGGGATCAGTCCCTGGAGAAGGACATCATGCTTGGTAAAGTAGAGGGTCAGTGAAAAGAGGAAGACCCTCAACAAGATGGATTGACACAGTGGCTGCAACAATGGGCTCAAGCATAACAGCAATTGTGAGGATGGCGCAGGACTGGGCAATGTTTCGTTCTGTTATGCATAGAGTTGCTGTGAGTTGAAACCAACTCGTCGGCACCTAACAACAGCAACCAACAACAACCTGGATAACTGAATAAGGGAAAATCAACTTAAGGCACGGAAGGAAAGATTTAGATAACAAGGCATTAGAATGTATTATGGAATAAAATTGTGGTTTTTAAAGTCTTCCTTTTATATGCCAATCTTTAAATGGTTTTGGTGAAATGGAGTAGAGGGACAGTGAGGGATTCAATGACCCATTCAATAGTCACGGGTTGAGTGACCTTTGTAGGGTCCCCCTCCTAACCCCCTTACCAACCTGCCATTCCATGGAAGCCCAGACAACTTCCAAGAAGCGGCTCTCCTTCAAGGCAGTTCAGGGAGATTATCCGTTATCTGTAATCAGAATTCCGAACAAGAACTTCGTGAACTGTGTTGCTCATGACTCACATTGAGAGAGAGGGCCAAGTCTGCTAGAATCAGTGGTAAACAGGGATGATAAGGGCCTTGAGGCCAAAGGTCCTATGGCCAACATTCTGAAGAACAAATATATATACACAAAACTGCAGCCTGGCTCCTTGGAGCTAGACAGAAGCCAGTTTGGTGTGACTTGAGAGGCACTGAGATAATACCCCCAAATCTCTCTCCTGCCAACAAGAAAAGCAATGCAGTAAAGTGAAGAGAGAATTGGGCTAGGCCTGAGGAGTTTTTGTTGTTAGCTGCCATCATGAGCCCCCAGCTCATGGGGACTTCATGCACACAGGATCAGACTGTTATGATCTATAAGGTTTCCACTGGCTGATTTTCAGAAATAGATTGCCAGGTCTTTCCTTCTAGTCTGGAACCTCCACTGAAATCTGTTCAGCATCACAGCAATATGCAAACCTCCACTGACAGATGGGCTTGAGGTATATTGCTCAGGAATTGAACCCAGGTTTCCCCTATGGTAGGCGAGAATTCTGCCACTACACCACCACGGCCATCAGTCTGAGGAGGCCTAGGTCCAAATCCTGGCTCTGCCACTTATTATCCGTGTTATCTTGAGCTAGTCACTTAGCCTTTCTAGGACTCAGTTTCCTGGACATGGAGATCATATGATCAAATGATACTAATTTGTTCTGAGGACTAAAATGAGATCAGATGTTAAGTGGCTAGTACAGTAGCAGCCAAAAAATACATCAGTAGTTGCTTTGAACACCACGGGTAAATCCGCAGATAAGTTAACTTCTGTTGCCTGGAACTAAAATTTCTAAATATGCAAATCCCCAGTTTGCTCTGTCAATCTAGGAAGGAAATTGTTCAGAGAAGTATAAATGAGGGTGGTTTGGAGAAAATGAAATTGCTTCTGTGAGATTTGAGGCAAAAAATTAAGTATGGGAAAAAATTCAGTGTCTCCAATGCTCAACGTAACATAATTTAGAGGTTCTGCATGTGCACCAAAGAGTATTTTAAGCATAACAATTGTTCATGCAGATACTTTCAGACAAAAATCAAAGGAAGTTTGAATCCATCCTGGCGTAGAAGACATAAGAAATCCCAAATTACATAGCAGGAGCACAGAATTCTCCCTCTGAGAAGGTCAGTTGCCAGTAGCTTTACTGAGTTTTCCTTGCCATTGTCAAAGCTGTCTGGTCAGTCACTGCTTGGCACAAGGACTCTGACCACTGGATTCAGATGGAGCCACTGAGAATGAACGCCTAGTGGGGCCAAGCAGGGTCTTGTTGTTCCATAGGGAGGCTGAAGGACTGGGACTGCCCTGCCCCTACAAGGGCACTGCTTTTAATCCACTGAACAAGATAGGCACAGACCAAAACAAGCAAACAAAATAACTTACCTGAATGTTGATGACCAGAAATATAAGTAGCAGAAGCTAAGATTGGAGTGAGAGCTAGTAAAACTTATTAGACCTACCTGGGGTAATACAGGAAATTTTTTAAATAAAGAACAAGTCCTAAAAATTAGATGTGGGAACTGCCTTGATTGGCAAGAGAGAAGATAAAAGAGGAGCCTGGGATCAGAGAATGCTGCTTCTCCAAGGTTTGGAAGCAAAAGCAGGTAAAGCAAGTCCCGGGATCCAAGGCCCAGGCTGCCTCCTCACTGAAAGATTAAGTCATTTAGAAGTAACTAGAGATAACAGCTTCTACTAGTCCCCAGGACTTGGAGAATCTGCCTCCTGTCTTTCTCCAACCCCTAGTTGAACATAAATACAAAACAATGGCCAACCCACTAATAGTTGTCTCTCCCTCAAGTAAAACACAGGCAATAAAAACAATGAAGTTCCTACCAGCCAGACATAAACTAACGATACGCATTCCAAGCAAGTGGCTGTTTGCACGTCTGTTCTAGAACAAAGATCACACAGAACTCAAAGAAAAAAAAATTTTTTTCCGTCTGTGCACAGGAGGCCAGCTATGCTTACTTAACTTATTGCTACAAAGAAACACACAACTCATTAGAATTTCTTGGCTACATTAAGGCCAAGGATGTGGTGGGTATCTACTACCTATTAAACAGTAAGTAGGGAGTCAATATATTTGATTTATATTAGCACCCAAGTAGAGATGCTATTATATAAGTATTTATTAATATTTTCTATGTGCCTGTTATGTAAGGATGCTTCATAAGATGCTAAAAGTGGCATAAGATGTTGACAGGACATCTATCCTTGGAGAGCTTACATTATAGTTGGAAACATGACATGCTTAACTCTATAATAACAACAATAACTGGATTATTTGCCATGTGCAAAATGTTTCATACACATTATTTTACCTAATCCTCACAATAATCCTATGAAATTATTCCCATTTTACTGAGACTCAGAAAGATAAAGTAACTTGCCTAAATTCACATAGTAGAAAGGAGGACATCTATCCAGAACTCCTCTTTCTTTTGAAGGTCTGGTCTTCAATACACCCCCACCCCCAATACACACACACACACATACACCTCTCTCGCGCTCACTTTCTCCCTATCTGACACAGAACTTTGCTTTCCTGGTCATGTGATACAGAGCAAGCCAATGAAAGTCCTTCCCTGGAGTTTTGGAACTAAGAAGAGAGTTTCTTCTCTCTGCCCCTCTGGTGAGATAAAGCCGGAAGACATCAGCCTTGGTGTTGCCCGAGGACATGGTTCCAGCCTCTTGAAAGATGCTGATCTGAGGAAATAAAACCAATACAAATAAATTATTGTATTTTATGCAAATAACACTTGCCTTCTACGTATGTTTGCCAACCACAGCCCACCCCAACCCAGTGAGGTATTTTCATAAGCACTGCTATGCCAATATTTTTTTACATGTTGCTGTAAAAAAAAATATATGGGTTTATATAATTTAATTTTTAATATCAACCGTATTTAACAACTGGCTCACAAAATTCCTGCAAATTTAACAGTTGACTCTCAAGAACCAGTACAAGCCAGGTTCCACTTGTCCCATTCATTCCTGAGGCCTACCTGTACTCCCACCCTGATTTCAGGAGTCAAAAAATCCCCTAACTTGTCCAATCTGTATATCAGATAGCCTTAGGTCATTTGCAACCAAAAGAGTCTTCAGTAATTAAAAGGTTCCTGCCAGTTAAAGCAGAGTCCCTGGGTGGCTCAAGCAGTTAGCATGCTTGGCTGTTAACCAAAAGGTTGGAGGTTCAAGTCCACCCAGAGGAGCCTGGAAGAAAAGCCCAGTAATTTACTTCTGAAAAATCAGCCATTGAAAACCCTATGAAGCACAGTTCTACTCTGACACACGTGGGGTCTCCATGAGTTGGAATCGACTCCATGACCACTGGTCTGGCCAGCTAAAGTGGACCAGGAAACTCCTCATCTAAGAGGCAGGGTTGACGCTCCCACCTCTGAAGGGCAATTCCAACCTAATTAGCTTTATTTTATTATTAATTTTTTTAACTCTGCTTTTTACCTGGGAATTTTCTGCTATAGAAAGTCTGCTTATGCCATGCGGTGTGGTCCCTTTAAATATCTTCCCTGATAAAGAATGTTTAATCAGCTGAGCAGAGCCGCCAACCCCCACAAGACCTCAGGAGGATGTTAAGAGCCTCCAACCCCCACAGGACCTCAGGAGGATGTTAAGCCTCACAACCACTCCTGCCCCATTCCCAGGAGCCCTGGATCATTTTGCGAAACTGCACAGGGTGGAGCCCAGGCTTGTCCCAGGAGAGGAAGTGGCTGCAGGAATGCCAGATGTGGCATTCCCACAGCACCCAGTGGAAAGACACGTCTCTCCCAGGGTAAAGAGCAGCCTCCACAGAAACCCAGCCCCGGACATTTGCTAAGTTTCCACAGGCTGGGGCCTGAGGCAACACAGGATGATAAATAGAGCTTTATTCAGATCAGCTTCTCTCACCCATCCCCTTTGCTTCCTTCCCCTAATGTTTGGAAAACCTGTTTAAAGAGTTATTCCAAGTGTTTTTTTCAAGCCTCTAATCTGTCTTCAAAAATATCATCGAGGAGGAAACAGATATTGTTTGCTAGCATAGGGGAGGGTGGAAATGTCTTTCCAGGACACCTAGATGAAAGCCACAAACTGGAGTGGGGAAGGGCTTGGGCAGAAGCCAGCCGTGCCTACCAATCTGCAGTTCCCTGTACTGCCATTTTTAAAATAAGGGGCAACTCAAGTACAACTGTTCTGTGTAAAAGCTGGAGGTGGGAAGAAGAGAGCATAGGAGGAATGATGCGGGGTGGGGGTGGGAGAGGGTGATATGGATGGTTGGAAAGGGTGAGAGGGTTGGAAGTGGGGACACAGCAGGGAAATAAAATATGCAGTTAATCTTAAACTTTTTTAATGTACGCTTCCTCGAGGGGGGTTGAGCTGAACCTTTCAGCCCTGCATCCAAAGTTGATTAAAAACCTGAAATTTTCCGTAATTGGACCTCATTAATAAATTCCTCAGGGTTCCAGGAGGCTCTGAAGAGGTAAAGCCAAGGGTCCGGAGAGATGAGAGCAACAGGAGGTTGTAAGATCCCAGACCGTGGAGTTAATTCCACTTAATCAGCTTGGAGCAACTCCGCATTCACAGCAAATCCCAGGGACTCACTGAACCCTCGCGCCCTGTCAGCAGGGCCGGATTTTCTCTCATTCTGTCCTCCCTTACTTTTTAACCCTGTTTCCAACATGGAGAAAGTGCTGCCCACCAGTTCTGCATGCCAGCTCCTTAGGATCTAACGAACCTCTTCTCTGCCTTAGGACATGCACTATTTCTAGCCTAGCTGTGATTCCAGCAGCTTGGCCTTGGGAAGGCTGCCACCACCCACCCTCTTCTGTTCATTTTGCCATCCACCATTGCCCAGCACTCCCTTCCTTGCCCTTTTCCTCCTCCACCTAACTTTGAGAACAACTCTTATTGGTTAACTTGACCCCAAACTTACACATAATTCCAAACTTTGGATTAAAACAGTAGCGTTACCTTGTTGCCACACCAAATATTTAGCCAAAGTGGTAATGGCAGGCTTGCTTGATTTGTATGTACTTTCTTTCCCTCTAAATATAAGTGAGCCTGAGCTGAAAATGACCAAGGCTCAGATAAGAAGGAAAAATCGAGAAGCAGAGGACCTGAATGATGCCCAAATTGAGAAGTCAACCTCTGACTAGGGAAGGACAAGGGTCAAGCACAGTATTTTACCAGGGCTCCACATGGTGCCTTCTGATAGTATCTCTATCTTGAAATTTTCTCCCTCCTTTTCTGGGGCATTTCAGTGAGGAGGGTCCTACAACAAGACTAGCATGGAAGGGGCACAATCTGTATCAAACTCCATCCCCCAAAATCAGCTTTAAGGTAACTGGTCCTCAAAACTGGACATTACCCCGTCAACGGCAGAGTGTCTTCTGTGGGACACGATGCTCTTTCATTGTCCAGGCTAAGGTCGAGCTGAAGAGAAAAGGGGGTAGATTTGGAGGGAGAAGAAAGGAAGGGTCAACTTAGAGGAAGTAGAACCCAAGGAGGTAGTCATCCCAGACCTACAGTTGCCTCCTTACTGTACCCACCTACACACACACACCCCAAAAGCTGAAGAGTGTGAGAGGAGGTTGCCTTCTTCACTTCCAACTTAGCCTCTATTCTCCTATCCCCTTATGGGTTGCATTTGAGGATATTCCTTTCCCTCAACTCTTCACCATTCCTTTCTTTAACATCTCCCCCTTCGCCTCCCTCTCTCCTAAGCCCCGATATCAAAATACATAAATTTCTTCCTAGTGTCCTTTCTTATGATTCTAGAGGCATCTCAGGTGACACAAAAATGCCATCCTTTAGTGAGCTCTTAGATGAGCTGTATCTTTCACTCTCTTGAAGGCCTTCTCTATGTTCTTCCTCCCAGCATAGGGCATTATATTCTGACCATCACAAAGGAAAAGATTAACAAATGTCTACAAGAAAAGTAAATAAGCTTCTATACGGCAAATACAGCGTGCAGTATAAACAAAGTTAAAAAAAATTAAAACCTGGAGAAACTAGACTGACAAAATCCAGTTTCTTAGTAAATACAGAGCCCTTATAAGTCAATAAGAAAAAAGGGTAAAGGAAATTAACTCTTCTTAAAAAACATAAAGAGATACCATAGGTGTAGAATCTCACTCAACATTTAAGAGACAAAAATCAAACCAAGTCACTGCTTTTTGCATCAAATTGGAAAATACTAAAGCTTCGGTAATCCCCAGAATGTGGAGAAACAGACATTTGTGCACTGTTGTCGGGAACCTCAACAGGTTTTGTGGAAAGACATTTGGCAGCATCTAGCACAGTTAACAAATGTACGTACCTTTTTTGACCCAGAAATTCCACGGCTAGAAATTTCTTCTACAGATATACAATACATCAATATATACACTCAAAGATAGTCAGTGTGATTTGATTTGCAATTAAAAACCAAAAAAGAAGAATATGTGTAGGTTATTATATTGATTTAAAATGTTCTGGGAGGACTCTAAAGAAATTGGTAAGGTAGGATTGAAGGTGAAAAAAGAAAAAGGCTTATATATTTTATTTAAAAAATTTTCTGTTTGTGTGATTGGAGTCCCAGAACAGGGAGGGAGGACAGAAAACACAGAGAGAATAGTTGAAGATCTGCTGACAGAAAACTTCCCTGACATCATGAAAGACGAAAAGATATCTATCCAAGATGCTCATCGAACCCCATTTAAGATTGATCCAAAAAGAAAAACACCAAGACATATTATCATCAAACTTGCCAAAATCAAAGATAAAGAGAAAATTTTAAAAGCAGCCAGGGAGAAAAGAAAGGTTTCCTTCAAGGGAGAATCAATAAGAATAAGTTCAGACTACTCAGCAGAAACCATGCAGGTAAGAAGGCAATGGGATGACATATACAGGGCACTGAAGGAGAAAAACTGCCAGCCAAGGATCATATATCCAGCAAAACTCTCTCTGAAATATGAAGGCGAAATTAAGATATTTACAGATAAACACAAGCTTAGAGAATTTGCAAAAACCAAACCAAAGTTACAAGAAATACTAAAGGAAATTGTTTGGTCAGAAAACCAATAATATCAGATACCAGCACAACAAAAGGTCACGGAACAGAACATCCTGATATCAACTCGAACAGGGAAATCGCAAAAACAAATAAAGATTAATTAAAAAAAAAAAAGCTCAAAACAGGGAATCATTGAAGTCAATATGTAAAAGATCACAATAATCAAAAAGAGGAACTAAATACAGCTGGCATAGAACTGCCATATGGAGAGGGATGCAAGGCAATATAGGACAATACAAGTTAGGTTTTTACTTAGAAAAATAGGGGTAAATATTAAGGCAACCACAAAGAGGTATAACAACTCCATAACTCAAAATAAAAACCAAGAAAAACGTAACGACTCAGCAAACATAAAGTCAAATACTATGAAAATGAGGATGTCACAAGTTACAAAGAAAAACTTCTCAGCACTAAACAGTAAGTGGAAAAATGAAATTGTCAACAACACACATAAAAAGGCATCAAAATGACAACACTAAACACTTATATTTATCTATAATTACGCTGAATGTAAATGGACTAAATGCACCAATAAAGAGACAGAGAGTCTCAGACTGGATAAAGAAACACGATCTGTCTATATGCTGCCTACAAGAGACACACCTTAGACTTAGAGACACAAACAAGCTAAAACTCAAAGGATGGAAAAAAATATATCAAGCAAACAATAAGCAAAAAAGGAGTAGCAATATTAATTTCTGACAAAATAGACTTTAAATTTAAATCCACCACAAAGGATAAAGAAGGACACTACATAACGATAAAAGGGACAATTGACCAGGAAGATATAACCATATTAAATATTTATGCACCCAATGACAGGGCTGCAAGATACATAAATCAAATTTTAACAGAACTGAAAAGTGAGATAGACACCTCCACATTTACAGTAGGAGACTTCAACACACCACTTTCGGAGAAGGACAGGACATCCAATAGGAAGCTCAATAGAGACACGGAAGACCTAATTACAACAATCAACCAACTTGACCTCATTGACTTATACAGAACTCTCCACTCAACTGTTGCAAAGTATACTTTTTTTTCTAACGCATATGGAACATTCTCTAGAATAGACCACATATTAGGTCATAAAACAAACCTTTGCAGAATCCAAAACATCGAAATATTACACAGCATCTTCTCAGACCACAAGTCCATAAAAGTGGAAATCAATAACAGAAAAATTAAGGAAAAGAAATCAAATACTTGGAAACTGAACAATACCCTCCTGAAAAAAGACTGGGTTATAGAAGACATTAAGGAGGGAATAAGGAAATTCATAGAATGCAACGAGAATGAAAACACTTCCTATCAAAACCTCTGGGACACAGCAAAAGCAGTGCTCAGAGGCCAATTTATATCGATAAATGCACACATACAAAAAGAAGAAAGAGCCAAAATCAGAGAACTGTCCCGACAACTTGAACAAATAGAAAATGAGCAACAAAAGAATCCATCAGGCACCAGAAGAAAACAAATAATAAAAATTAGAGCTGAACTAAATGAATTAGAGAACAGAAAATCAACTGAAAGAATTAACAAAGCCAAAAGCTGGTTCTTTGAAAAAATTAACAAAATTGATAAACCATTGGCCAGACTGACTATAAAGAAATACAGGAAAAGAAACAAATAACCCGAATAAGAAACGAGAAGGGCCACATCACAACAGACCCAACTGAAATTAAAAGAATCATAACAGATTATTAAAAAAAATTGTATTCTAACAAATTTGCGAACCTAGAAGAAATGGATGAATTCCTAGAAAAACACGACCTACCTAAACTAACACAATCAGAAGTAGAACAACTAAATAGACCCATAACAAAAAAAGAGATTGAAACGGTAATCAAAAAACTCCCAACAAAAAAAAGCCCTGGCCCGGATGGCTATACTGCAGAGTTCTACCAAACTTTCAGAGAAGAGTTAACACCACTACTACTAAAGGTATTTCAAAGCATAGAAAATGACGGAATACTACCTAACTCATTCTATGAAGCCACCATCTCCCTGATACCAAAACCAGGTAAAGACATTACAAAAAAAGAAAATTACAGACATATATCCCTCATGAACATAGATGCAAAAATCCTCAACAAAATTCTAGCCAATAGAATTCAACAACATATCAAAAAAATAATTCACCACGACCAAGTGGGATTTATACCAGGTATGCAAGGCTGGTTTAATATTAGAAAAACCATTAATGTAATCCACCACATAAATAAAACAAAAGACAAAAACCACATGATCTTATCAATTGATGCAGAAAAGGCATTTGGCAAAGTCCAACATCCATTTATGATAAAAACTCTCACCAAAATAGGAATTGAAGGAAAATTCCTCAACATAATAAAGGGCATCTACACAAAGCCAACAGCCAACATCACTCTAAATGGAGAGAGCCTGAAAGCATTTCCCTTGAGAACGGGAACCGGACAAGGATGCCCTTTATCACCGCTCTTATTCAACATTGTGCTAGAAGTCCTAGCCAGAGCAATTAGGCTAGACAAGGAAATAAAGGGCATCCGGATTGGCAAGGAGGAAGTAAAATTATCTCTATTTGCAGATGACATGATCTTATACACAGAAAACCCTAAGGAATCCTCCAGAAAACTACTGAAACTAATAGAAGAGTTTGGCAGAGTCTCAGGTTATAAGACAAACATACAAAAATCACTTGGATTCCTCTACATCAACAAAAAGAACATCGAAGAGGAAATAACCAAATCAATACCATTCACAGTAGCCCCCAAGAAGATAAAATACTTAGGAATAAATCTTATCAAAGCTGTAAAAGACCTATACAAAGAAAACTACAAAGCACTACTACAAGAAATTAAAAAGCACATACTTAAGTGGAAAAACATACCTTGCTCATGGATAGGAAGACTTAACATAGTAAAAATGTCTATTCTACCAAAAGCCATCTATACATACAATGCACTTCCGATCCAAATTCCAATGTCATTTTTTAATGTGATAGAGAAACAAATCACCAACTTCATATGGAAGGGAAAGAAGCCTCGGATAAGCAAAGCATTACTGAAAAAGAAGAAGAAAGTGGGAGGCCTCACTCTACCTGATTTCAGAACCCATTATACAGCCACAGTAGTCAAAACAGCCTGGTACTGGTACAACAACAGACACATAGACCAGTGGAACAGAATTGAGAACCCAGATATAAATCCATCCACATATGAGCAGCTGATATTTGACAAAGGCCCAGTATCAGTTAATTGGGGAAAAGATGGTCTTTTTAACAAATGGTGCTGGCATAACTGGATATCCAATTGCAAAAGAATGAAACAGGACCCATACCTCACACCATGCACAAAAACTAACTCCAAGTGGATCAAAGACCTAAACATAAAGACTAAAACGATAAAGATCATGGAAGAAAAAATAGGGACAACCTTAAGAGCCCTAATACAAGGCATAAACAGAATACAAAACATTAGCAAAAATGATGAAGAGAAACCAGATAACTGGGAAAAAAGGGGGGGAGCTCCTAAAAATCAAACACCTATGCTCATCTAAGGACTTCACCAAAACAGTAAAAAGAACACCTACAGACTGGGAAAGAATTTTCAGCTATGACATCTCTGACCAGCGCCTGATCTCTAAAATCTTTGTGATTCTGTCAAAACTCAACCACAAAAAGACAAACAACCCAATCAAGAAGTGGGCAAAGGATATGAACACACACTTCACTAAAGAAGATATTCAGGCAGCCAACAGATACATGAGAAAATGCTCTCGATCATTAGCCATTAGAGAAATGCAAATTAAAACTACGATGAGATTCCATCTCACTCCAACAAGGCTGGCATTAATCCAAAAAACACAAAATAATAAATGTTGGAGAGGCTGCGGAGAGATTGGAACTCTTATACACTGCTGGTGGGAATGTAAAATGGTACAACCACTTTGGAAATCCATCTGGCGTTATCTTAAACAGTTAGAAATAGAACTACCATACAACCCAGAAATCCCACTCCTCGGAATATACCCTAGAGAAATAAGAGCCTTCACACAAACAGATCTATGCACACCCATGTTTATTGCAGCTCTGTTTACAATAGCAAAAAGCTGGAAGCAACCAAGGTGTCCATCAACAGATGAATGGTTAAATAAATTGTGGTATATTCATACAATGGAATACTACGCATCGATAAAGAACAGTGACGAATCTGTGAAACATTTCATAACATGGAGGAACCTGGAAGGCATTATGCTGAGTGAAATTAGTCAGAGGCAAAAGGACAAATATTGTATAAGACCACTATTATAAGACCTTGAGAAATAGTATAAACTGAGAAGAACACATACTTTTGTGGTTACGGGGGGGGGAGGGAGGGAGGGTGGGAGAGGGTTTTTTTTACTGATTAATTAGTAGATAAGAACTGCTTTAGATGAAGGGAAGGACAATACTCAATACATGGAAGGTCAGCTCAACTGGACTGGACCAAAAGCAAAGAAGTTTCTGGGATAAACTGAATACTTCAAAGGTCAGTGGAGCAAGGGCGGGGATTTGGGGACTATGGCTTAAGGGGACTTCTAAGTCAATTGGCAAAATAATTCTATTATGAAAACATTCTGCATCCCACTTTGAAATGTGGCGTCTGGAGTCTTAAATGCTAACAAGCGGCCATCTAAGATGCATCAATTGGTCTCAACCCACCTGGATCAAAGAAGAATGAAGAACACCAAGGTCACACAATAACTAAGAGCCCAAGAGACAGAAAGGGCCACATGAACTAGAGACTTACATCATCCTGAGACCAGAAGAACTAGATGGTGCCCGGCTACAACCGATGACTGCCCTGGAAGGGAGCACATCAGAGAACCCCTAAGGGAGCAGGAGATCAGTGGGATGCAGACCCCAAATTCTCACAAAAAGACCATGCTTAATGGTCTGACTGAGACTAAAGGAATCCCGGTGGTCATGGTCCCCAAACCTTCTGTTGGCCCAGGACAGGAACCATTCCCGAAGACAACTCATCAGACATGAAAGGGACTGGACAGTGGGTAGGAGAGAGATGCTGATGAAGAGTGAGCTAATGATATCAGGTGGACACTTGAGACTGTGTTGGCATCTCCTGTCTGGAGGGGGGATGGGAGGATAGAGAGAGTTGGAAACTGGAAAAATTGTCATGAAAGAAGAGACTGGAAGGGCTGACTCATTAGGGGGAGAGCAAGTGGGAGAACGGAGTAAGGTGTATATAAACTTATATGTGACAGTCTGGCTTGATTTGTAAATGTTCACTTGAAGCTCAATAAAAGTTAATTAAAAAAATTTTTTTTTCTGTTTGTCTTAATTTTTATTGGGTGTATTAAAAAAGAAAACATTCATTTTTAAATCAATCAATAAATAAAACTCTAGTGCCTGCTAACTCCTTTCGGTGTCCAATGTAATCTTTCCTCAGTACAAACGCAGGGTTGACCTTATCAGTCTTGACAAACCAATCCTTCAAATTGAGAGGTACCTTCAATAAATAGAAAAGTTGTGCTTCAGAATACTTGACAAAAGGCAAAATTTAGTCTTCTGAATCCCCCTTTCCCAATGACCCACTCAAAAAGAAAGTTGAAAAGGGCTGTGTTGAAAGGCAATGAAGTGGGGAACTTGGGTTCAGTGGCCACTAACTTACTCTCTACCTAGTGGCAGGGGCCAGCCAGAGTGCAAGTTGGGATCAGATAGGAGGGAGGACTGGTGTGTGTTCAGAGGACAGCAGTTGCTTTGCCGTGAATTAGCCCGGCTCTCTCTACTGTACGCACTGTGGGGAGGAGTTGAGAAAGCTCCAGAATCCTACCCTATGTATCGTTACCTCGTCCACTGAGAGGAGAGACAGCCTCATCTCTCACCTGCTACCTACAGTCTGGAGCATTGTCTATCCAAAACTAGAATCTTCAGGGCCTAGCCAGGTACCACCTTGAATTTCACTCTTAAACATCTGGGGACAAAGGGGAGAGGTTTCACTTTTTACTGCATATATATATGTATATATATGTCTGGAAACCCTGGTGGCGTAGTGATTAAGTGCTACAGTTGCTAATTAAAAGAGTCAGCAGTTTGAATCCACCAGGTCCTCCTTGCAAACTCTATGGGGCAGTTCTACTCTGTCCTATAGGGTCGCTATGAGTCAGAATCAACTAGACAGCAGTGGGTTTGGGTTTATGTCTAAGACGTCTATGTCTATGTGTATATATAGGTGTATACATAGGTATATATATACATATATATATGTACATATCCCCCACGTGTCTGTCAGTTTGTCCCGCTGTGGGGACTTGCGTGTTGCTGTGATGCTGGAAGCTATGCCACTGGTATTCAGATACTAGCAGGGTCACCCATGGAGGACAGGTTTCAGCTGAGCTTCCAGACTAAGACAGGCTGTGAAGAAGGACCTGGAAGTCTACTTCTGAAAAGCATTAGCCAGTGAAAACCTTATGAATAGCAGCAGAACATTGTCTGATACAGTGCTGGAAGATGAACCCCCCCAGGTTGGAGGCACTCAAAAGATGACTGGGGAAGAGCTGCCCCCTCAAATTAGAGCTGACCTTAATGATGTGGATGGAGTCAAGCTTTCGGGACCTTCATCTGCTGATGTGGCACAACTCAAAATGAGAAGAAACAGGTGCAAACATCCATTATTAATAAACAGAACCTGGAATGTACGAAGTATGAATCTAAGAAAATTGGAAATCATCAAAAATGAAATGGAACAAATAAACTTTGATATCCTAGGCATTAGTGAGCTGAAATGGATGGGTATTGGCCATTTTGAATCAGACAATCATATAGTCTAGTACTCTGGGAATGACAACTTGAAGACGAATGGTGTTGCACTCATCGTCAAAAAGAACGTTTCAAGATCTATCCTGAAGTACGACACTGTCGGTGATAGGATAATATCCACACGCCTACAAGGAAGACCAGTTAATATGACTATTATTCAAATTTACACACCAACCACTAGGGCCAAAAATGAAGAAATAGAAGATTTTTTATCAGCTGCTGCAGTCTGAAATTGATTGAACATGCAATCAAGATGCATTGATAATTACTGGTGATTGGAATGTGAAAGTTGGGAACAAAGAAGAAGGATCGGTAGCTGGAAAATATGGCCTTGGTGATAGAAACAATGCCAGAGATTGAATGATAGAATTTTGCAAGACCAACGACTTCTTCATTGCAAATACCTTCCTTCACCAACATCAACGGCAACTATACACATAGACCTCACCAGATGGAACACACAGAAATCAAATTGACTACATCTGTGGAAACAGACGATGGAAAAGCTCAATATCATCAGTCAGGACAAGGCCAGGGGCTGACTGTGGAACAGACCATCAATTGCTCATATGCAAGTTCAAGCTGAAACTGAAGAAAATCTGAGCAAGTCCACGAGAGCCAAAATATGACCTTGAGTATATGCCACCTGAATTTAGAGACCATCTCAAGAATAGATTTGATGCATTGAACACTAGTGACCAAAGACCAGATGAGCTGTAGAATGACATCAAGGACATTATCCATGAGGAAAGCAAGAGATCATTGAAAAGACACAAAAAGAAGAAAAAACCAAGATGGATGTTAGAGGTGACTCTGAAACTTGCTCTCAAACGTGGAGCAGCTAAAACAAAAGGAAGAATTGATGAAGTAAAAGAACTGAACAGAAGATTTCAAAGGGCAGCTGGAGAAAGCAAAGTATTATAATGACATGTGCAAAGAGCTGGAGATGGAAAACCAAAAGGGAAGAACATGTTTGGCGTCTCTCAAGCTGAAAGAACTGAAGAAAAAATTCAAGCCTTGAGTTACAATAGTGAAGGATTCTATGGAGAAAATATTAAACGACGCAGGATGCATCAGAAGAAGATGGAAGGAATACACAGAATCATTGTACCAAAAAGAATTAGTCAATATTCTAAGAGGTGGCATATGATCAGGAACCGGTGGTGCTGAAGGAAGAAGTCCAAGCTGCTCTGAAGACATTGGCGAAAAACAAGGCTCCAGGAACTGATGGAATATCAATTGAGATGTTTCAACAAACAGATGCAGTGCTGGAGGTACTCACTTGTCTATGCCAAGAATTATGGAAGACAGCTTCCTGGCCAACTGACTGGAAGAGATCCATATTTATGCCTATTCCCAAGAAAGGTGATCCAACCGAATGTGGAAGTTATAGAACAATATCATTAATATCACATGCAAGCAAAATTTTGCTGAAGGTCATTCAAAAACAGCTGCAGCAGTATATCCACAGGGACCTGCCAGAAATTCAGGCTGGTTTCAGAAGAGGATGTGAAACCAGGTATATCATTGCTGATGTCAGATGGATCCTGGCTGAAAGCAGAGAATACCAGAAGGATGTTTACCTGTGTTTCATTGACTATGCAAAGGCATTCGACTGTGTGGGTCATAACAAATTATGCATAATGTTGCGAAGAGTGGGAATTTCAGAACACTAAATTGTGCTCATGAGGAAACTTTACATAGATCAAGAGGCAGTTTTTGGACAGAACGAGAAGATTTTTTTTTTTTTTTTTTTTTTGAGAGGATACTGATTGGTTTAAAGTCGGGAAAGGTGTGCTTCAGGGTTGTATTATTTCACCATACCTATTCAATCTGTATGCTGAGCAAATAATCTGAGAAGCTGGACTACATGAAGAAGAACGGGGCATCAGGATTGGAGAAAGACTTGTTAACAACTTTAAAGTGTTGACGAGCAAAGCTGTCACCTTGAAGACTAAGGTGCGCCTGACCAAAGCCGTGGTATTTTCAATCACATCATATGCATGTGAAAGCTGGACAATGAATAAGGAAGACCGAAGAAGAATTGACGCCTTTCAATTGCGGTGTCGGCGAAGCATATTGAACAAAAGAATGAACAGATCTGTCTTGGAAGAAGTACAACCAGAATGCTCGTTAGAAGCAAGGATGGCGAGACTGCGTCTTACATACTTTGGACATGTTGTCAGGAGGGATCAGTCCCTGGAGGAGGACATCATGCTTGGCAGA
Organism: Loxodonta africana; assembly: GCF_030014295.1. Taxonomy (NCBI): domain Eukaryota; kingdom Metazoa; phylum Chordata; class Mammalia; order Proboscidea; family Elephantidae; genus Loxodonta; species Loxodonta africana. The sequence goes on from NC_087343.1 coordinate 60,342,684, forward strand.
GTACAGGGTCAGCGCAAAAGAGGAAGACCCTCAACAAGGTGGATTGACACAGTGGCTGCAACAATGAGCTCAAGCCTAACAACGATTGTAAGGATGTCTCACGACCGGGCAGTGTTTCGTTCTGTTGTGCACAGGGTCGCTACGAGTCAGAACTGACTCAACGGCACCTAACAACAACAAAATATATGTATATATAGGTATATATATAGTATATATAATTTTACTTTATATTATATAATAAAATGTATATATATATATTTTTTTTTTTTTTTTTTGCTTTAGGTAATAGTTTTCAGGGCAAATTAGTTTCTCATTCAAAAATTTATACACAAATTATTTTGTGACATTGGTTGTAATCTCCACAATGTGTCAGCACACTCCCCCTTTCCACCCTGGGTTCCCTGTGTCTGCCCATCCAGTTTTCCTCTCTAATCTTTGGCTGGCTTCTGTTCTAAGTTAGCAGAGTGTCCACAGGCCACAGACTCAGGGGTTCCTCCAGTCTCTATACGACCAGTAAGCCTGATCTTTTTTGTGTGGGCGTCAATTTGAATTTTTTTTCTACATTTGTATCCAGCTTTGTCTGGGACCCTCTATTGTGATCCCTGTCAGAGTGATTGGTGGCGATAGCCGTGCACCATCTAGTTCTTCTGGGCTTAGGTTGCTGGAAGCTGTACTTCGTGTGGTCCTTTAGTACTTTGGGCTGATATTTTCCTTGTATCTTTGGTTTTCTTCATTCTCCTTTACTCCAGATGGGATGTCACCAATAGATGTATCTTAGGTGGCCACTCACAAGCTTTTAAAATCCCAGACACTACTCACCAAATTAGGATGTAAAATCCACAGATATTTATAACTTAGATTTTTACAAGAATACCTTCATGCATTTTGTCTATAAAAAATTCATTTAAATAGAACTTTGCAATATCACAGTAATTAAGCCTCTGATTTGTCATTCCTGACATAGTAGACCATGTGATTGATTGGAAATGGCCATTACCAGTCTGTTTCAGCTCACTGTTGTTGTTAGGTTATCAGGTGCCATCAAGTGGGGTATGACTCATAGCGACCCTATGTACGACAGAATAAAACACTGCCCAGTCCTGCACCATCCTCACGATCGTCGTTATACTTGAGCCCATTGTTGCAGCCACTGTGTCAGTCCATCTTGTTGAGGATCTTCCTCTTTTTTGTTGGCCATCTACTTTTCCAAGCATGATGTCCTTTTCCAGGGACTGATCCCTCCTGACAACATGTCCGAAGTATGTGAGATGTAGTCTCACCATTCTTGCTTCTAAGAAGCGTTCTGGTTGTACTTCTTGTGAGACAGATCTATTCATTCTGCTGGTAGTCCATGATATATTCAATATTCTTTGCCAACACCACAATAAAGGCATCAATTTTCTTCAGTCTTCCTAGTCATAGTCCAGCTTTCTCATGCATATGAGGCAATTGAAAACACCATGGCTTGGGTTAGGCACACCTTAGTCTTCAAGGTGACATCTTTGCTTTTGAACACTTTAAAAAGGTCTTTCGCAAAAGATTTGCCCAATGCAATGTCTCTTTTGATTTCTTGATTGTTGCTTCCATGGGTCTTGATTGTGGATACAAGTAAGATGAAATTCTTGACAACTTCAATCTTTTGTCCATTTATCATGATGTTGCTTATTGGTCTAGTTGTGAGGATTTTTGTTTTCTTTATGTTGAGGTGTAATCCATACTGAAGGCTGTGGTCTTTGATCCTCATCAGTAAGTGTTTCAAGTCCTCTTCACTTTCAGCAATCAAGGTTGTGTCATCTGCATATTGCAGGTTATTAATGAGTTTTCCTCCAATCCTGATGCCCCCTTCTTCTTCATATAGGCCAACTTCTGGGATTATTTGTTCATCATACAGATTGAATAAGTATGATGAAAGGATACAACCCTGATGCACACCTTTCCTGACTTTAAACCATGAAGCATCCCTTTGTTCCATTTAAACAACTGCCCATCGATCTACGTACAGGTTCCTCCTGAGCACAATTAAGTGTTCTGGAATTCCTGTCCTTCACAATGTTATCTACAATTTGTTATGATCCACACAATCAAATGCCTTTGCATAGTCAATAAAACACAGGTAAATATCCTCTGGTATCCTCTGCTTTCAGCCAGGATCCATCTGACATCAGCAGTGATATCCCTCATTCCACGTTCTTTTCTGAATTTGGTTTGAATTTCTGGCAGTTCACTTGATATCCTGCTGCAGCCACTTTTGAGTGATCTTCAGCAAAATTTTACTTGCGTGTGATATTAGTGATATTGTTTGATAATTTCCACATTCTGTTGGATCACTTTCTCGGGAATAAGCATAAATACGGATCTCTTCTAGTCGGTTGGACAGGTAGCTGTCTTCCAAATTTCTTTGCATAGATGAGTGAACACTTTCAGTGCTGCATCTGTTTGTTAAAACAGCTCAATTGGTATCCCATCGATTCCTGGAGTCTTGTTTTCTGCCAGCGCCTTCAGTGCAGCTTGAACTCCTTCCTTCAGTACCACCGGTTTTTGGTCATATGCTACCTCCTGAAGTGGTAGAACATGCAACCAGTTCTTTGCGGTATAGTGACTCTGTGTATTCCTTCCATCTTCTTTTAATGCTTCGTGCGTCATTTAATATTTTCCCTGTAGAATCCTTCACTATTGCAATTTGAGGCTTGAATTTATTCTTTAGTTCTTTCAGTTTGAGAAATGTTGAGGTTGTTCTGAACTTTTGGTTTTCTACCTACAGGACTTTGCATATGTCATTATACTACTTTGTCTTCTCCAGCTGCCTTTTGAAATCTTCTATTCAGCTCTTTTACTTTATCATTTCTTCCGTTTCACTTTAGCTACTCAACGTTCAAGAGCAAGTTTCAGAGTTTCTTCTGACATCCATTTTTGTCTTTTCTTTCTTTCCTATCTTTTTAATGATCTCTTGTTTTCATGTATGATATCCTTGATGTCATTCCACAACTCATCTGATCTTCTGTCATTAGTGTTCAGTGTGTCAAATCTATTCTTGAGATGGTCTCTAAATTCAGGTGGGATATATTCAAGGTTGTACTTGGGCTGTCGTGTACTTATTTTAATTTTCTTCAGTTTCAACCTGAACTTCCGTATGAGCAATTGATGGTCTGTTCTGCAGTCCACCCATAGCCTTGTTCTGACTGATGATATTGAGCTTTTCCATCATCTCTTACCACAGATGTAGACGATTTGGCTCCTGTGTATTCCATCTGGCAAGGTCCACATTTATAGTCACGAGTTGGTGAAAAAATGTATTTGCAATGAAGAAGTCATTGGTCTTGCAAAATTCTATCATGCGATCTCCAGCATGATCACCAAGGCCATGTTTTCCAACTACCAATCTTTCTTTTTCTCCAACTTTCACATTCCAGTCACCAATAATTATCAATGCATCCTGACTTCATGTTCAATCAATTTCAGATTGCAGAAGTTGGTAAAAATCTTCAATTTCTTCATCTTTGGCCTTAGTGGTTGGTGCATACACCTGAATAATAGTCATATTAATTGGTCTTCCTTGTAGGCGTATGGATATTATCCTGTCACTGACAGCATTACACTTCAGGCTACATCTTGAAATTTTCTTTTTGAGGATGAATGCAACTCCATTCTTTTTCAATTTGTCATTCCTGGCATAGTAGACGATATGATTATCTGATTCAAAATGGCTAGTACCAGTCCATTTCAGCTCACTAATGCCTAGGATATCGATGTTTATGCATTCCATTTCATTTTTGATGATTTCCAATTTTCCTCGATTCATACTGTGTACTTCCCACATTCTGGTTATTAATGGATGTTTGCAGCTATTTCTTCTCATTTTGAGTCATGACACATCAGCAAATGAAGGCCCTGGAAGCTTGACTCTATCCACGTCATTAAGGCCGACTCTACTTTGAAGAGGCAGGTCTTCCCCAGTAGTATTTTGAGTGCCTTCCAACCTGAGGTCCTCATCTTCTGGCACTATACTAGACAACGTTCCACTGCTATTCATAAGGTTTTCACTCATTAATTATTTCGGAAGTAGACTGCCAGGCCCTTCTTCCTACTCTTAGTCTGGAATCTCAGCTGAAACCTGTCTGCCATGGGTGACTCTGCTGGCACTTGAACACTGGTGGCATAGCTTCTAGCATCACAGCAACATGCAAGCCCCCACAGTATGACCAACTGACAGATGCGTGGAGGTTCATCTCACTGATGCCTAGGATATCCGTCTTTATGAATTCCATTTCATTTCTGACCACTTCCAATTTTCCTAGATTCATACTTCATGCATTCCATGTTCCAGGTATTAACGGATGTTTGCAGATCTTTCTTCTCATTTTGAGTCCTGCTTCTCATTTTGAGTCTTGCCACAAGAGCAAATGAAAGTCCCAGAAGCTCGACTCCATTCCCATCTTTAAGGTCACTCTACTTTGATGGCGGCAGTTCTTCCCCAGTCCCATTTTGTGTGCCTTCCAATCTTAGGGGCTCATCTTCTGCCGCTATATCACAATGTTGACAATGTTTCCACTGGCCAAGTTTTCTTTATAATTAGATCATCAAGTCCTTCTTCCTAGCCTACCTTAGTCTGGAAGCTCTGCTGAAGCCTGTCCACCATGGGTGACTCTGCTGATATTTTAAACACCTGTCACACAGCTCCCAGAATCACAGCAACACACAAACCAGCACGATATGAGAAACCGACCGATGAGTGGAAGCACTTACTGAAGATCACAGACTACAGCCTTCAGTGGGGATTACATTTCAACATAAAGAAAACAAAAACCCTCACAACTGGACCAATAAGCAACATCATGATAAATGAAGAAAATATTGAAGTTGTCAATGATTTCATTTTACTTAAATCCATAATCAACGCCCATAGAAGCAGCAGTCAAGAAATCAAACAATGTATTGCATTGGGCAAATCCGCTGCAAAAGACCTCTTGAAAGTGTTCAAAGGCAAAGAGGTCACTTTAAAGACTGAGGTGCCCCTCACCCAAGCCACAGTATTTTAAATCATCTCATATGCATGTGAAATCTGGACAATGAATAAGGAAGATCACAGAAGAATTGATGCCTCTGAATTATGTTATTCGCAAAGAATATTGAATATACCATGAACTTCCAGGATAACAAACAAACCTGCCTTGAAAGAAGTGTGGTCAGAATATTCTTAGAAACAAGGATGGTGAGACTTGATCTCACATACTTTGGACATGCTATCAGAAGGGACCAGTCCCTGGAAAAAGACATCATATTTGATAAAATAGAGGGTCAGAGAAAAAGAGGAAGACCCTCAAGGAGATGAATTGACATAGTGGCTACAACAATGGGCTCAAACATAGCAACAATTTTGAGGATGGCACAGGACCGGGCAGTGTTTCATTCTGTTGTACGTAATAAAATCGTTATGAGTCAGAACCGACTCAACAGCACCTAACAACAACAAAAAGCCTCTGATTATAATCAAAACAAGATGTCTGCTTGAATCTTTTCACTCTCTTGGATTTGTTAAACTTGGCCCAAATCCCATTTCTAGGCTTGAGATAAGTCAATCCTCTCCTCACGATTTTCCTGCCTTCATCCCTATCTTCATCCCTCATCTTGGGCTTATCTTGGGCTTGTGCAATGCCTCAATGGAGCCCCATTCCAGGATATCCACGAATTTCATCCTGTTCTCTGTTTTCACAAGAAACCCAGTCTCATTCAGCTTTTCATGAGTTTAGTAACTCTATGGGGAAAGTATAACAGGGCTCCATTCCCCAACACTTCCTCCCTAATGTGAGGCCCTACCCATCATTATTAATCCCTTGGCGTGTACAGCCTACATTCTCCCACTGCCTGCGTTCCCCTCAGCCCCTCTGGAGCTCTAATGAACCCATTGTTTTCCATCTTGTTCCACAAGTAGCAGAAGCTAACTCTGGATAACTTAAGCCAAAAAGGGAAATATGTTTTAAAAGTATAGGGTTATCTCAGGAATTTCAGCTAGACCGTAAGAAGAACTGGAAAATCCTGGGCAGGACTGTCTCTCTGCTATATATCCTCTCCATTCTTTCTCTGCAATATACTTTCACTGCTTCTCTGCCCACACATTCAGTATCTAAGTACACAGATACATGGAGAGACTAATTGGCTGCCTCAGAACCCCAACCCCAAATTCTTGGGAAAGAGGATCAGATTGCCTGAGGTCCTGTCTAATGCTCTCTAGCCAGGAGCAGATCTTGTAGCAGCAGTTACACAAAAAGGGGATGGCTCACAGCTAGGCATTCTCAGATGCCTCTCAAGCTTGCAAAATGGAAAAGTGATATTCCTCTGAAAAATTTGAGTATATTTTCAAAAGGGGGGAGTATTTATTTTGTTTTGTTTTTATTGACGTGAAACAAAGCATGGGTTTTGGATTCAGGCCCATTTTGTTTGGAGTCTCTGCTCAGGCACTTAGTCACTGAAAAATGTTGAGAAAGTCACCTAACCTTTCTGGTCCTTAATTTCCCCATCAATGGGATGGTGATTACTCTTCGTCCCAGAGGGTTAAGTCTCCAATTTCAATTTTAAGAGGGTGGCTGTGAGCTTAAAATGCTCTCACTTATGTGAAAGCATTCAGTTAGTGCTATGTTCTCAGGATATGTTGATTCCCTTCTTCCTCTTTTTCAGCCCTTGCTAAGCCTGAGTAATCTTTCTACACCATCTGGCCATGTCACTCACTTGCTAAAAACCCTTCTGTAGCTTCCCATTCTGCTCAGGACAAAATCAAGCTCCTCCAGATAACATAAAACCCCCTTAAAGAGGCACTGAGTTTCTGTTAATGTTGGTGTTGTTAAGTACCATCGAAAAAGCTCTGACTCATAGTGACCCTGTGTAAAACAGAAAGAAACTACCGAGTTCTGCGTCATTCTCACAATTATTGCTATGTTTGAGCCCATTGTTGCAGCCATTGTGTCAATCCATCTTGTTGAAAGACTTCCTGTTTTTCACTGACCCTTTACTTCACCAAGCGTGATGTTCTTCTCCAGGGACTGGTCCCTTCCGATAACATGTCCAATGTATGTGAGATGAAGTCTCACCATGCTAATTTCTAAGGAGCATTCTGGCTGTGTTTCTTCCAAGACCAATTTGTTGGTTTTTCTGGTAGTCCATGGTATATTCAATATTCTTCGTCAACACCACAATTTGATGGCACCAATTCTTCTTCTTTCTTCCTTATTCATTGTTCAGCTTTTGCACGTATATGAGACTATTGAAAATACCATGGCTTTTAGGTCAGGCACAACTTAGGCCTCAAATGACATCTTTGTTTTTGAACACTTTAAAGAAGTCTTTTGCGTACACGTTTGCCTAATGAAATACATCATTTGATTTCTTGACTGCTGCTTCCATGGGCATTGATTGTGGATCCAAGTAAAATGAAATCCTCAACAACTTCAGTATTTTCTCTGTTTATCGCGATGTTGCTTATGGGCCCACTTGTGAGGATTTTTGTTTTCTTTACGTTGAGGTATACTTCATACTGAAGGCTGTAGTTTTTGATCTTCATCAGTAAGTGCTTCAAGTCCTCTTCACTTGCAGTACACAAGGTTGTGTCATCTGCATATTGCAGGTTGTTAATGAGCCTTGCTCCAATCCTCATGCCCCATTCTTCTTCATATAATCCAGCTTCTCAGATTATTTGCTTGGCATTCAGATTGAATACATGGGGTAAAAGAATACAATCCTGCTGCACATCTTTCCTGATTTTAAACCATGTAGTTTCCTCTTGTTCTGTTCGAACAAGTGCCTCTTATTCTATGTACCAGTTCTGTTGATGCTGTTGGAACAATTTGGAAAAGATAGTGGTAATTGTTGTACAACATGATGAACGTAATCAATGTCACAGAATTATACATGTAAAAATTGATGAATTGGTAAGTGTTTTATTCTGTGTGTGTGTATTGCCACAATAATGATTTTTAAAAATCTTAAAGAGCTCTCTGTTCTCTTCTCTGTTCACTCTCCCATCACACCCATGCCCCAGCTATACCAAATGACTAGAAGTTCCCAACATTCATCATGCTTTCTCTTTCTCCATTCTCTTTCCCATTTGCTCCCCCTTATCTATTTAATTTTTACTTCTCTTACAGATTTCACAGCAACAGGTTTGGGTTTTTTGGTTATATATATATAGAGAGAGAGAGAGTTGTTGTTAGGTACCATCGACTCGGTTCTGACTCACAGGGACTCTATGCACAACAGAACGAAACACTGCCCGGTCCTGAGACATCCTTAAAAACCGTTGTTAGGCTTGAGGTCGCTGTTGCAGCTACTGTGTCAATCCACCTCATTGAGGGCCTTCCTCTTTTCCACTGACCCTGTACTCTGCCAAGCATGATGTCTTTCTACAGAGACTGATCCCTCCTGACAACATGTCCAAAGTATGTAAGATGGAGTCTCACTGTCCTTGCTTCTAAGGAGCATTCTGGTTGTACTTCTTCCAAGACAGATCTGTTCATTCTTTTGGCAATCCTTCGTATGTTGAATATGCTTTGCCAACACCACAATTCAAAGGCATCAATTCTTCTTCGGTCTTCCTTATTCATTGTCCAGGTTTCACATGCATATGCTGCGATTGAAAATACCATAGTTGGGTCAGGCTCACCTTAGTCTTAAAGGTGATATCTTTGCTCTTCAACACTTTAAAGAGGTCCTTTGCAGCAGATTTACCCAATGCAATGGGTCTTTTGATTTCTTGACTGCTGCTTCCATGGCTGTTGATTGTGGATCCATGTAAAATGAAATCCTTGACAACTTCAATCTTTTCTCCATTTATCATGATGTTGCTTATTGGTCCAGTTGTCAGGATTTTTGTTTCCTTTATGTTGAGGTACAACTCATACTGAAGGCTGTGGTCTTTGATCTTCATTAGTTAAGTGCTTCAAGTCCTCTTCACTTTCAGCAAGCAAGGTTGTATCATCTGCATAATGCAGGTTGTTCATGAGTCTTCCTCCAATCCAGATGCCCTGTTCTTCTTCATATAGTCCAGCTTCTCAGATTATTTGCTTAGCATACAGATTGAATAGGTATGGTGAAGGAATACAACCCTGACGCACACCTTTCCCGAATTTAAACCAATCGGTATCCCCTTGTTCTGTCCAAACAACTGCCTCTTGATCTATGTAAATGTTCCTTATGAGCACATTTAAGTATTCTGGAATTCCCATACTTTGCAATGTTATCCATAATTTGTTATGATCCACACAGTCGAATGCCTTTGCATAGTCAATAAAACACAGGTAAACATCCTTCTGGTATTTTCTGCTTTCAGCCAGGATCCATCTGACACCAGCAATGATATCCTTGGTTCCATGTCCTCTTCTGAAACCAGCCTAAATTTCTGGCAGTTCCCTGTTGATACACTGCTATAGCCGTTTTTGAGTGATCTTCAGCAAAATTTTGCTTATGTGTGATATTAATGATATTGTTCTATAATTTCCACATTCAGTTGGATCACCTTTCTTGGGAATAGGCATAAATATGGATCTCTTCCAGTCAGTTGGCCAGGAAGCTGTCTTCCATAATTCTTGGCATAAACAAGTGAGCACCTTCAGCGTTGCATCTGTTTGTTGAAACATCTCAATTGATATTCCATCAGTTCCTGGAGCCTTGTTTTTTGCCAATGCCTTCAGAGCAGCTTGGACTTCTTCCTTCAGCACCATCGGTTCCTGATCATATGCCACCTCTTAAAATGGTTGAAGATTGACTAATTCTTTTTGGTATAATGACTCTGTGTATTCCTTACATCTTCTTTTAATGCTTCCTGCGTCGTTCAATATTTTCTCCATAGAATCCTTCACTATTGTAACTCAAGGCTTGAATTTTTTCTTCAGTTCTTTCAGCTTGAGAAATGCTGACCATGTTCTTCCCTTTTGGCTTTCCATCTCCGGCTCTTTGCACATGTCGTTATAATACTTTACGTTGTCTTCTCTAGTCGCCTTTTGAAATCTTCTGTTTGGTTCTTTTACTTCATCAATTCTTCCTTTTGCTTTAGCTGCTCCACTTTCGAGAGCAAGTTTTAGAGTCTTCTCTAACATCCATCTTGGTTTTTTCTTTCTTTTTTGTCTTTTCAATGACCTCTTGCTTTCCTCATGGATGATGTCCTTGATGTCATTCCACAACTCATCTGGTCTTTGGTCATTAGTGTTCAATGCATCAAATCTATTCTTCAGATGGTCTCTAAATTCAGGTGGCATATACTCAAGGTCATATTTTGGCTCTCGTGGACTTGCTTAGGTTTTCTTCAGTTTCAGCTTGAACTTGCATATGAGCAATTGATGGTCTGTTCCACAGTCAGCCCCTGGCCTTGTCCTGACTGATGATATTGAGCTTTTCCATCGTCTGTTTCCACAGATGTAGTCAATTTGATTTCTGTGTGTTCCATCTGGTGAGGTCTATGTGTATAGTTGCCGTTGATGTTGGTGAAAGAAGGTATTTGCAATGAAGAAGTCGTTGGTCTTGCAAAATTCTATCATTCAATCTCTGGCATTGTTTCTATCACCAAGGCCATATTTTCCAGCTACCGATCCTTCTTCTTTGTTCCCAACTTTCACATTCCAATCACCAGTAATTATCAATGCATCTTGATTGCATGTTCAATCAATTTCAGACTGCAGCAGCTGATAAAAAATCTTCTATTTCTTCATTTTTGGCCCTAGTGGTTGGTGCGTAAATTTGAATAATAGTCATATTAACTGGTCTTCCTTGTAGGCGTGTGGATATTATCCTATCACCGACAGTGTCGTACTTCAGGATAGATCTTGAAACGTTCTTTTTGACGATGAGTGCAACACCATTCGTCTTCAAACTGTCATTCTCAGAGTAGTAGACTATATGATTGTCTGATTCAAAATGGCCAATACCCATCCATTTCAGCTCACTAATGCCTAGGATATCAAAGTTTATTTGTTCCATTTCATTTTTGATGATTTCCAATTTTCTTAGATTCATACTTCGTACATTCCAGGTTCTGTTTATTAATGGATGTTTGCACCTGTTTCTTCTCATTTTGAGTTGTGCCACATCAGCAGATGAAGGTCCCGAAAGCTTGACTCCATCCACATCATTAAGGTCAGCTCTAATTTGAGAAGGCAGCTCTTCCCCAGTCATCTTTTGAGTGCCTTCCAACCTGGGGGGGTTCATCTTCCAGCACTGTATCAGACAATGTTCTGCTGCTATTCATAAGGTTTTCACTGGCTAATGCTTTTCAGAAGTAGACTTCCAGGTCCTTCTTCACAGCCTGTCTTAGTCTGGAAGCTCAGCTGAAACCTGTCCTCCATGGGTGACCCTGCTGGTATCTGAATACCAGTGGCATAGCTTCCAGCATCACAGCAACACACAAGTCCCCACAGTACGACAAACTGACAAACACATGGAGGAGATATATATATATATACACACACACACACAAACACACTCATAGTGACTCTATAGGACACAGTAGAACTGCCCCCACATGGTTTCCAGGGAGTACCTGGTGGATTTGAACTGCTGACCTTTTGGTTAGCAGCCATAGCTCTTAACCACTATACCATCAGAGTTTCCTACGTATATGTGTGTGTGTGTATGTGTGTATATATATATATATATATACATACATACATACTGGTTTTGCTTCTCTAGAGAACACAGCCTAAGACACTTGGTACTGAAAATGGTTCTAGAGAAACAAAATTGCAAGGATATGTTTTCTAAATTGGTTCTCAAGTCTGACTAGTCTTAAAGACTCTGGCTCCAGTAGTTAAAAGGGCACTGCTAATCCATGGTGTGAGGTGGCAATATTGATACACATAATAACACTACCAATAAATAGATCAAATATTGGTGAGAAGTGAGGCTCTGGGTGATTGCATGTTTGATATTTTTCTACAATTTTGTCAGAATGAGAAATATATAGAAACTTAATGGTTGGTCCTTCTTTCATTAGACAAAGTAGTGAAAGAAAGAAATGAGCTTAGGGCTTCAGAGTCACAGCTTAAGCACCACATAAAAGACCTCAAAGTTGCCACTTGTACCCTGAAAGAAAGTCTATTCTTATAGTAACAGAGTTGATACTGCTAAAAACCAAACCCAGAGTTTTATTATAACAGTGGCTGAATTACAACGCCAACTGAATTCCCAACCTCAAGTGGTATCCAAGGTTAAAGTGAGGGCATTTATTGGGATCCTGAAACTTGGGATGGGGACAAAAGAGCAGGCAGTCAGGAATCTGGGGCCACTGAGCTCTTAAATTCTGTTGAACCGCTCCTGCCAACAGAACCCGCCCTCTCACTCCCATCTGAAGAAACTACTCCATCTTTGCCTGCTAAACCGCCCCCTTCGGTAAACCTACTAAACCCTCCACCCTCATCTGATGAGATTAACCCAGTTGTGTCTGAAGAACCTTTGTCTGAGATATTACCTGGGGTGGCATCTGAATCACTATCTGGGGCATCACCTGGGGTACATAGCTTACAAGACATTGCTGGACATTCTCAGAACACATCATCACCATCCATTTTTGCTTCTAGATCTATAACCAGGCTTAAGTCTCAGAAAGCCCCAAAAGGTGAAGTACAAAGTGTGTACTAGTAGGATGTACGCTACACTCAAAAAGAACTGCTTGATTTTCTATTATGTACAAACAGAAACCTGAAGAATATGTGTGTGAATGGCTAATAAGAGTGTGGGATAATGGTGCAAGGCACATAAAGTTGGATCAGTCTGAGCTTATTAATATGGGCCCACTAAACACAGATTCTTCATTCACTGTTTCAGCTTGAGAGGTTAGGAAAGGATTTAGGAAAGAATCTAATTGTTTATTTGATTGGTTTGCTGAAGCATGGATTCCACGGTGGCATACACTAAATCCAGTTGAAGTACCAGAGCTTCCTTGCTATACTGTAGAAGAAGGCAGCCAAAGGGTTAGGGAAATCGGCATAGTAGAGTGGATTTATCACGCTAGACACACAGACCCACACAACTTATTCCCATGCTCAAACGTGCCCAGAGGACACAACATATTATCACAGCATCCTTGAAGACTGCTGCAATTGCTATTTTCTATAAGTCAGATTTGATGGTGAGACCTGCCCTAACTGAATTAAGACAACTAACTACTATGCTAATATCAGATGGATCTTGGCATTCTAACTAGAATCATCAGACTAGAGAGTAACGGCTCCTCAATCAATTCCCAGACTTGAGCCAGTTTACAGACCTACAATCCCTTGAATGAAGGGGAGGCCAGGTCCACTTGAGGAAGGGCCCTACTACACTGCCCAAAATTTATACTGTTATTCTTTCTTCATGCCTTCTCCAAAGGGATCTAAGGCGTTTCCCATGAGTGACTATTCATTGAGGGAAAGAAAATAATCAGACTTTTCAGAGGTTACTGGATACTGGTTCTGAACTGACAATAATTCCAGGAGACCCAAAACATCACTGTGGACCACTAGTCAGAGTGAGGGTGTATGGAGGTCAGGTTATTAATGAAGTCTTAGCTCAGGTTCATCTCACAGTGGCTCCAGTGGGCTCTGAGCCCTTTCTCTAGTGATATCGCCAGTTCCAGAATGCATAATTGGAATAGACACACTCAACTACTAGCAGAACCCTCACATGGGTCCCTCACAAGTGGCATAAGAGATATTATGGTAGGAAAAGTCAACTGGAAGCCATTGGAAATGCCACTACCTAGGAAAATAGTAAACCAAAAGCAATACCACATTCCTGGAGGAATTGCAGCAATCACTGCCACAATCAAGAATTTGAAGGATGCAGGGTGATAATTCTCATCCCATCCCCATTCAACTCACCTATTTAACCTGTGCAAAAAAAACATATGGATCTTTGCAATTGACAGTGGATTACCATAAACAGTTTGTGGCTCCAATTGCAGCTGCTTGTCCAGATGTGGCTTCATTGCTTGAGCAAATTAGTACAGCTCCTGGTACCTTGGTGTGCAGCTATTGATCTGGCCAGTGGCTTTTTCTCCATATCTGTTTCAAAGGACCACCAGAGACAGTTTACCTTTGCTGGCAAGGTCGACAATATACCTTCACTGTCCTACCTCAGCGGCATATCAACTCTCCAGCCCTATGTCATAATTTAGTTCGTAGGGATCTTAATTGCCCTTTTCCTCCACAAGACATCACACTGGTCCCGTACATTGATAATATTATGTTGATTGAGTGGACCCAGTAAGGAAGAAGTATCAATGACATTGTACTTATTGGTAAAACATTTGTGTGCTAGAGTGTTGGAAAATTAAACCCAGAAAAATTTAGGCACCTTCCACCTCAGTGAAATTTCTAGGGGTCTAGTGGCGTTGGATATGTTGAGATACTGTGAAGTAAAGGATAAGTTATTGCATCCATCTCCTCCTACAACTAAAAAGGAGGCACAACACCTAGTTGACCTCTTTGGATTTTGGAGGCAACATATCCTTCATTTGGGTGTGCCTATATATGTCTATTTACCATACCTATTCAATCTGTAGGCTGGTCAAATAATCTGAGAAGCTGGACTATATGAAGAAGAACAGGGAATCAGGATTGGAGGAAGACTCATTAACAACCCGTGTCATGCAGATTACACAACCCGGCTCCCTGAAAGTGAAGAGGACTTGAAGCACTTACTAATGAAGATCAAAGACCACAGCCTTCAGTATAGATTACATCTCAACAAAAAGAAAACAAAAACCCTCATAACTGGACCAATAAGCAACATCATGATAAACAAAGAAAAGATTGAAATTGTCAAGGATTTCATTTTACTTGGATCCACAATCAACAGCTATGGAAGCAGCAGTCAAGAAATCAAAAGAGGCATTGCATTGGGCAAATCTGCTGCAAAAGACCTCTTTAAAGTGTTCAAAAGCAAACATGTCACCTCGAAGACTAAGTTGTGCCTGACCCAAGCCATGTTTTTTTTATTTGCCTCCTATGCTTGTGAAAGCTGGATGAAGAATAAAGAAGATAGAAGAATTAAAGCCTTTGAATAGTGGTGTTGGAGAAGAACATTGAGTATACCATGGACTGCCAAAAGAATGAGGAAATCTGTCTTGGAGAAAGTACAACCAGAATGCTCCTCAGAAGCAAAGATGGCAAGACTACGTCTCATACACTTTGGACATGTTGTAAGAGGGCATCAGTCCCTGGAGAAGAACACCATACTTCCTAAAGTAGTGGGTCAGGGAAAAAGAGGAAGATCCTCAATGAGATGGATTGACACAGTGGCTACAACAATGGGCTTAAGCATAACAATGTTTGTGAGGGTGGCGCAGGACCGGGCAGTATTACGTTCTGTTGTACATAGGGTCAGAACTGATTTGATGGCACCTAACAAGAACATTTATCAAGTGACTCCAAAAGCTGCTAGTTTTGAGTGGGGCGCAGAACAATAGAAAGCTCTACAAGAGGTTCAGGCTGCCGTGCAAGCCATTCTGCTACTTTGGCCATATGATCCAGCTCACCCAGTAAGTGCTTGAAGTGTCAGTGGCAGAGGTGCTGTTTGGAGTCTTTGGCAGACCCTTATTGGTAAATCACAGTTCAAACCCCTAAGATTTTCAAGCAACATCCTGCCATCCTCTGCAGATAACTACTCTTTTTGAGAAAGTAAAAACTTTCTGTTACTGGGCGTCAGTAGAGACTGAATGCTTAACCATGGGACATCAAGTCACCATGTGGCCTGAGCTGCCCATCATAAACAGAACGTTATCTAACCCACAGAGTCATTAAGTCAAATGTGCACAGCAGCACTCCATCATTAAATGGAAGTGGTATATACGAGACTGGGCTAGAGTAGGACCTGAAGGCACAAGTAAGTTGCATGAGGAAGTGGTCCACTCCTGTCACATTACCTGTCCTCTCCTAGTCTACACCTGTGGCCTCATGGGAGTTCCTTATGATCAATTGACTGTGGAAGAGAAAAATTCATGCTTGGTTTACAGATGGTTCTGCTTAATAGGCAGGCTCTAGTCTAAAATGAACAACGACAGCACTGCAACCCTTTTCTAGAACTCCCTGAAGGACAGTGGTGAAGGAAAATACTCCCAATGGGCAGAACTTTGAGCAATGCACCTAGCTGTTCACTTTGCCTGGAATGAGAAATAGCCAGATGTGTGATTATATATTGATTCATCTGCTGTGACCAATGGTTTGGCTGGATGGTCAGGGACTTGGAAGGAACATGATTGGAAAATTGGTGACAAGGAGGTATGGGGAAGAGGTATGTGGATAGACCTCTCTGAATGGGCCAAAGAAGTGAAGATATTTGTGTCTCATGTGAATGTTCACCAAAGGGTGACCTCAACAGAGGAGGATTTTAACAATCAAGAGGATATGATTATACCTTATGTGGAAACCAGTTATCCTCTTTCACCAGCCACTCCTGTCATTGACCAATGGGCTCATAAACAAAGTGGTCATGCTGGCAATAATGGAGGTAATTCATGGGCTGACCAACATGGACTTCCACTCACCAAGGCCGATTTGGTTACAGCCACTGCTGAGTGCCCGATCTGCCAGAGGCAGAGACCAACACTGATTCCCAATATGGCACCATTCCTCAAGGCAATCAGCGAACAACCTGGTGGCAGGTTGATTACATTAGATCGCTTCTATTATAGATTGAATTGTGTCCACTTAAAATGTGTGTCAACTTGGCTAGGCCATGATTCCAAGTATTTTGTGCTTGTCCTCCATTCTGAGATCTGATGTAATTATCCTATGTGTTGTAAATCTTAACATCTATGATGTTAATGAAACAGGATTAGAGGCAGTTATGTTAATGAGGCAGGACACAATCTAGAGGATCAGGTTGTATCACGAGTTAATCTCTTTTGAGATATAAAAGAGAGAGGTGAACAGAGAGGAGAGGGACCTTCTGCCACCAAGAAGGAGAGCCAGGAGCAGAGTGTGTCCTTTGGACCTTGGGTCCCTGCACTAAGAAGCTCATAGACCCAGGGGAAGATTAATGGCAATGACCTCCCCCCAGAGATGACAGAGAGAAAAAGCCTTCCCCTGGAGCTGGCACCCTGAATTCAGACTTCTAGCCTGCTAGATTGTGAAAGAATAAATTTCTATTTGTTAAAACCATCTTATTTCTGTTATAGCAGCACTCAATAACTAAGATAGCTTCCATCATGAAAGGGCAGCGTTTTGTTCTTACTGGGATAGACATTTATGCTGGATATGAATTTGCCTTCCCTGCATGCAATATCTCTTCCAAAACTACCATCGGTTGATCACAGAATGCTTTATCCCCTGTCATGACATCCCACACATCATTACCTAAGATGAAGGTATTCACTTCACAGCAAACAAAGTACAGCAATGGGCCCATGGTAATGGAATTCACTGGTCTTACATGTTCTCCACCATCCTGAAGCAGCTGGCTTGATAGAATGATGGAATGGCCTTCTAAAGACTCAATTATGGCACCAGCTAGGAGGCAAAACTTTGAAGCGTTGGGGCAATGTTCTCCAGGAGGCTGGCTGTATATGCTCTAAACCAGTGTCCACTAGCCAGAATTCACAGTTCCAGGAATCAAGGGATGGAGATGGGAGTGACACAATTCACTATTACCCATAGTGACCCACTTATATTATTTGTTTCCTTTCCTGGTGACCCTATGCTCTGCAGGACTAGAGGTCTTAGTTCCAAAGGGAGGAGTGCTCCCACCTGGAGACACACATGGATTCCACTGAACAGAAGTTAAAAACGCCATCCAGCCACCTTGGACTCCTCATACTGCTGGGTCAACAGACAAAGAAGTGAGTCACCATACCATACCTAATCCTGATGTGATTGATCCTGACTGCCAAGGGGAAACAGATAGATGTTTCATAGTGGAGGCAAAAAAAAAAAAAAAAAAAAAAACACGAGTATGTCTGGAATACAGAAGATCCCTTAGGGCATCTCTTTTACTACCTTGCCCTATGATTAAAGTCAATGAAAAACTACAGGAACCCAATTCTGACATTTCTACTAATGGCCCAGACCCTTCAGGAATGACGGTTTGGGTCACACCACTAGGCAAAGAATTACAACCTGCTGAGGTGTTTGTTAAGGGTAAAGGGAATATAGGATGGGTGGTGAAAGAAGGTAGTTCTAAATACCAGTTATGACCACGTGGCCAGTTGCAGAAACAAGGGCTGTAATTGTTATGAGTATTTCTTCCTTGTATGTGTGCATCAAACATTTTTGTCTTCTTCATTTATGAACTATCAGATGTAAATGGGGCGAGTGAATTTTCGGTTGTAGGCATGTTCACTGTATCACATTAGGCACAAGTATGACTTTGTAGTTGTCTTTATTTAGATTGTGTATGGTTTGAGGAGATGTGTACAGGTGCTAAGTTGACAAGGGGTGAACTGTGATCTTTAAGGCTGAGTTTCAACTTGGCTGGGCCATGGTTCTCAGTAGTTTTGCAGTTATGTAATGATGTAGTTTGGCAGTTATGTAAAGATGTAGTCATCCTCCATGATGTGACCTGATGTGATCAGCCAATCAGTTGTAAGGGGAGTTTCCTCATGGGTGTGGCCTCCATCCAAAATATGTGTATGGATGTTCTGGCAACTTTCTTGCTTGCTCTGGATCCTGCATCTGGTTCTTCATTATCTGACCTCTGGTTTTTGGGACTTCAGCCAGAGGCCTGCTGTCTGACCTGCTGATCTTGGGTTCATCAGCCCCTGGAGCTATGTGAGTCACAAGAAGCCTCCAGCCTAACACCTGATCCGTGAACTTGGGACTTACCAGCCTCTACAACTGCATGAGCTATTTCTTTGAGATAAATTTCTCTCTCTATATATATATACATACAATACATACATATGTGTGTTTGTGTGTATATGCACAATATATATCAAAAACCCATTGTCACCAAGTTGATTCCAACTCATAGTGACCCTATAGGACAGAACAGAACTGCCCCACAGGGTATCCAAGGAACAGCTGGTGGATTCGAATCACCAATCTTCTCATTAGCTGCCGTAGCTCTTAACCAATGTGCCACCAGGGTTCCATAATATGTACATATATAAATACATGTACATATATATATGTAAAAACCTGATCCAAACCCATTGCTGTCAAGTCAATTCTGACTCATAGTGACCATATGGGACAAAGTAGAACTCCCTATAGGGTTTTCAAGGGCTTCTGGTAGATTCAAACTGCCGACCTTTTGGTTAGCAGCTATAGCTTTTAACCACTGTGCCACCAGGGCTCTCTCTCTATATATAAATATATATGTGTATATATATATACAGATATATATGCTTCACTGGTTTTGCTTCTCTAGAGAACTCAGCCTAAAACACAATGGAAGATTAAGTTGGACAACAAAGCAATAAGTTCTCAGAGCATATCAATATGACAGCTGTGGATTACCACATTTCTCTTCTAAATTCAGAAATCTCCTAATTTTAAACCCTTAGTGACCTAATTTAACTTCATTTAAACATAGGGAAAATAGGACTGTCATTAATCAGGTGATGCCTGAGAGTACAAAGTAAGAGCTCAGCTCTTCGGGCTCCATCTTCTCGGGCAGTCTCTTAGGCATAAGGTGTTCAGAAGCCATTGTACTTTTGCTTCCTACTCCTTTTTTTTTGTTCACCCTGAATGCAATGGGATAACATATTTCATAGTCTTGCAAAGCTTCTGTAGACCTTTGCTGTCTCTTACATTTATGTAACAAGGCTATATGTACTTCCAACTGAGCCATTGATTAATACCACTTAGATGTCCAGCCAATTTAATATTAGAGTTGTAAAATGTGTTAATTTATTTAACACGGTTCCAAAACTTTCTTCTATTCCATTCTTAAAACACAATAATGACTTCTTTTTATAGCTAAACCATGAAATGAGAAACTAGCATTGACTGGGTTGGTTCCCCACCTAAAGAAAAGCTCAAAAATCTAGTAACTTTCTGGTGACTTTGATCAGCTTGACTGGCAAGTAGAGAAGTCCTCAATCACATCACTTCCCTTGTAATTGTTTAATGTAAAAAGCTTTGTCCACCAAACCTTTCACCCACTCTTAGAGTGCAGGAGGACCAGAGGCTGTCAGCCAACTTCTTGGAACATGCTCCCCCATGGAAATTTCTGCCTTCTGAACTCAAATCTTGCCTTGCTTGTTCTGAAGCCGGATCAGAGATCTGAATACTGACTGTGTGGTTTCCCAGAAGACTCAGAAACATGCTTGATGTGGGTATGGGTTAGGGACCGGGGAATTCTTGTGGCCTGGGGGCTGAGGAAGGCTCCAAACATAACATTATGGTTCGGCAAAACCCAAGAACATCATGCCAAGACCTTTTCCCTTCACTTTTAAGCCCATAAGCATTTCAAAGGGAACTTAGTCCTCATTTCAGAAATGAGTACACATTGGTCATCAGTATGCAGTAGTATCAGCACTGGAGATTGATATCTAGAATGCCTTCCTTATTTTTTCCTATTCAACTTCTACCTAGCCACCAGAATCCAGTTTTCATTTCCACCAAGTCTTCTCCATCAAGTCTTCCATGAGCACTCCAGCCACAGTAACCACTGGCCTATGACAACATAACACTTACTACTAATAAGGTGACACTTGACCATGTGCAGTTTTATGGCATTTTTTGAATTTTTCTTTAACTATTTGTGTATATGTATCTTCTGTCTACAAATGTCATACACTCACTCAAAAACTGTTTACTGGCAATCTACTAGAGCCAAACAGTGTGCTTACTATTGAAGATATAACAGAGAACAAGATCAGCAAGGTCTTGGCCCTTAGAGATCTCACAGTGGGGAACTGTATCAGTCAGGGTTCAGTGCAGAAAACAAAACCCACTCTAAGTATTTCAAACAGAAAGAGACTTAGTGTAGGGAACAGAGTGCTTAGAAAATTACTGGAAGGATTGAAGAGGAAGATGCAGGCCATCACTGGACAATTTATTTCAGGGTGTACAATTTTAACTGCAATCCAGAAGTAAGGAAGATGCTGCTGCTGCTATGCTATCCCCCCACAACTAACTCACACTCACAAAGCCCATGGCTAGACGTGGAACATTAAGACCACCTACTACAATTGACTCTAAACACTCATATCTATATGATCTTGCTTACCAGCAAGAAAATTTGATACACTTTCTGAATTCTAGGAAGGGAGGAAGGAAGAGATGAGATGGCCACAGACTTCTATATTCTAATCATTATAACACATCATTCAGGCATGTGCTAAACATGTAAGACTGAACTTCCCTTTCTGTCCTACAGCTGATAGATTTTAAGCCAGACAATAGTCCACAGCTAACTATTCTCTCCTGGGCTGGACTGGTCTGCTCTTCCCATACCATTTTCAGCAGAAAAGCCTTGACTCCTATTTGAAGAAATAGCTCAAGTATTGCCTACTCTCTGAGGACTTTCTTTATCCTGCTAATATTAAGAACCGACCACATCTTCTTTATGGAGTCCCTGAGTAGTGCAAACAGTTAAGCACTTGACTAACTAGGTGAAAGCTTGGCAGTTCATATCCACCTGGAGGCACCTGGGAGACAGTCCTGGTGATCTGCTTCTGAAAGGTCACAACCTTGGATACCCCATGGAGCAGCCCTACTCTGTATATGGGGTTTCCATAAGTCTCAATGGCAACTAATGGTGACAACTTCCTCCTTGGACTCTCCCATGGAAGAAGAGGTAGACGCTCATCATGGTACCTGCCATACTTCATTGCACATACACCAGTTCTCTCTCTGCTAGACTATCAGCTGCTTGAGGCCATACTATGGCATGTGGTAGACACAGAATAAACACTTACTGGATGGAAGAATTAGCTAGGCTGGGGTTCTTACCAGAGACTCAAGATGATGATTGAGAAT
The DNA here is from genome assembly GCF_030014295.1 of Loxodonta africana. Lineage (NCBI taxonomy): Eukaryota > Metazoa > Chordata > Mammalia > Proboscidea > Elephantidae > Loxodonta > Loxodonta africana. The sequence goes on from NC_087343.1 coordinate 60,364,568, forward strand.
TCCATGGAGTCTATTATCCTAGTCCAATCAGAGAAGAACGAGTGAGTGAGTTCTCCAGTCTCTATAAAGGCTAAAATATTGGATAGTGTCAGTGCATCTCAACTCTGACACCATTTATGTCAATTGTAAGACATTGTAGCTTGAGCAAGAAGTAGGAAGCAGAAAAACATTTAGTATCTCCGGTAGGATTATGTCCATTGCAATTAACAGAAACCTGGCTCAAACCAGATGAGGGAAAAAAGGGAAGGAATTTACTGACGAGAATAACTGAAAAGTCAGGTCTGGCTCTAGGCATAGCTCTATGCAGTTGATACCTAAAGTCACCAGGGGTCTATCACTTTCGCTGTTTTCCTCTGTGGTCTTTATTTTCCGCCTGACTCTCCTGTCACCTTTGGTAACAAAGATGATCATCACAGTCCCAACTTATGCTCTACCCACTCTTCAATATCAGTGGAAATAGAGAATCTCTTTCCCAATCCTTTCAGCAAAATGTTTCAGGACTAACTCTGACTTGCCCAGCCTGGGTACCAACCACCCCTCAAAAAGCTAAGAGGATAAAAGATGCAGGCCAGAGTGCTGTGTCCACCCCTGAAACCAGAGGGTCTGCCTCCAAAGCCTAGAGGCTTAGTGTGGAAAGCGGTGGCTCCCAAAGGAAAATCAAGGTGGTGATACCGTAAAGAAAGGGAACGGATGATGGGTAAGAAAAAACAACAGATGTTCCCACAGTGGGCATCTAGTACTTCTTTATCTCTAAAGGCTCAATCTTCATCTTGAAAGAGACTTTAAACTACTCAGGGTTCAAGATTAACAGCAAAGCTGTAACAGTGCTCCAGGTGCTTCTTGACAGGCTCCCCAGTGCATTGGTACAAAACAGAAAAATTTGACATCATTTCTAAGTTTCAGCTGATACTGGGGAGAGAAAGGGAAAACCCATCAGTTTTGGATCTTGAGCAATAAAATGGGAGTGAGAGGGAAGAGGAAAAACGCTTGGGATGTAAATGTAATGAGCAACAGAAAGCAATTAAAAAGGAAGTGGCTTCCTCTAGTTTGTCAGTCGGGCCTTGTGCGGAACAAGAGAACTACCTTTTCTGGAGCCTCAGCTGCTCTGCTGCCTTTCCAGCCGCCTCCTTGGGAAGAATGAGGCTTTAACAACCAGCATGGTGTCAGGGCTGGCTTTCACCCAAGCCAGAACAGTACCCCCATTGAGGGACCCCGGGGCAGCCCTGGATGCCTCTCCCTTCTCCTGCTCCCCTCAATGGGTTATTTGTGGTGCTAACAAGGGCTGGGAGACACGCTGCCCATCTCCTACGAGCCACAACAGCTGCAGGACTCCTCAGGAGCTTCACAGGCCCCTCCCTGCACATCCCTGCAAAGAGACCAACAGGCGGGATGCTGGAATAAGAAAGAGGTCCCCCAGGAGTCTCTTAAATGGGAAAGAAAAATAGTCTTCCGTTCTCTCCTCCCTCCCAGGCCTTTCTCCCATCTCCTGGTGGCTCCTTATTCCAAAATTTTTAGTTTCCTGCTTTCATGGGTTCAGTTACCCTTCCTGCCGTACTTTCTGGCTGGGAGTGACAAGAAAAAAGGAAGAATAATCTTCTTCCTCTAAAGCTGAGCGTTTATAAGTCCAGCCATATTCAAATACTCTGTCTATTGCCCACTTTCTTTGCTGAAATAAAGTGATCTAGAGTGAGAAATCGTGGCTAAAAAATTCTCATCAAACACCAAGATCATAGCTACTGTACTTACCATTGATCTTCTAATCCCACACCAATGCAAAGGAACTGTAGACAGTAATACTCTATTTCTCCGTGTCTATTATGTAAAGATTGCTATTGCCCTGACGAAACAGACCAGCATACTGACCAAAAGAGAGAAATGAGAACATATTTTCCCGACTTTCTACTTCCATGGGATTTACCATTGTTGTTGCCCTTGAGTCGATTCTAACTCATGGTGACCTAGAATTTCCAGGAATCTGGGTGGGTTCAAACTGCCAGTCTTTCAGGTAGTCAAGCACTTAACCCTTTGTGCCACCGAGGGACCATTTCCATAGGATGTAGAGGCTTGATTATATACTTTAATTCAATAGATGCAAGTTGACACCCCGCCCCAAATCTCTCTCCCCAAGATCTTGTTACTGCACATTAAATCTCCCTTTTCTTTGATTTTTCCTTTGTTTGTAGGTTGAAGCAAGTGTAGTCTCTATGAATAGAAGTATGTCTATTTGGCGGAAATTTCCCGAGGTATAAAAACCTTTGGGCTCCATGCAGCTAGCCTTATAAGTGATTAATATTGTGGTGGGATGCAGGTGACCCTATCTTTCCCAGGGTGACAGCTAGGATAAAGGAGAGAAGGGAAAGCTCCAGAGACAAACTTTGCTTCCTTTACAATGCACAGATCCTGAGAGGTGACCTAGTACAACTGCACGCTTCATTCCCTCCACGACCTCTTTGTCTTAGTCTTCAGGATCAGGAACTCACCTCCTCACAGGCCAGTCCATTTCGATTTCGAACAAATATCATTTGTCAGAGGAGCCTTCCTTACATCAACCCCCAAACTATTCCCCTAAAATGTCCAGACATTGGTCCTTGTCTTGCTTCAATGCTATACACTAAATTCCAGGAAACCCTCAATCCTTCTGATAGACTTTTTCACACCCCAATCATTCTTGCCTCCTCCTGAGCCTTTCCTCTTTGGCCTAACTCACGGTTCCTACAATGGCTCCACATAAGACATGATTGCCTGATTTTTACCACCCTGGTTGAACTCCTTCCAGAAAAACTCTTATTTCTCTTGACCCTTTTAAATATATGGAATTCATGGGGCTGAGCAGCACTCCTGTTCGGCCACAACCTGTGGAACTGAGCTAAGCAGAAGGCCAGGGCTTCATCAGCGGCCTGGCTTATTCCTGGCTTTCCCAGGGGGTCGAAGTTTGAGACTCTGCACCCTCCCTAGTCCGGTAAACACCAATGTGACAGAAGTGCTCAGAGCAAATAAGGAAGCAGCAAAGGTTTGTGTCTAACCATCAGATTCAGGCAGGATAATTTATTGAAATAAAAGTTTTGATGGTCTCTCAACCTATTTCTTAACTGTAGTCAAGTTACCAGGCTTTGAACCTCCTTGTCAAGTGATTTCAGTGCAGCAGAGAGCAAAGCAGCCTGAACATGGACTTGATCTTTACTGAAAACCTAAGACTTTGTGCTTTGAAGCCCTTAGGCTTTGACTACTGGGAGTCTTAGATGGGGCAGTGGAGAGGGAGAGGGCCTTGGAGAAGCAGTGAGGTGAGGTGGGGAGTCCCTGTTCCAGGAAGGGCAGAAAGATCTGGGAGTCCCCAAGTCCCTCCTACCCACCAGCCCTCAGCAATAGCCTTATGCAGATGGCCAGAGGACAGGGTGACCAGGAAAGGAAGCAAGTTGTCTACAGCCCTTGGAAGTGGAAAGCAGGTCCTGTGGGCTTGGGGCACATGCTGACCTGACCGTGGTCAGCATTGCCTCATAGGCCTTTGCAATTCTGATTCAACATTGGAAGGATGAGAGGTCTTAAGAACTGACTAGGTAGAAAGGGATGAAATTTTGACACATGCTACAACATGGATGAACCTTGAAACCACTATGCTGAGTGAATAAAGTCAGGCACAGAAGCAGACATGTTGTATGATTTGATTTATATAAAATGTCCAGAACAGGTGAATCCATAGAGACAGAAATTAGATTAGTGGTTATTAGGGAGTAGAAAAAGGGGAACCAGGCAGTGACAATGGGTATGGGTTTCTTTTGGGGGTGATGAAAATGTTCTGGAATTAGCTAGTGGTGATGATTGTACAACACTGTGAATGTACTAAAAGCCAGTGAATTGTGCACTTTAAAATAGGTAAAATGGTGAATTTTATATTACGTGAATTATACCAATAAAAAGAATTTTAAAAAATATATAGAGCTCAGCTTGGGTTGGTTGTTGTTGTTGTTAGGTGCCATCGGGTCAGTTCCAACTCATAGTGACTCCATGTACAATAGAATGAAACACTGCCCAGTCCTGTGCCATCCTCACAGTTGTTGCTATGCTTGAGCCCACTATTGGAGCCACTGTGTCAATCCATCTCGTTGAGGGTCTTCCTGGTTTTCGTTGACCCTCTACTTTACCAAGCATGATGTCCTTCTCCAGGGACTGATCTCTCCTGACAACATATCAAGGATTAAAATAGAGAAGGAGCATTACCACCTGTCTTAGTTATCTAGTGCTGCTATGATAGACAAGTGGGTGGCTTTGACAAACAGAAATTTAATTTCTCACAATTTAAGAAGCTAGAAGTCTGAATTCAGGGCACTGGCTCCAGGGGAAGTCTTTCTCTGTCAGCTCTGGGGGAAGGTCTTTGTCTCTTCTCAGCTTCTGTCTCTTGGTTCCTTGGAGATCTCATGTGGTGTAGCATCTATCTTTCTCCATCACTGCTTGCTTGCTCAGTCTGCTCTTCTATATCTCAAAAACAATTGACTGAAGACACACCCTACACTAATACTGCCTCATTAATATAACAAAGAAAACCCATTCCCAAATGGGATTACATCCACAGGTATACCCACTGCAGTCAAGTCCATTCCAACTAATAGCCACTCTACGGGACAGAGTAGAACTGCCCCCATAGGGTTTCCAAGGCTGGATAATCATCACAGACGGAGCCCTGATAGTGCAATAGTTAAGAGCTTGGCTGCTAACCAATAATGTCAGCAGTTCGAATCCACCAGCCACTCCTTGAAAACCCTATAAGGCTGTTCTACTCTATCCTATTTGGTCACTATGAGTCAGTATTCACTCAACAGCAATGGGAATCTTTGCAGAAGAAAACCACCACATCTTCCTCCTGCAGAACAGCTAGTGTATTTGAGCTGCCAGTCTTTCAGTTAGCAGCCAAGTACTCAGCAACTGCACCACCAGGGCTCCTCCACAGGTATAGGGATTAGGGTTTACAACATACATTTTTGAGGGATGTAATTCAATCCATAATACCATCCTTGATAGGAGAATTCTACTTCCATAAATGCTGTCTAAAACTTCATGCTCATCATGTGACACTATGGATTTCTACTGAACTTCCGTGGTGATAAAACCCATGAGACTTTTCACATGAACTTCTGTTAAGTCAATCATTTCCGGTCAATCGATTTTTCTAAGCTTTGATTTAATATTCATTTCTTATGAAAATCTATCCACTTAATCTTGGTCTATTAATCTAACATGTGGATATCTTTTAGGGATACTGATTCAGTGAGCAGAACCTCCTAAATGTACATAATCTTCAAACACCCAAATATATCTTCTATATTTTCATTCAAATTCAAATTACTAGTAAAAGTGAAGGCAAAACTGACAGGCTCAGATACAGAGTCCCAAAACTGAGTGTCAAATACCTCACAACGTCATGTTCAAAAGCATGTCATTACTATAAAAATGGATGCCAGGAGACTGGAGAGCACAGTACTGCTTGCCAAAATAGAGATACTTCACATAAAAGAACACCTTATTTCGGGAGATAAAGTAGTATTTTTATGTCTTCCTTAGGTTTACATTGAATAGGGGTAGTCAGGATTTTTTTTTTTTATATACTATGCAAGCTTACAAGACTGGGTGCAAAGGAAGCAACAACCTTTTTACCTATATTGTAAGGTCACCACCTTGAAAACCCTACGGTGGGTAGTTCTACTCTGTAACACATGGGGTCACCATGAGTCGGAACTAACTCAACAGCAACCATTTTTTTTAATTTTTACTTTTCTCTGTTTTTGTTTTATGCGTTAGGTAACAGGCCAGGACTCTGACCTTTCAGGAAGATTTTTCTTTTTTTTTTTTATTAAAACAAACTTCTTGCCAAAATTCTGTGTGCTCTGTCTTCTCCTTTCTAAAACAGATTCCCAAACCAAAGCCAACCCATCCAATATGACAATAAATCCACATCCAATCCTTACTCCTGAATTTTCCTGGAGTTCTCTAAACCTTGCCCAAAGAGGTGCTGTGTTTTCATTTCCCAAGGAAAATACAACCACTCTGTAAATTATTTGCAGAAACTAGCTCAAATTCCATATCCAAGTTCTTACAAAGCAGATTTGAATATTGAGTTATGGCAGTTCCCAGGCGGAAACCTCAGTTTGGAGGCAGATACTTCTTTTGGCAAAGTTACTTGGGGAAAAAAAAAAAGGAAACCCTGGTAGCATAGTGGTTAAGAGCTACAGCTGCTAACCAAAAGGTCGGCAGTTTGAATCCACCAGGCACTCCTTGGAAACCCTATGGGGCAGTTCTCCTCTGTCCTATAGGGTCGCTATAGGGTCTCTATGAGTCGAAATCAACTCGACGGCAATGGTTTTTTGGGGTTTTATGTGAAAAATTCAAGCAAGTCTTAATCAGATCTGTTTCCTAAAACCATTCCACATCTTCATGTCTAATGGAGGCTGAGCATGGGCTGAAAAATGGATTGGGTAATAACACAAAAATAAATATGTCACTTACTTGGGGTTTCTAACGGGGAAAAAAAAAGACCACTAAAAAATGTTACAACTGAGTTCAGGTTTGGAAATTGTTTGATCATGGATGAGCAACCAAGAGGGAAACCCAGGTAATTCCATTCCTTTTGGAATCCAAGCCCATCAGGACATTATTCCCTTTCCTATATACTTCTATGGCAAGTAATAAGTTGGCTCATAGTTCGCTTTGCCGTGTTTCAGCCTTATAGGTGAAGCCCTTCTGAAGGACTTTGCCTCTCTCTCTCTCTCTCCAAAAATTTTGTTCAAATTCTTATGTACTCTTCTTAATCATTTTGCAGAAGCTGTTCTGAAAAAATATTATTTCCTTCAGCCAATTTTAATATCCATCACCTACCCACACAGTAAGTCACCAAATCCCTCCCTCATAATATCTGTCCCACCCATCTCCAACTTTGTTTTCCCCTATTACAGGAATGGCATATAGTCTGAGTCCTCCAGGCCTTGGGGGTCATCTTTTTTTAAAATATCCAAGTGTAATTATTTGAACTTCAGGAAGTCTAGTACCTGTCGCAGTATTTCAGAGGATCAGCCACAGGAGGCTTCTCCTGAGTGGTTTTCAGGCACCTCTCCCTCACAAACCCTGTTCCTCCATCAGCTCTGTCCCTCTTGTCTACTCCTCACACCCCTTTGTCCTTTACATATATGATGTTCTTGCCCCTTTGTTTCACAAGGCACTGCCAACATAATGCCATGTTGTACAAAACTATCACTGAAGGTTTGGAAATTTTGGAAACGAACTGTAAACCAGTTGCCATCAAGTTAACTCTGACTCATGGCGACCCCACTTGTCAGAGCAGAATGTCACTGCACAGGACTTTCAATCTTTTGGAAGTAGGTCACCAGGTCTTTCTTCCTAGGTATTTCTGGGTGGTCTTGGACCTCGAATCTTTCAGTTAGCAGCCAAGTGTATTAACCATTTGTGCTACCCAGGGACTCCAAAGGAATTATTGCTGCTTATCTTAGGAGCCACCCAGTCAGTTCCAACTCATAGCGACCCTACATACAACAGAACAAAATACTGCCCAGTCTTACGTCATCCTCACATCATTGTCACGCACGAGCCCATTGTTGCAGCCACTGTGTCATTCCATCTTGTTGAGGGTCTTCTTTTTCACTGACTCTTTACTTTACCAAGCATGATGTCCTTCTCCAGGGAATGGTCCTTTCCGGTAACATGTCCAAAGTATGTGAGATGAAGTTCCACCATCCTTGCTTCTAATGAGCAATCTGGCTGCACTCCTTCCAAGACAAATCTGTTCGTTCTTCCGGCAGTCCATGGTATATTCAGTATTCTTCACCACCACAATTCAAGGATATCGATTCTTCTTCAGTCTTCCTTGTTCATTGTCCAGCTTTCACATCCATATGAGGCTACTGAAAACACCATGGCTTGGGTCAGGTGTACCTTAGTCCTAAAAGTGACATCTTCATTTTTGAACACTTTAAAGGGATGTTTTGTGGCAGATAATTTCAACTGTGTAAAAAGTCTGGAGGAAAGCATGTCTAAGTATCAACAGAGATTACAGGAATATGGGTGACTGCTATTTTATTATTTAAGCTTCCCTATGCTTTTTAAAGACCACTGGGCTAATCGCTGTCTTTTACAACCATGCAAACCATTGAGATTTATTCACATGGACACCTGCCTGACAGATGCAAGACTGTTTTCAGGTTTACCCTAATCCCAGGGAAATATCTCATTCCTCAAGATTAGCTCAAACATCATCCATGAACTCTTCTATCCCCACTGGGCTATAGGTTTCTTCCTCTGACTCATAGTGACCCTATAGGACAGAGTAGAACTGCCCCATGGGGTTACAAAGGAGTGGCTGGTGTATTTAAACTGCTGACCTTTTGGTTAGCAGCCAAGCTCTTAACCACTATGCCACCAGGGCTCCTTAATACTCTGTACCCACCTCTTTTAGTACTTTTCAAGTCTGTATCAGTCAGGGTATCATCAGGAGACAAATAAAACCCAGTTGCCATCAAGGCAACTTGGACTCATGGTGACCCCACGTGTGTCAGAGTACAACCGTGCTCCACAGGGCTTTCAATGGCAGATTCTTCAGAAGTAGATCACCAGGACTTTGTTCCAAGGCATCTCTGGGTGGACTCAAACTTTCAACCTTTCAGTTAGCAGCTGAGCACTTTAACCATTTGCACCACCCAGGGATTCCCAGAGACAAATAGCACCCTCATGTTGAAGAAGTTTAAAACACAGATGATTTACAAAAAAGCGGGATATAGTGAAACTACAAAAGAAAGTGAATATCTCAGGGCTAATAGGTCCCTGGGTGGTGCAAACAGTTAGTATTCAGCTGCTAACTGAAAGGATGGAGGTTTGACTCCACCCAGGAGTGCTACAAAAGAAAGTCCTGACTATCCACTTCTACAGGATTCCAAGCACTGAAAACCCTAACGGAGTACGGTTCTACTCCGACACACATGGGGTCTAACACACGTGGGCTCACCATGGGTCAGAATCAACTCGATGGCAACAGGTTTTGTTTTTTATTTTGATTACCACCACTAGACCTGAAAAGGAAAGAGAAGGAACTGGAACCTGGAAAAGGAATGGGAGGGCTGTTTGACAAGAGGTATGGCCTTTATGTGAACGCACAAGAGATGTTAAACGGGAAAAATACTGACACCCGACCCAATGACCTGAACTGGAACAACTTTTATCAGACAGAGATGTAGAAATACTAATATCAATGACAAGCTGGACTTCCAAATCTAAGCCAGAAAATGTATTTGCTAAAGGCAAATGCATGAGTCAAAGATTTACAGACAGAAAGACAGCCACGATAAGGAAAGCACGTTTCTTTACAATGAACTCATTGTGGCAAACTTGTGAGGCAACCAGCAAGCTGACAAGGGTCCCTTCACCCCTGGGCTCAGGACAGTTTGACCAAAGGACGTCTAGGCTGGCATGCCTCAAGTAGTTAGCACTAATCTCTCATCCTGGAATAGCCCAAAGAACCCGTGGAACCTGACTGCCGGCCTTTTCAGAAACGTCTTTGGAATCCTTTGTTCAGCCCTGCTTGGTTTACACTGGAACGTGTCTTCTGTGACTTCTCTGGTGGCCTGATCTTTGTCCATGATGACATCCCCCAAAACATCCACCAACCCCCAGATTTGCCCAGTGCATGAACTTTAATAAGATGAATTAGATGTGGCAACTCAGTGACGTAAAACATTCAGAACAGACCAGGCATGTATTCACACAGAAATCAGAGGGGCCACAAATTCATTTCTTCCTCACTCTATCCTCCTGTAAGAAAAGAGGTCAAACTGACCTTGAAGGCGAAACCTCTTTTTTTTTTTTAATCAGTTGCCGTGGCAACCCGAACCCTCTTTCCCCAGGGCACCTGCCCACAGGGTTTGCACCTGCCAGCTGGTAGCAAGAGTGGCCCAGCAGCCTCAGTTCTTTGTCACTGCGCTCATTTCATCAACAAAGGTGCTAGCAGTGCCAAGTTGGCTTCATGATATGGATACCTGCCCGCTAAACATTGGCCCAGAAATCGGGGACTTTCACAAAGGCCAGCCAACAGCTGGCAGGCAGGACCCGCCAGGTCCTTGTCATCCTGGGTTGAATTGGAATGCGTACTCAGGAGATAAAAGGCTCTGTCTGCAACCACAGCATCCCTCCCTCCCTTGGTGTTTTATTTTCAGCTCCAGGTCCCATTCTAAGGGAGGGCCATGTGGCTGAAGGTGCCTTTCTTGTTTTCCTTTTTCCTTTAGTTTACTCTGCCATGTGCACACCGGTAGAGAACAACGTTCCCCATTCCATGTCTCCTTATATTCCAAATCAGAAAGCTCACCATAAGTCACCCAGGGCCAGTGGGTTCAGAGGTGGAGCTGGTAACCAGAAGCCGTGTCAAACTTCCTCTCCTGGCTCCACACCAAAGCCTCCGAGGATTTCTTGTCACATGAGTTAGTGTAGTTTCACATCCTCTAAAGCAAAGCTCTGTCGAAACTCTTGCGTCTCACATGGCTGCAGCTCAAAACAACTACCCCACTCAGCTGCCTTCCTAATCATTTTGAGCAGAGAGTCAGGAGACTTGGGTTCCAGTTTCAGCTCAGTCTACATGACCCGAAGCAATCATCGGGCCTCAATTTCTTCATCTGGAAAACAAAGGGGCACAGTTGTCACTGGGGCTCCTTTCAACTTTCCTTTATTTTGAACCTTTATTTTCCCTGCTGTTTTCTAAATAAACTGCTAATCTGAGACTCCCTGAAGACTAAAAGGGAGTATTTTGCCTTAAAATATAAGTGGGCATACAGCAACATGGATGAATCTCAGAAAACATTATGTTGATGCTAGCTGGATAACATCTCCAAAGCTCAGATTTCTGATACTAACAAAAGAACAAAAAGTCTGCATTAATGATTTAAAGTAAATGAAATAACTTAGAGCTCGGACACAGAGAAGATGCTTAAATATGAGTTGATTCTGCATCTTGGAGGAAATTGGCCGTGTATTTTGTTTTCACTCTCCTTCAAGTAAGAAATCACTACTAGGAAGAAAAAAAGTCATGTTGAGTGAAAGAAGCATTAAACACAAAAGACTACATACTGTACAAGTTCCTTAAAACGAAGTTCTAGAACGGGCAAATCTAATCTACAGTGAAAAAATTAAGACAAGGATTGCCTCTGTGGGGTAGAAACAGGGATTACCCGGGAAGGGGCAGGACGCAGCTTTCTGAGGTGAAGGTTATGTTCTATCTAAATACATTTATGCATATTGTCATGGATCGAATTATGCCCCCCCCCAAAAAAAATGTGTGTATTGACTTGGTTAGGCCATGATTCTCAGTATTCTGTGGTTGTCCTCCATTTTATGATTGTAATTTTATGTTAAAGAGGATTAGGGTAGGATTGTAACACCCTTACCAGGTCACGTCCCTGCTCCAATATAAAGGGAGTTTCCCTGGGGTGTGGACTGCACCACCTTTCATCTCTCAGGAGATAAAAGGAAAGGGAAGTAAGCACAGAGTTCCCCCTCATACATCAAGAAAGAAACGTTGGGAGGAGGACACGTCCTTTGGACCTGGGGTTCCTGCACTGAGAGGCTCCCAAATCAAAAAAAAACTGATGACAAGGACCTTCCTCCAGAGCCAACAGAAGGACAGTATTCCCCTGGAGCCAACACCCTGAATTAGGACTTCTAGCCTCCTGAACTGTCAGAGAATAAACTTCTCATTGTTAAAGCCATCCACTTGTGGTATTTCTGTTATAGCAGCACTAGATGACTGAACGCACACACACATATATACGTATGGGTTTGGATGAAACGGGAAGCATTTGTGTTTGTAGAATGCTACTCTCAAGATGTGTGCATTGCACTCTTTACAAATCCAAATCCCTCACATCCAAAGAATTGTAAATAAATGTTGAGCTCTAGTCAGCACTATGCATGCTGGAGTGTTTGTGGTGTTAAAATGCATCAAATAAATAAGTAAAATGGATCGATAGAGGGATGTGAAGATATGTGATAAAGCCATTAAAGCAAAATGCTAATTGTAGAATTTAAGTGGTGGGTATATGGATACTCACTGTGTACTTTCTTCAACCTTTCTGTGTGTTTGAAAAATCTTCATAATAAAACGTTTAGGAAAAAATAAATGGGTTCCAAAACACAGTAGTAAATTACAAAATGCCTCTCTCACTCATTCCCTCCTTTGCTCTACCTCCTCCCTCTTTCTTGACATGTGACCTTTTCCCCCACTAAATGAGTCAATGGGAATGGGAATACTCACTGATTTGAGCAGATAAGTCACTGGTGCTCTGTGATGACTAATGACTTTATCACTGCCATGGCCTTCCAAGGAAAAGGACAAGTTCTGTGCATCCAGAACTCATTCTTTGGCCTCACACTCCTTGGCACAGTTATCAGAACCAGGGTTTCCAGTAAGGCTAACCACCCCACCCCCTACTCCACAGCAGGGGCTTGCTCTGTCTCACGTATTGTTGCCCCCTCGTTTTTATTACCAACATTCTTGCCTTTCATGGGGAGACCCGGGTTTAAGCCCCCGCATATGCACCCCATGTGCAGCCGCCCCCTGTCAGCGGAGGCTTGTGTGTTGCTATAATGTTGGACAGGTTTCAGCAGAGCTTCCAGGCTAAGATGGAGCAGGAGGAAACACCTGGTGATCCACTTCTGAAAATCAATCAGTGAAAGCCCTACCGATCACAATGGTCAGGTCTGTAACCGATCACGGGGATGGCACAGGACCAGGCAACATTTTGTTCTGTTGTACATGGGGTCACCAAGAGTCCGGGGCTGACTTCACAGAAACTAACAACAACCCAGCCCCGAATGTAATGGGGATACACACACACACATACATATTTGTTTACAGCAACTTTATTCACAATCACCAAAAATTGAAAACTACCCAAATATACCTCAACAGGTGAGTGGAAAACAAATCGTGGTACAATTACACAATTGAAAAACATGGACAAATCTCAAAGACACCACACTGAGTGAAAGAAATCAGTCTTCAGAGGTCAAGTCATGTGTGATTACACTTCTGTAACCTTCTGGAAAAGGCAAATCCGCAGGGACGGAGAACAGATAAGTATCTGCCAGAGGCTGGGCTGGAGTAAGCGTTTGACTATAAAGGGAATGCACGAACCTATACAAGTGTTAAAACTCACAGAACTGTACATCCAAAACCAAGTTAATTTTATGGCACGTTAATTAAAATTTTTAAATGAAAATATATATATCCAAATAAATATCTTTTAAAAAATGCTTTAAAAGAAATTTTTCACCTGGGTTTCTGCCAGAAAGGCTAATTTTGGAGGGCTGTGCATATGTATAGTCAACATATATTGAAATAAAAATAATTTGGGGGCTTTTTTATTCACATCTGTTCCCCCCCAGCCCCACCCCATCCCCCGCCATGTGCCCACAACTATCATATTATGAAAAGTTCAAAGGAGTCTGAGGCAGAATGTCTGGGTCTGAATCCCAGCTTTGCTCTGTGTGATTTTGGGCCAGTCACAGAACATTTCTGAGCCTCTGTTTCTTCAAACATAAGGTAGAAAATATAAATAGCTACCTCAAAAGCTTAATGTGAGCATGAAATAAAATAATGGGTGGGGAAGGCCCTAGCAGAGAATACTGGCCCGTGGTAAACCAAAACCAAATCCATTGCCAGCAAGTCGATTCTGATTCATGTGACCCCGTGTGTTATAGATTAGAACTGCTCCATAGGGTTTTCTTGGCTGAATCTTTATAGAAGCAGATTGCTAGGTCTTTCTTCAGGGACACCACTGGATGGGTCAGAATCACCAGCCTTTAGGTTAGTAGTTAACCAAACCGTTTGCACCACCCAGGGACCTTGCTGGGCCATGGTTAAATACTTGATATGTGTTTGTCAAATTGAATTTAGAAGAACCTGCCTTGTGAAGTGAAAATCAGTTACCACTTCTGACTCATGGAGACTCCATGTGTGTCAAAGTAAAACTGTTCCATGGGGTTTTCGATGGCTAATTTTTTGGAAATAGATCTCCAGGTCTTTCTTCCAAGGCACTTCTGGGTAGATTTAAACATCCAAGCTTTGGATTAACAGCTAGACATGTTAACAGTTTGCACCACCCAGGGAGAATCATTATAAGTTGTTCAAAAATCAGATATGGCTCAACTACACCACTATTTTTTCCATTCCAATAATTCTTCTAAAGAAATAGCTTCCAAGTGTAAAAGTGTGTTAGAAATAGATGTCACACAAGGCATAGAAACTATTTTCTATGGCACACACACAACACAACACTAGCATTTGTCAAAACCCACAAACTGTACAACACAAAGAGTGAATCCTAAGTGAACTGTGGATTTTAGCTAATAATAATGTACTAGTATTGGGTCACTAATTGTAATAAATGTGTCACAGGAATGTAAAGTATCCATAGGGGCTAAATAGAAGCTCTCTGTACTTTCTGCACAATTTTTCTGTAACCCTAAAACTGTTTGAAAAATAAAGTCTATTATAAAAAAATGAATTTCATATAAAAATGACTGTTAGAAATGATTGCATATTTGATAAGCATCTTTCAAGACCTCCCCACCACATTCACAAGCATACACCTATTAAGAATTAACATTCAGTTCATCGTGTAAAGAATTTTATCAGGCAATCTCAAACATAGTGCTAAAAGGAGGTAAAAAAAAAAAAAAGGAGGTAGCCAGGTTTTATTTCCTCCACTGCACTGTACCTATAGAAACTGAGGCACAAAGGGAAGACACAGGTGTGGCCAGGCCATTCAGTTGACTGAACTGCCACAGCACCAATCATTCACCTAATACTCTAAAGAGAGCCAAAGGAATAGGAGTTAAGAGAAGAGCAGTTTAAAAATACTGCAGTTTCCAATGTGACTTAATCAGAACTGAGATTAAAGACTGATTCTAAGATTTTTCCATTACCAGATCTCAGTGAACTATTTCCTGTCCCCTCACTATAGAGTTTGTTGTTGTTAGGTGCTGTTGAGTCAGTTCCGACTCATAGCGACCCTACGTACAACAGAACAAAATACCGCCCAGTCCTGCACCATCCTCACAATCATTGCTATGTTTGAGCCCATTGTTGCAGCCACTGTGTCAATTCATCTCATTGAGGGTTTTCCTCTTTTACACTGACCCTCTACTTTACCAAACATGATGTCCTCCAAGAACCTGTCCCTCCTGATAACATGTCCAAAGTACATGAGATGAAGTCTCAGCATCCTTGCTTCTAAGGAGCATTCCAGCTGTACTTCTTCCAAGGCAGGCTTGTTCGTTGTTCAGGCAGTCTATGGTATATTCAATATTCTTTGCCAACACCGTATTCATCGTCCAGCTTTCGCATGCATATGAGGCAATTGAAAATACCATAGCTTGGGTCAGGTGCACGTAAGTCCTCAGAATGACATCTTTGCTTTTGAACACTTTCAAGAGGTCTTTTGCAGCAGGTTTGCCCAACACGATACATCACTTGATCTCTTGATTGCTGCTTCCATGGGTGTTGATTGTGGATCCCAGTAAAATGAAATCATTGACAACTTCAACCTTTCTTCTGTTTATAATGATGTTGCTTATTGCTCCAGTTGTGAGGATGTCTGTTTTCTTTATTTTAAGGCGCAATCCATACCGGAAGTGCTTCAAGTCCTCTTCGCTTTCAGTAAGCAGGTTTTGTCAGCTGTGTATCCCTGTCAACGTACAGCTGCAGCTGTTTTTGAATTATCTTCAGCATAATTTTACTTGCATGTGATACTAATGATGTTGTTCAATAATTTCCACATTCTGTTGGATCACTTATCTTTGGAATGGGCATGAATATGGATCTCTTCCAGTCAGTTGGCCAGGTAGCTATCTTCCAAATTTCTTGGCACAGATGAGTGAGCACTTCCAGCTCTACATCCATTTGTTGAAACATCTCAATTGGTATTCCGTCAATCCCTGGAGCCTTGTTTTTCGCTAACACCTTCAGTGCAGCTTGGACTTCTTCCTTCAGTACCATCAGTTCTTGATCATATACTACCTCCTGAAATGGTTGAATGTCGACCAACTCTTTTTGGTACAGTGATTCTGTATATTTCTTCTACCTGTTTTTGATTGTTTCTGTGTCATTCAATATTTTCCCTGTAGAATCCTTCAATATTGGAATTCGAGGCTTGAATTTTCTCTTCAGTTCTTTCAGCTTGAGAAATGCCAAGGATGTTCTTCCCTTTTGCTTTTCTAACTCTAGGTCTTTGCAGATTTCATTATAATACTTTTCTTTGTCTTCACAAGCTTCCCTTTGAAATCTTCTGTTCAGCTCTTTTACTTCATTTCTTCTGTTCGTTTTAGCTACTCTACGCTCAAGAACAAGTTTTGGAGGCTCTTCTGACATCCTTTTTGGTTTCTTCTTTCTTTCCTATCTTTTTAACGATCTTTTGCTTTCTTCATGTATGATGTCCTTGATGTCATCCCACAACTCGTCTGATCTTCAGTCGTTAGTGTTCAATGCATTTAATCTATACTTGAGATAGTCTCTAAATTCATGTGGGATAAACTCAAGGTCACACTTTGGCTCTCTTGGATTTGCTCTAATTTTCTTCAGCTTTACTTGAACTTGCATATGAGCAATTGATGGTCTGTTCCACAGTCAGCCCCTGACCTTGTTCTGACTGATAATATTGAGCTTCTGCATCTTCTCTTTCCACAGATGTAGTCGATTTGGTCCAGTGAGGTTCATGTGTATAGCTGCCATTTATGTTGTTAAAAAAAAGGTATTTCGACTGAGTAAGTCCTTGGTCTTGCAAAATTCTATCTTGTAATTTCCCGTATCATTCCTATCACACAGGCCATATTTCCAACTCCCAGTCCTTCTTTTTGGTTTCCAACTTTCACATTCCACTCACCAGTAATTATCAGTGAATCTTGATTGCATGTTTGACGCATACCTTTCCTGATTTTAAACCATGCAGTATCCTCTTGTTCTGTTTGAACAACTGCCTCTTGGCTCATGTACTGGTTCCGCATCAGCACAATTAAGTGTTCTGGAATTCCCATTCTTTGCAATGCTATGCATAAGTTGTTATGATGCACACAGTCGAATGCCTTTGCATAGTCAATAAAACACAGGTAAACATCTTTCTGGTTTTCAGTCAATTTCAGACTGCAGAAGCTGGTAATCATCTTTAATTTCTTCATCTTTAGCATTAGTGGTTGAAGTGTAAATTTGAATAATAGTCATATTGGTTAGTCTTTCTTATAGAACACAAAAAATCCACAGCCGTTGAGTGATACCGACTCATAGAGACCCTACAAGACAGAGTAGAACTGCCCCATAGGGTTTCCAAGGAGCGGCTGGTGGTTATGAACTGCCAACCTTTTGGTTAGCAGCCAAGCTCTTAACCACTGCACCACCAGGGCTCCCTTCCTTGTAGATATATGGCTATTATCCTATCACTGAAAGCAATGTATTTCAGGATAGATTTTGCAGTGTTCTTTTTGATGATGAATGTAATGCTGTTTCTCTTCAATTTGTCATTCCCAGCACAGTAGATCATATGATTGCCCAATTCAAAATGGCCAATACCAGTCCATTTCAGCTCACTAATGCCTAGGATATATCAGTCTTCAAGCATTCCACTTCATTTTTAACAACTTCGAATTTTCCTTGATTCATACTTCCTACGTTTCACGTTCTGATTATTAATGGATGTTTGCAGCTGTTTTTCTCTCATTGTGAGTTGTGCCACATCAGCAAATGAAGGTCCTGAAAGCTTGGCTCCATCCACATCATTAAGGTCGACTCTACTTGAGAAGACAGCTCTTCCCCAGTAGTATTTTGAGTGCCTTCCAACCTGAGGAGCTCATCTTCCAGCGCTATATCAGGCAATGTTCCGTTGCTATCCATAAGGTTTTCACTGGCCAGTTTTTTCAGAAGTAGATTGATTACCAGGTCCTTCTTCCCAGTTTGTCTTAGTCTGGAAGCTCTACTGAAACCTGTCCACCATGGGTGTCCCTGCTGGTATTTGAAATACTGGTGGCAAAGTTTCCAGTATCACAGCAACACACAAGCCACTGCAGTATGACAAACTGACAGATGAGTGGTGGCTGTCAAGTTTAGAAAATAAAGGCAACCCACAAGGATACTCTCCGTATTCCACACAATGTCTCAAGACAGAGTGAGAGTTCACCAATAGCAAAATACCACACACTGCATCTGCAAATGTTTGACATCTCCCCCATTTTTGTGTGTCTGACCACAGCTCCAAAGAAAACCTACAACCAAAAAAATTTAAGAGGTTTAATTTCACCAGAGTCACCTGTGAAGAGAAGAAACCCAAAAGTACAATGGAAGCAAAGAATGTTAGACTTGGAAAAAACTTAGAGGCCGTTATAATCAAACTTTTTCATTTTATAGATAAAGAAACTGGATGTCTGAGAGAGTTCCCATCGTAAATGGAAGTTACATCTTAAGAGTCTGAATCTGAGGCCTTTTAGAAGCACCACGCAGAGATAGGGTCGGGACTGACCTTATAAATCATGTAGTCTCTCTTTTCACTGATGTGGACACTGAGGTCCAAAGAAATTAAATGGCTACTTTGAGGCCACACATCTACTTAACTAAATGCCATACATGTTTATGCTTCTAAGAAAGAGAGCTGTGGTGTCCTCCTTCCCTGTTCCATTTCCTGTCTGCCTCCTTCACCGCCCTTTCATTCTTTGATAGGAGAAATTGATACTTTTTGCATGTTCTTATATAAATAGCCTCATCAATATGGCCGTAAGTCCTCCACTCCTTTCTAACCAGGTTTGCACTCCTTCATAGAAATTACAGAGCCAAAAGTGGAGCCCAAAGAAGTGAAAACACACCCAGGTAGCATATAGGAAATATCAATACTTGTCTGTTTTGTAAGGCACCCAAAGTTGGTCAGCATCAAGATAAAATAGGAACATTCAGCATTTTTTCCCCAGGGTGAATTCTATCTCTATTTATCAAAATAAACAAATTAGGGCAACAAAAGACTGTAGCAACCAAAGACATTTTTATTTATGGTTACAGTGGTTGAGTTAATCCCCTACTCTTAATGGTAAATATATTGAAATAATAAAATTCCTGAGAGTAATCAAATACAGGAAACTGTTTAAGTTCTAAGCAATCCTGTAGAGAACTAATCCATTAAAAAAAAAAAAAAAAAATTTTCTATTCTGAAAAACTCAAGCTTTAGAACCATTGTTTTTATTTATTTAATAGTTTGACAAAAATTCAGTACTTACTATACATGTAGAACTTTCTAAGTGCTAGGGATACAAGAGGGAACAAAGCTCCTGCCCTCTCAGATCTTACATTCTAGTGAATGTTGTTGTTAGTTGTCATCGAATTGGTCCCGACTCATGGTGACCCCCAACTCATGGCGATCCCTTGCACAACAGAACCAAACACTGCCCATTTGGTTGTGGACCAGATCATTGTGATTCATACGGTTTTCTTTGGATGATTTTCAGATTTAGATCACCGGACCTTTCTTCCTAATCCATCTTAGTCTGGAAGCTCTGCTGAAATCTGTTCAGCATCATAACAACATACAAGCCTCCATCGACGGACGGACAGTGGCTATGCATGAGGTGCATTGGCCAAGAATCAAACCCAAGTCTCCCACGTAGAAGGCAAGAATTTTCCCACTGAGACACCAATTCAATAAACAAAGCCATAATATGTCATAGACTGATATTCACCATGGAGATAAACAACAGGGGGTAGGACAGTAGGATCAAGCTGAGGCAGTAGGGAAGGGCAGTTGCTACGTATTATATATAAGATGGTCCATGCTGATAGAGACAAAAGAAATGAGAAAACAGGCCATGTGCACATGTGGAGGAAGAAGTTTTCAGCCGGGGAGCCAGCAAGTACAGAGATCTGAAGCAGGAGTGGCATATTCTTTGACAGCAAGGAAGCCAGTGTGGCAAGGCAGAGGGAGTAAGTGTAGAATGAAATGAGCTGCTGTCCGCGAGGTGGCTGGCGCCAGATTGTATGGGACCTCATAAGACATTATAGAGGCTTTGGTTTGTACTCTAACACACTGGAAGTTTTGAAGCAGAGGAATGACATGATCTGACTTCCATTTTTAAAGAATCACTTTGCCTGTGTGTTGAAAAACACTTGTAGCCTATTATTATGGAGCACTGGTGGCACAACGGTTAAGTGCTCTACTATTAACTGAAAGGTTAGGGGTTCAAATCCACCCAGTGGCTCCACCAGAGAAAAGACCTGGTAATTTGCTCCCGTAAAGATTATAGCCTAGAAAACCCTATGGGGCAGTTCTATGAGTCCCAATCAACTAGACAGCACCCAACAACAACAAGCCTATTATTGGTGATTACAATAATACAGGTGGGAGGTGATGGTAGCTCGGACCATGGTGGTAGTGGTGAAGGTAGTGAGAAGTAGTAAGAAACGGAATGTAGGGCCAATAGAATTTCTTGATGGATCAGATGCAGGGTATGAGGAAAAGAGTGAAATCAAGGATGTCTTCAAAGTTGTGTATTTGAACAACTCTTAGGTGGAATTGCCATTTGCTAGGATAAAAAAGACTAAGGAAGGAGTCAGTTTGGGTTGCAGAGAAGGAGGCTATGAATCAGGAGTTCAGTCCTGAACATGTTGGGCTTAGATAGGGTCAATTGACACAATACACACATCTTATTAGCGATACACATATCCTATTAGAGCCCTGGTGGTTCAGTGGTTAACAGCTTGGCTGCTAATCAAAGTATCGGCAGTTCAAATACACCAGCCCCTCTTTGGAATCCCTATAGAGCATCCCTACTCTGTCTTACAGGGTGCTACGAGTTGGAATCAACTCAAAGGCAACAGGATTTGTTAGAGATACGTCTCAAGAAGGCAGTAGGATATACAAGTCTGGAGTTTAGGCCAGAGTTCTAGCCTGGAGATATAAATGTTGGTGTCATCAGCATGTGGACGATATCGGAAGCCATGAAACCATATGAGGTCACCCGTGAGGGTGGATAAGAAAAAGAAAAGAAGGGCCCTGGGGCACTGCAACATTTGGAGGTCAGAGAGATGAGGAGAAACCAGCAAACAAGATAGAGGAAGGGATCTGGGATGTAGACAAAGATCAGAGGCCAACATCCCTGAGTCAAGTGAATGACCAGCTGTACGCAATGCTGCTGATTCTGGATGCAA
Organism: Loxodonta africana; assembly: GCF_030014295.1. Classification (NCBI taxonomy): domain Eukaryota; kingdom Metazoa; phylum Chordata; class Mammalia; order Proboscidea; family Elephantidae; genus Loxodonta; species Loxodonta africana. Next base: position 60,385,782 of record NC_087343.1, read on the forward strand.
GCTGAATTATGATGGGAAAGGCAAGAAATAGCAGCCTGTGCCCCCAGCTATCATGTTTATAGCCTCCTGTTGATAATAAGGAGCCCTGGTGGCACAGTGGCTAAGAGCGTGGCTGCTAACCAAAAGGTCGGCAGTTCATATCCACCAGCCGCTCCTTAGGAACCCTATGGGGCAGTTCTATTCTGTCCTATAGGGTCACTATGAGTTGGAATTGACTCAATAGCAATGGGTTCAACAGGTTTGTTGACAATAATAAAATTAATATCAGAAATATTACCTATTGAGTATCTACCTTGTTCTAAGGATTGTGCAGGAATGGCAAATCACACTTGCCAACTCTAATTGATCAGTAGTGGCTACCTGGGGCATTGTGTTGAGAAGGATCTGAGGCTGCCTTTTAGCTTAAAGGAAAAGGATTGAGTTGTGATATCTGCCATCAACATAGAATAAGAAAATACTGTCGCAATTGCCAGGTACTTGTGATCCCTGGGTTATGATTTAGTATACACTGTCTGTGGGTCTCACAACACTGCACTGGGGACGTAATCAGCACCACTTTACAGGTGCAGAAGCCTAGCTCGGGGGGTTTACGAACCTTCACAAGGTGGGGTAGAGCTAGATGTGGCAAAAGGGAGACTTGGCCTAGGTCGGTCAGCCTTCACCCCACACTGCAGTTTCTCTCTCCTTCTTTCTGCATCTGACCAAAAAAGTGTACATGGATTTCAGATCCTTAGGATGCACATCTTCTAATTTGAATCCATGACGTTGAAACATGTAATCGCAGTACAATCTTGAAAATACTGGTTCCTTTCTGTTTAAGAAAAATATGGTACAGCTGGATTTGTGAACTGATACAGAAAGATACGTTTGCAAGCTTAAAATCAAGAGATACAGAAACAAAACACGAGGCAAGAGTAGTCAAAACAACTCCAATAGCAACTTTTTTTCAACCTAGGATAGTTGAAGATGACACAGCATGATACAGTAGGAGCAACCATTAAATATATAATGATTATTTTGTCTTCTTCATTCCCATAGCAACCTCGTATTATTCCACACCAAAAACTAACTCAGCAGGCACCAAGAATTCTTAGCTTCTCTTTCAGCACGAAGCCCTTCCCACAGTTACTTGTATTAATATTTGCAAAAGATTTATTTCCCTTTGATTCAAATAATTCCACATTCTCAAGAATATCTGGACTGAAGTGTGCCAGCTGCCTGCAGGGCCTACAGCCATCTCCCTGGTCTTGGGTAGCTCCTTGTGTGCCCATGAAGAGTTCATTCTTAAAAACAAGCTCACTGAAGGGAACAGAGAAAACACAGAAGAGGCATCAGTGTCACGTTCTGAGGATTAGTCTGGATTCTGAACAATGACACTGAGTGGGAGTGGCAAGCACCTAAGGCTGTTGTGAGTCACAGCAACCAATCCCTGCCAGCCCAGAGCTCTCCCCTATAATGCTGCCCAGCTCAGAGTCCATAATCAATTCACTTTAGCAGATTCTGAAGCCAAGACCTTTCTGTCTATCCCTACACAGAGGGATGGAGTAGGCCCCAAGCAGAAAACATTTTCATCATTTCCAAGCATTTGTTCGGCACCAACTATATGCAGAATTAAAAATGGGTGTTCAGAGAAAAGTCTGAGTCACCTTCAAATAGTCTGTCTGGCTTGAGCAACCAACAAAAAAATCAAAGAAAAGTGTGACTTCTAGGCTCTTAAAAGATGGAGGCTGGGCACAAACTGTACAAGCCAAGGTCCTGGTAGCCCCATAGACACATCCAAACTCCCTGAGGGACCGAATTGCTGGGCTGAGGGCTGTGGGGACCATGATCTCAGGGAACATCTAGCTCAATCAGCATAACATAGTTTATAAAGAATATGTTCTACATTCTACTTTGATAAGTAGTGTCTGGGTTCTTAAAAGCCTGTGAGCAGCCATCTAGGATACTCCACTGGTCTCACCCCTTCGGAAGCAAGGAAGAAAGAAGAAAACTAAAGATACAAGGGAAAGATTAGTCCAAAGGACTAATGGACCACATCTACCACGGCCTCCACCAGACTGAGCCCAGTATGAGATAGTGCCTGGCTGCCAGCACTGAATCCTCTGACACAGATCACAATAGAGCATCCCCGACAGAGCTGGAGAAAAATGTAGAACAAAATTCTAACACAAAAAGAAATACCAGACTTGCTGACCTGACAGAGACTGGAGAAACCCTGAGAGTATGGCCCCCAGACACACTTTTAGCTCAGTAATGAGGCCACTCCTGAGGTTCACCCTTCAGAGAAAGATTGAATAGGCCCATGGAACAAAACAAGACTAAAGGGGCACACCAGCCCTGGGGCAGGGACTGGAAGTCGGGAGGAACAGGAAAGCTGGTAATAGGGAACCCAGGGTTGAGAAGGGAGAGTGTTAACATGTCATGGGGTTGTTAACCAATGTCATAGAACAATATGTGTACTGTTTGATGAGAAACTAGTTTGTTCTGTAAACCTTCATCTAAAGTACAATGGAAAAAAAAAAAAAAAAGATGGAGGCTGGGAACCCAAATCTTGGTCTGATTTTTGCTAGTGACTTTCTGAATATAGTCTGTTTATCTATCTAAGCTAATTAGGGCACTTTAGAGAAATGTTCAACTTCCCACTTCAAAGTCCATTAAAATCAAAGAAGAAAGTACTATAATCTTAGAATTTCTTGGGATTAATCAATCTTTCACTAAATTCAATTTAGGAATAGAAAAAAACTATTTTTCTAATGTAGACTTTCTATAGTTAGATCATATTTATTATTTTGAGATGTACTGACAAACTCCACAATTAATGCTTGATGAGAATAATTCAGTATCCACAAGCCTATATCATTCAGAATATGGATAGATGTCATCAAAAGGTTAACCTTCTGGTACTTACTCAGACATTTTATTGTCCTTATTTATTTTTTTATTTCAGCTTTTTTTTTTTTTTTTTTAAGTAATCAGAAAACTACCTTATTTCACGAAAAAAATCTCATGTCACCTTATTCCTCCCCGTTCTCAGAAATCCAGCACCAATATCAGAGAAAAGCAATGAAGTGATCTAGAAACAATCGGCTAATTCAGGAATTCAGTTGTGCTCATAATTAATCTCTCCACAGAAACAATAGGCACGTCTGCTCAGGTGAAAATGTGTCTGACTTTATGCCACGGGGAAAGATAAACCTAACTTGCTAAGACACGCAAGTCTTATTTAAGCCCTTCAACTGTCCTCCTTACCATCCTGCAAAGAAGGCAAAAAGACCAAATGGAGTCTGAACTCCCACCCTGTGGACACATCTCAGTCTTCACTGAGGCCATTAATATCTTAAAAACAGTGATGAAGGGCCATTTGTTGGGTAAAGTCATTTTTCCCTTGACATTTATTATCAGTAGAAAAGTTTTTCTGTTTTAATACCCACATTCTGGCATATAATTACTGTAATAAAGTCTACTTCTTCACTCTGGGTGACTGCTGCCAGTATTATGAAATCATGGCAATGGTTGTAAAAATAAGGGAGGTCACAACCCTTCCACACACACATACACCCACTCTGCAGCTGATATTAAATAGCTTTGGTGGGAAAATGCAGACCTTTAAACTCTCTCTACCAAATTCAATGCATTCTGTATTTAACTTCTTCTTTAAAACGGTTTGTGTTGTAAGAATTCAAAAACTGCATATGGCCATGGGGGGAAAAAAAGGAGCTTATACTTAATTAGCTACTAAGTCCAACTTGGAAGAAGCACAATAACAACCATTTCTTTGTGCAAACTATTTTTAATGATATGCATTACATGCATTGGCCTGTCTACTGCCCAGACTGTTCCAGCATTGTTCCTGCTTAGTGTTATGCTTTTGGCAAAGGACAACACTGGGAAAGGTCTCCATTTCAATGCTTTGCCATTTTTGTAGGGACCATAACTCCTAACAGCAGGAATTCCCTCTAAACCTGAAACTACCACCATGGTTTCATAACCACAAGACAGCAACCAAAGACATCAGGTGCTGTACAAACATTCTTCTCACACCTCAAGCAGTACTCACTATTTTGATTCATTCTCTCTGGGCTTAAATTGAAGCTGCTGCTTGAATATTTTAATCCAATTACTTGTAGCTATTCTCTTACATAAATGATAGATATAATTTTTCTGCTTCCAACGAAATCCCAAGTCAAGCTAATTCAAGATCAGAAAAAGGACAGATAGACCCAAGAAGTATCTTGTCCATTTTTTTAAACTTCTGGTTCTCTATGGAAGAGGAATTTCCTTGGGGAGGGTCTAAGAAAACGCCTATTTTAAAAATAGAATCCTGAGTTTCCAAATTAAAATAATCCTGATTGGGGGTCAGAAGGTCAGGATCTCTTCTTGCCCTTGGAATGGGAAATCACTTGAATCTATTGTCTTCCGAAGCAACATAGAAAATATAGAAGCAACGTAGAATGTTGGCGAACAGGTATGTTTGACCCACAAGGAGAGCACCAACAGAGCACAGTACAGAGAAAGCTAAGCCCTGGAAAAACCACTCCTGCTTCAAACAGAGTAGCTGTGCTTTATCTATTTGATGTTCTGGCCTTATATATCAGGTTTTGTTTAGGGAAGGATAGAGCCACTATAATCACTTTAGAAAACCATTTGAGATATACATGTCATATGATGGGCAATTCCGTTTCTAGGTATGTGTCACGGAGTAACCTGCACATATGTTCCCCAGGACATATGTATATGAATGTTCATAGCATCATTGCCCATAATGGCTCCAACTAAAAGTAACCCAAACATCTATCCATAGTACAATGGATGAATACATCATGGCAAATTCATACAATGGAAAACTACATGGCAGCAAAAATAAATGGACCTAGTATGTATATTTGCACCACAATTATAAAAAAAAATTAACGGACTAGATGTTTGTGCTACACGTGGATGAATCTTGCAAACACAAAATTTGAAAAAAAAAATCAAGACACAAAAGGGAGCATAGAATTATTCCATTTATATGTTGCTATTTTTTATTGTTGTTAGGTGCCATCAAGTTGGCTCGGACTCGTAGCGACCCCATATACAACAGAACAAAACACTGCCCAGTCCTTACAGGGCAAAACACTGTCCAGTCCTGTGCCATTCTCACAATCGCTGCTGTGTTCTAGCCCACTGCTGCAGCCACTGTGTCAGTACATCTCCTTGAGGGTCTTCCTCTTTTTCACTGACCCTCTATCTTACCAAGCATGATGCCCTTCTTCAGGGACTGGTCCATTCTGATAACATGTCCGAAGTACGTGAGACGAAATCTTACCATCCTCGCTTTCAAGGAGTACTCTGGCTGTACTTCTTCCAAGACAGACTTGTTCCTTCTTCTGGCCGACTGTCTTAGTCATCTAGTGCTGCTATAACAAATACCACAAGTGGATGGCTTTAACAAAGAGAAATTTATTCTCTCACAGTCTAGTAGGTTACAAGTCCAAAGTCAGGGTATCAGCTCCAGGGGAAGGCTTTCTCTGTCGGCTCTGGAGGAAGATTCCTTGTCATGAATCTTCCTCTGGTCGAGGAGCTTCTCAGGCACAGGGACCCCAGGTCCAAAGGACGCACTCTACTCCCGGTGCTGCTTTCTTGGTGGTATGAGACCCCCTGTCTCTCTGCTTGCTTCTTTCCTTTATATCTCAGGAGATTGCCTCAAGACACAATCCAATCTTTAGACTGAGTCCTGCCTCACTAACACAACTGCCTCCCTTCCTCCATCATTGACATCATAGAGGCAGGATTTACAATGTTTAGGAAAATCACACAATACCAGGAATCATGGCCCAGCCAAATTGATACACACATTTTTGGGGGATATAATTCAATCTATGACACTGTCCATGGTATATTTGATATTCTTCACAAAGACCCTAATTCAAAATCATCAATTTTTCTTCAGTCTTCCTTATTCATTCATCGTCTGGCTTTCACATGTGTCTGAGGTGATTGAAAATACCATGGCTTGGATCAGGTGCACCTTAGTCCTATAACTTATAAAGTTCAAAACAAGCAAATACTCATCTATGTTGTTTACAGTTGCACACATAAGCAATAAAACCAGGAAGAGCAGAAAGAAAATGATTATCACAAAAGTCTGAAGAATGTTTTCTCCTGGGAAGTGACAGGATGCTGTAATCGGGATGCAGGATGGGAAGTAGAGGATACTTCGAGGGTGCTGCCAATGTTGTTTTTTGTCCTTTAAAAAAAGCTTTGTATAACTATTTTGTCTTTAATTTCATAATTACAAAACAACAAAGAACACTTACTCCTTAAAAATAAAATTTTGAAAAATTACTGCTTCAATTCAACTTTTTCACTGTGAAGATAAGGGAACTGGAGGCCAAGGAGATTAAACGAATTGCCCGTTTCTCCTGCCACCCTAATGTGTGACCCACGGTTCTCAACCTCTGTCACAGAGTTTCTCCTTACCTCAGAACCTGGCAACTGGAGAGGCCAGGCCAGAAGGAAAGTATGTAACCAATGCCCATCCCAATAGTTCATTCTGCTGCTTCCCCGAACACTGCCCAGCCCAAGTCTCTACGCTTTCCCTCTCTATCCCTTCAGGGTAAGGAATTTTCCACCTGAGAAGGGAGGGGGCGGTTAAGGGGTAGACTTTCCTCTTCTTTGGTTTAAGAGATCTAAGTTCTGGAGGCTCAGAGATCCTGTCATTATCCCATCAGGCTCTTCAATCCAGCATGCCAGTTGGCCCACACTTCTCCTTCTCCCACCCCTCAGCCCTCTCCTGGACAACCCCCAACATCTCTGAGCTCACTGTGGGTCCACAGCTGAGGTCCTCACTCTGCAGCCCATAACACAGATGCACGTTCTGTGCGCGTGTCTACGTCTAGATATACACATAATCAACCCACCTTGATTACATGTCTACCTGACTGGTCAGTCCGATGCAAACAATTAAAAAAAAAAGTTGTCCTCAAGTTGACTCCTACTCCGTGTGTGTCAGAGTAGAACCGTCCTTCACAGGGTTTTCAATGGCCGATTTTTCAGAAACAGATCACCAGGACTCTCTCGTGAGGTGCTTCTGGGTGGACTCAAACCTCCAAACTTTCAGTTAGCAGCCAAACACCCTAAACGTTTGTACTACCCAGGGACTCCCTTGCAGACAATGTCTAATATTTAATCTATACCCCAAAACCTACCATACTTCGCATTTTATTAACTGAAAATTTATTAACTACAAATGTTAAATCCAATGCTTCAGTGGACACTTTCCAACCATCCTTCTAATAAACAGTGCAAGTGTCAGGGTGAGTTACGGACTCAGACTTTGGAGGGCCACTGGAGGGGTCTCTTCCTGATCCTATTCCTCACACTGCAAAGTACATACTGCTTTTATGATGGGATTTTCTTTTAATATATTCTTTTTTTATCCCTGTTCTTTAAAAAAAGAAAGAAAACTGTGGCTCAGAAAACGTTTAGCCACAACTTTACTTAGAAAGTGAAGTTGTATGTTGAGGAAGCCCATATGAGACATTTAGGGGAAGTATCCCACACAAATGTGAATTAATAACATGATTCTTAAGGCTTATACAGGAGTCTGTATTTTACTGGATTCATTCAAGTAAAAGGCAGTCTTAGAATTTGAGAATCTAAAGAAATTGAAGTAAGAGAAAAAGCACAGAAGACTGAATTCAGAGAAGTGAATGAAATAGTAAAAGCAAAAATCAAAAAATGCTGATAATTCTGATTGTTCTAGGCTGTTACCCAAGTAAGAAAATTGCAGGGCAGGACCTGACGTTACAACAGAAATCTGGGCCACTACAAAGATCATCGACCCCAGTGTATGTCCTATCTGTCAGGGCAATATTCATTACAGCAAATTTGCAGGACAATTAAAGGCTCTGGGTAGTTCAGGGTAATGAAACTGAAGTTACCCTCTGGCTTTCCTATCACTTCCCTGAAGCATGATGGCTTGGTTACAAAAACTTGCCTAAGTATCTTCATTTCAGGATCAGAAACGTCAAGCTTGACAAGATAAAGGCAGAAAAGCGACGCTGTGCCCTGGTACAGTGAGGAATTCTAAAATAATCCCCTGGAAAATGGGATTATAGACCTCAAAAAGTTGAACATAACATTACCACATGCCCCAGCAATTCCACTCTTAGTATATACCCAAAAGAATTGAAAGCAGGGCTCAAACAAATACTCGTACACCAGTGTTCATTGCAACATTATTCACAAAGGCCAAAAGGTGGAAACAACCCACGGGCCAATCAACACCTTGAAAACATTATGCTAAGCTAAATAAATCAGACACCAAAAGACACATATTGTATGAGTCCACTTATTTAAAATATCTAGAATAGGCAAATGTGTAGAGACAAAACTTTAGTGGTTGTTACCAGGGGCTGGGGTGGGGAGAATTGGGAGTTATTAAGGGGTACAAAGGTTGTATTTGGAGTGATGAAAAGTTTTGGAAATGGTAGTGGTGATGGTTGCACAACATTTTGTGAAAATGGTTAAAATGGCAAATTTTATGTTGTGTGTATTTTACCACCAAGAAAAAAAAAAAAATTACAGAGAGGACCAAAAATCTTCATACCACCAAGCAGGGTGGAAGTACACAAGAGAAGAACAAGTAGAAATGTAGGCATCAAACAAAATTTATCACGTGTGAAAATCCAAACAAAGCCCTTAGTCCAAAGCAATTCGCTCTCACTCTCAAAGAAACTCACACTCACGTAGGAGTTTTCTAGACATGGATTTAAAAAAAAAAAAAAAAAAGTGTCATTTCAGAAAGAACTGGCCATGGGAAAAAAATGTTTTTGTCAAAACAACAGCAGTATTTTTAATCTCCCACCTTATCTATAGAAGGCCAGTGTAACCAAAAACTTCTGAAGAAACCAGAATCCTCTATGTGTCATGTGGGCATTACGCCAGGACTAGATAAAGAAAAACAAGAGGGTGATTATTTTTCTCTTCAAAATGACCCCTTGCACAAGGAACTGATTGACCTCTTGCTGTGCACCTTCAAGGGGATGAGCTTATTTCATTAAAATTCCAGACCATATCACTTCTTTAAAAAAATTCCCAGGGAAACTGCTCTCGTCCCATGCTCTAGTCTGTGCCTAGCTGTAACCTACCCATCCTTCAGGGTGCTTCTTGAGCCCCAGCTCTCCACCCACACACAGCAGCCCACAGTGGGTGCCTGTGAATTCCCAGGGCACTAGCTGTGACTGGCACTCATTCTGACCCAATTTCACAAAGCACTGCATAGGGCCTTAACTGCTCCGCAAGCGTGCCTGGCTTGTTCTCCCAACAAGAGAGCACCTGCAATGAGGTCTTGGAAGGCCTCATTGCAGGTGCTCAAACCTTGCGAGTGGTTCATTCATTCCATGCTGTCTTCCTCTCCATGGCTCAGGATCATCACTCCAAAATAAATTCCCTTACAGTGCTAAGGCGCCACCCCTGAGGGCAGCTACAACTGCTGCTACCTCCCGCAAAAGATTTCATGTCTTCTCTTTCTGTCTTGCTTTAGGCCAACAACAAACAGAAACTGAAAACACTTTAAGGTCCATGAGTGCGCTTTTAAGAAAAACAGTGGTTTTCGACCCTAGAATAGAGATCAAGTCACCACTCAGCTTTAACCCACCATGAGGGCAACAGAGTTCATGACCATTCTGGGTGATAAATAAGGGCAGGATCACTGTGATTACCAAACAAACGCTGGGAACAGATTGAAGCTATCGCAATAATTTGGAACTAGGCTCTTAAAACTGCCAACAGCATTGTTTGTTCAGCTACAATGCAATATTTGGAGTCCTAAAAACAAGCTGTATTATCAAAAATTGTGATATTAAAACAGTTTCTTTAATGGGTGGATGGGGGGCAGTGATTAGGGTTCTGATTAGAGAGTTTCAGGCATGATAAGCAACCAACAAGAGAGGAGTTTTATGGCTTTAAGTAAAAGTTATTATCATAAACCAAAATGTCTGTATCAATTTATCAAAGCTGGCGAAACAAACCCGAATGCTTCAATCCTCACAGTCTTCTCCATCACATTTGGCTTTTATTTTGCACTTCTGCTTGTTGAAACCCCCAATCTTAATTTAAACCAAAGAACAAAGGAATAAAAGGGCCAACTGTAGAGCAGCTCACCAAGGAGACAAAGCAGCAGCATCTTCCTAGACACTGCAAGGCCAGAACTCTTCTCTTCCTTCTTGGGGACCTAGTTCTTCAGTCATCCACCCACCAAAAGCCATCGTAACACCAAAATGCCTCTTAACATTTCATATCTGATTTCCGTTATGAAAGCTCTCAAAATGTAGAAGTGGGTGAACTCTAGGCTCAAAATTAAATTTGGGGTTTTTGCATCAATTGCCAACTTCCTGGGGCTCCATCAGTACCTTAAGCAATGTTCCCTCAAGGGGCCTATGGCCTTAGAGAAATTATCCTTCCCCATTCCTGACCGCAGACTCAGTTTCCCTTGCCAATGCAGGAAAATGTTGTTTATTTCACAATAAACAAAACCAAAACACCTAGTATAAAAGACCAGGTGCATCTCCTTAGGCAATAGACACTCCTCCACAGCTAGAAAGATCAGGAGATGAGACTAAAGGGGCCTGGGCCATACCTTCCTCGTGTCACAGAGCTCATGAGAACATGGTATCTTAAAGGAATGTTATCAATAGTGAAAAAAATGTTTATACTTGGCCTTTCCATAGACTGGACCAGGTTGCTCTCACCTATTGTTGCTGTTGTTGTTGTTAGTTGCCACTGAGTCCGACTCATGGATATCTCATGTGTGCAAAGGGCTCCACAGGATTTTCAAGGCTGTGACCTTTTGGAAGCAGATCACCCGGCCTGTCTTCAGAGGTGCCTCTGGGTGAGTTCCAACCACTAACCTATCATTTAGCAGTCGAGGGCTTAACCATTTTCGTCATTGCTTACATAAGGTTGGCTTAGAAATCACTAGGCATTCTTCTCACACCTAACCTTTACTTATAAATATAACCCGAGGAAAGTGAAACTGAAAATCCAGTAAAAAAAAAAAAAATGTCATCTTGTTCATTTCTACAGAACCCACCAAACTCATCCTAAATGAGTGAAAAGTCTTACTTCCCTGTCACCATTAAGGCCAGTCCAGTACTGACATATGGATTCTGAGTTTATTGGGGATTTTGACAAAAAGGCTCACATAGCAGATTGTGTGACTGACTCACTCTAAGTTGTTCTGAGGCCTTCCTGTCTTATTATTATTACTACCATGACACAGTGTTCTACATGGATGATACAGTTCATCCCCACAACACTTTGAGGAAGCTATCAATAGCCCCATTTTACAGAGGAGAAAACCTAGGATTAAGGAGGTTAAGTATCTAGCTCAAGAGCATGTGCCTGGCAAACTTAATGGGATCAGGATTCAAACCCAGGTACTCTGATATAAGCTCATGGGTTTACCCACTATGGCACACTGCCTCTCCCATACCATCTATGAGGACAAGGGGTAGAAAGAATGATTGGTAATTTCTCAGCCAACCCTATGTAAGGGATGCTTTTAGTGCCCATATCACATCACCCCAGTCCACCCCTCATTTCAGTCACAACTTTGGTGGACAGTTCTATGCAAGCTCAGGGTGATTTTTTTTTTTTTTTTTTTTTTCCTGCCTCAGGATCTTCTCTGGAGGTGCGAGAACTCGCTCAGCCCACATTCAAGCCAGCTTGGAAATTCTCAACCACTGGGTCATGGGAAAACCAAAAACCAAACCCACTGCCATTAAGTCAACTCTGACTATAGGATAGTACTTTCTAGAAGCACCTGGTGGATTCAAACTGCCAACCTTTTGGTTAGCAGCTGAGCTCTTAACCACTGTGCCATCAGGACTCATGGAACCACTGGAAAAATGCTCCAGCCTCCCAGCCCTCCAACAGACCATTCTGGAGACCTTCCATGTGGTTCTCAGTACATCACCATAATTGAGCTCCCATTGTCCACAGCAGCAACCTTATAACATACCCTCGTACTGGTTTTTTTGGCTTGCCTGCCCCACTCTTCCCTCTTCCTCCATCATGCTTCTTGATGTTGTTGTTGTTGTTAGGTGCCAATAAGTCAATTCAGACTTATGGCAACCCTATGTACAACAGAATGAAACACTGACTGGTCCTGTGCTATCCTCACAATCATTGCTACGTTTGACCCCATTGTTGTACCCACTGTGTTGATAATATTTCATTGAGGGTTTTCCTCTTTTTCACTGACACTCTACTTTACCAAGCAGGATGTCCTTCTCCAGGGACTGGTCCTTCCTGATAACATGTCCAAAGTACATAAGAAGAAGTCTCACCATCCTCACTTCTAAGGAGCATTCTGGCTGTACTTCTTCCAAGACAGACATATTCATTCTTCTGTCAGTCTATGCTATATGCAGTATTCTTCTTCAACACCATAATTCAAATTTTCCTTTGGTCTTTCTATCCATTGTTCAGCTTTTGCATGCATATGAGGCGATTGAAAATACCATATCTTGGGTCAGGGGCACCTTAGTCCTCAAAGTAACACCTGTGCTTTTGAACACTTTAAAGAGATCTTTTGCAGCGGATTTGCCTAATTCGATGCGTCATTTTAGTTCTTGACTGCTGCTTTCGTGGGCTTTGATTGTGGATTCAAGTAAAATGGAATCCTTGACAACTTCGATCTTTTCTCCATTTATCATGATGCTGCACATTCATCTAGTTGTGAGGATTTTTACTTGGTAAACCAGAAAAAAAAAAAAAAAAGAACCATGGTCATCGAGTCAATTCCGACTCACAAAAACCCTGTAGGACAGAGTTGAACTGCCCCATAGGGTTTGCAAGGAGTGGCTGATGGATTCAAACTGCCAACCTTTTGGTTAGCAGCTGAGCTCTTAACCACTGTGCCACCAGATCTCCTTTTGCTTGGTATCATCTCCTAAATAAACTCCTTGCACCTTAGATCTTCTCTTAGGCTTGCTTTTGGGAAGCCAAACTAAGATATCCTTAGTTTGCAGTGTGATGAACTGAAGAGTTTCTTAAGGCTCCTTACTAATCTATTATTTAGTGACTTTTAAGTCATACACATAATTTCAGATATCTTCCACTTAATGAGTCCTGAATGAAGCCCACTAAAGCATACATTCCAAAAAGAGCTACTGCCATTGCCCGTATGTAGAGCTACACAAATGTGGGACAGTTCCCCAGATGACAACTTACTTGAAGGCTCTTGAGTGTGGGAAGCTGGATCTTCACTCCTACCTACCTAGATCTACAGAGAGGTGACTGTTCCTCCATGAAGGCTTGCCGTACCCACTAATCTGTACAGAAGGCTTGGCATGATTCTACGTTAAATTATCCAGGAAGACAGTCTGGTCCTCATATTACAACTTGAATATGTGTGAATCTAATCCAAATGGGTCTTAAAGCACATTTGACATGTTCTCTTCATCCAAGTAAAATTTTCTAAGGCCAATCCCTTTCTAATTACATTGCACAGTGGTTAAGCGCTTAGCTGCTAACCAAAAGGTCAGTGATTTGAGCCCACCAACAACACCATGGAAGAAAGATGCGGCAGTCTGCTTCTATAAAGATTTACAGCTTTGGAAACCCTATGGGACAGTTACACTCTGTCCTATAGGGTAGTGATGAGTCAGAATCTACTCAATGGCAACAAGTTTTTTATAGGCATTCTGAATGACAGTTCCCAGAAAACCATGGGGTTGTGTCTGAAGAGAGGGTTAGGAACAGGAAGAGAAGAGACACATAGTCATAGATTTTAAGGCTCACCTAATTCAAAATTGTTTTTCACAGATGAGAAAAGTGAGTTGCTCAGAGTTGGAGAGTCAGGCACCAGATCCCCACCCCCAGCCAGTAAATAACTGGAAGTCCACCCCTCTGTCTAGGTCTCAACCCAGTACTGGCTTCTCCCTCACATACTCCTGCCTCCTCCATGGAACACCAATTGCTGACAAAACCCAGCCTAATGTATTCTTCTTCAGCTGTTCTGGAATCAATATGGCATAATACCTTTTGCAAGTATCAGGAAGATTCCCACACTGCCTGTATAAATAATAATGAAAAAGTCATAGTTCCTCAGAAATACACCATGCAGTCAGTGGTGGTGACAATAGCTGTATTAATAATCATAGATGGGTGGAGTTTTAGAACTAAAAAAGGTTCCAGTTGATGGTTGCTCACAGTCGTTGTTATTAGCTGCCATCAAGTTGATTCTGACTCATGTTGACCCTGTTGTACAGAAAAGAACTGCTATAGCACGCTATTAACTTTGAAAATTATTTATTTTCTATTTGTTGTTGTTGACTCATAGACCCTATATGACAGAGTAGAAGTGTCCCATGGGGTTTCCTAGGCTATAATCTTTATGGGAGCAGATCACCAGGTCTTTTCTCACACAGAGTAGCTGGTGAGTTTGAACCACTGACTTTTTGGTAGCAGCAGAGCACTTAACTAGTGTGCCACCAGAGCTCTTTATTTTCTATTAAAAAAAAACAACTCATTGTCATTGAGTCAATTCTGACTCATAGCAACCCTATAAGACAGAATCAGACTGCCACATAGGGTTTCCAAGGAGCAGCTGGTGGATTCGAACTACTGACCTTTTGGTTAACAGCCAAGCTCTTAATCATTGTGCCACTGGGGCTCCTATTTTCTATTTAGGAACTGACAATTTGCTTTGAACTAAAATAAATTCTACAATGTTTCTCCCATCTTATAGTCTTTATTCCTATTCTTAAGAAAACTAACTTCAATCCCTCTTATTCAGTTATCCACACTTGAAATTATCTTAGCCTGTTAACCAAACACTCATGGCCAAGTGTAGCCATTTTTCTCACAGCAGAGACAAAAAGGCAATCTGCCTAGGAATTAATAGGCTTATAAGGGCTGGCCTTGCTAAGCTAATCTTATGAAGTGGTGACAAAGTTCTTTAGGGAAGTAATATAAGCAGCGTAATTATAAGTATAGGGAGTAGGATCAGAATACTCGCCTTACCACTTACCAGCTGTGTGACCTTGAGAAAGTTACTTAACCTCTCTAAACCTCATTTCCTAATCTCTAAAATGGAAGCAGTGATGATAATAGTACTTACATCCTAGGGTCATGGTGGGGAATAAAAGAAAAAGTCCATGTAAAGAATTTAGCATAGTGTCTGGCATACAGTAAAAAAAAAAAATCCAAAATCAAACTCATTGCCACCAGAGGAACCCTACAGGACAGAGTAGAACTGTCCCATAGGTTTTCCAAGGAACAGCTGTTGGATTTGAACTGCTGACCATTTGGTTGGCAGCCGAGCTCTTAACCACTGTGCTACCAGGGCTCCTGGCATACAGTTAGTGCTCAGTAATTGTTAGCCCTTAATTCTGTGGTTATAGATCAACAGTTCAAACCCCCTCAATTTACAGAGAAGGCCCATCAGGATGCAGAAACACACTCAGATGCTTTCATAGCCACAGAGCTAGGTATGGGCTAAAACAATTTATCTGACATGAAAACCCTTGTGATCAGGCCTTTACTATTTTTTTTAGCCATGAAAGTCTGCCTTATCTCAAAACTTTGATTTAAAAAAAACAAACACATCACTTAACCTAAATTTGACCCTCAGAGCCCACAGGCTTAGAAAGAAGAGCTAAAAAAAAAAAAAAAACGGAACTGAGAAAGTTAAAAAAAAAACAAACTGAGCAAAACCAAGTAAATAGCATGCACACACCTTCCTCTTAAGAATATCCTGGATTTTGTAAGTGCATCATAAATCCTATTCAAAACATATTTGATTTTCCTGTGCTTTTGCATCAAATGTGGATCATCGCCACCGTTTTCCAAAGGCCACCACATTTTAAGTAATAATCCATGTTTCTACTTCTCCTTTTCACAGGCTGGACGAGGCTTCTCTCGCTTCAGCAATTCCGCCTTTTGCAATTCTGATTGACTTAGAGTTTAACAAATTTGGGCAGTTCCTTGGACAATAGCCCAAGGCTACAGTGCAATTTAGGGGCCACTTAGGACTTTTTTTTTTTTTTTAGGACCCTGGTGGCATAATGGTTAAGTACTATGGCTGCTAATCAAAGGGTCGGCAGTTCAAATCCACCAGGCACTGCTTGCAAACTCTATGGGGCAGTTCTACTCTGTCCTATAGGGTTGCTATGAGTCGGAATCGACTTGATGGCACCAGGTTTGGTTTTTTTTTTTTTTTTTTTTTGGTTTAGGATAGAATTCGGAAACCCTGGTGGCATAGTGGTTAAGAGTTCAGCTGTTAACCAAAAGGTCAGCAGTTTGAATCCACCAGGCGCTCCTTGGAAAATCCTATGGAGCAGTTCTACCCTGTCCTATAGGGTTGCTATAAGTCAGAATCTACCTGATGGCAAAGTTTTTTAGGATAGAATTCAGAGCTTGCAGCCTGCTTAACAGGCAATTAGCCCTCAGTCATGCTACCGCTGACCAATTCCCAGCCCACAGAGGAGCCGGCTAGCTCCAGTGTCCTCTCTAGGCCCCTGGACCATGACACCTTTGAAGTACATGGTGTGCTTCCTCTAGGGCTCTTGGACAATTTAAGGAACCTGTGCTGCTCTCTTTCTTTGACCAGATTCACGTTCCACCGTATTCAGGGTTCAGATTTCTCTTTCTCTGGTCACTCTGCTTTGATTCTGTTCGCTGTTGATACACTTAGCCCAAGAACCACCAGGCACATGTATAGTTAGCTACCCTGGCTGTGATTAGAGTCACCTGGACCAACTGAACCCAAACCTCTGAGGATGAGTTTGGAGTTCTGCAGGCTGCAGGGGCTCTCCAGGGGATTGTGATGAGCAGGAAGGGTTGAGAAACTCTGCCCTAATCGAAACAGAAAGTCAGAGGACAGCATCGGGCCCTGGCTCCAGGGACAGGCCACATTTAAGGTGAAGAGCTGCAGGACCCTCCAAAGCACTCCAGGGATTCCATTAAGAAGCAGCCCCAACAAACCACTCAAGGACAGGGAGTCCTTACTCAGCTCATCCAGGAATCAAGCCTGCCGGACTCTTTTCTCCCCGGGATTGTTGAGGGCCTGATTCTAAAATCAGCCAACATCACATCCTGAGTGCTGCTGGTTTTATCTGGCTGCAGACTGCTTCCAAACCGTCTACAGGGGCTGTGCCTAAAACACAGCTCAAATTCACTGCAGAACAAGCAAGCAGAGAGAACCTCGGAGCAATTATGGCTCTGCAGGAGATCTCAGGGGCCACCAGCAGAGTTCTCTATAAACAGCAAGACCAGCGAGTGAGACCTGGAGACCAAGCAGACCACTCAGCTGGGTATCATCAATGAATGAGGAAGGAGGCAAACAATGCTGAGGGTACTCAGGCGCAGGGCTGGACGTAGAAGAACGTACAGGAAAGAGGGCCATCCCAGGAGAATTAGCAGCAGACAAAGACGCAGGGCAGAGACTGAATGCTGTTGCAGGTGCAGGACAGAGAAGCAATGTGGCATAGTGGCTATGCAATTAGGGCCTGGTAGCAAACTGCCTGGATAGAACTCTGCTTCCGATGCATGATTCAATTTGAAACAAGCGAAAACAAAGACACACTCTAAGCCTTGTTCTTCTCCTCTGTCAAATGGATATATTATACAACTCATAGAGTTATTTTGAGGATTAAATGAGATAATGAGTGTGCACCAGAATAATATTTGGTACTCAAGCAAATGTTAAAAAAATAATTTGTTGCCATCAAGTAAATTCCAACTCATGGCGAGCCCATGCGTTACAGAGTAGAACTGCACTCCATATGGTTTTCTTGCCTGCAATCTTTAAGGAAGCAGATTGCCAGGTCTTTCTTTCATGGCTGCCGAGTGGGTTTAAACTGCCAACTTTTAGGTTACTAAGTCGAGCACAAAGCATTTGTGCCACCCAGGGACGCTCAAGAAATGTTAGAATTTTACTATAAGACAAAGAGACAGTTCCTAGGACACAAGAGGAAAGTTTAATCAAAAGGGAACAAGGCAAAAGGCTAGTTACTAGATGGAGCAAGACCCTCAGTAAAGCTGACAATGCCAGGCCACCATGAGGCAGCAGATTAGAACTCATTGTTCAGTTTCTTTATAAAAACAGAATTGACTCCAGAGTGCAGGGCAGCTGTGAAGGTTAGCAGCCTGGAGGCCGACGGAGCCAAGCAGACCATTAGATTATTGGTTTGACACAGGTTCCAAACTTGAGAGATCACTCCCCGGGACTTTTCGAGGCTACTTCCCTTCTTGATCATGGGCCTTTCCCGGTTAGGCCCTTCCCTGCAGGGATCACTTTTTTTTTTAATTTTACTAAGCCCTAATATGTCCCACCTCCAGTTCCAGGCTCCTTCAGCCTGCCCTTGGCAATGGCTGCCCTCCTGTCCTCAAGCTCTCCTGTCATTTGAGTTTCTCTGGCACTTACCCTGTTTTAACTCAGTATCCCCTCCAACCTTCATTCATAGGCCCTTCTGTCAGGTGGTTCCCCAGCCCACACAGCCCAAAAGAAGATTTTCTTCCCCATTCTTTCTCCCATACCCTCACCCAGCCCCAGACCCTGGCCCCTCAACAGCCAGAGTCTATTATCCTCCAACTCCACCTTATAAGGCCTTCATTTAGGAACTCTCATACATATTTACATGCTCATAACACCCACCAACTTCCCTGGAAATTTCCCATTAGATTTTCTTTAAGCACTCAAAATACAGTAAGACTTCGCATTAACATTTTAACACAGAAACCTCTGTCCTGCTAGCTCCTCAATTCAGTTCTGTCCTTTGCGGGGAAAGGAAGCATTTACCATACTCTGAAAACCAAATTGGGAAGTAGATAAATGGGTACTTCTTCTAAATATGTTTCTGATCTTTCCTTTCTTGGCTCCCATGAGTCTGATATACCCATTAGATTGGACTAGCACTACTGGTGAAATTCTCTTGTTGCTGGGTGCTACAGAGTCGATTCCCACTCATAGCAACCCCACGTGACAGAGTAGGACTGCACCACAGGGTTCTTTTGGCTGTAATTGTTATGGAGACAGGTTGCCAGGTGTCTCTCCTGCAGAGCCACTGGTTGGATTCGAACCACCAACCTTTCAGTTAGCAGCCAACCACTTAACCGTTACCAGACTTCTTAGTGAAATTCTACTCCTAGTGAAATTTTGCTGCTGCTTGTCATTGAAGCAGAAATATTGGGGGTGGGGGGGGGAGCTATTCCCAGCACAAACCGATAGATCTGTACTCTTTCAGAGCCACCTTTTACCTTTAAGCCTGTCCAGTCCTTTCGCAAACTGAGATCTAGTTCTGTCATCAGGGAGCCAAGCAATAGAATCCTAATGGAGCCATTCATGAACATCAGTGCAGCTGAAAGATCGACAGACTCAATTTGTAGAAAAAGGACAAGAGGGTAGTCAGTCTATCAGGCAGAAAGTACTCCTATCTCTGCCTCTAGAAAGTTATCTTCTGCTTATTTTCTGCATTTTGCAGAGGAACTGAGGGGGAAAAATTGAGCAATGATATTGAGGTCAGGTGTACTCTTGGGTTAGCCAGTATTGGAAGAACATCCCCATTTTATAGAGATACCAATTCATAGACTATTTTTAAAGCTGGAAGCAGCCTTAGGAATGATCTCTTCAATGCCTTAATTTTACAGATGAAGAAACTAAGGTCTAAAGAAGTAAACAGAGCCACCATGGGTCACCAGGACCAGGGTAGGAACAGACTGCTCTCTTCTAGTCTTTCCACTGGACCACGCCATTCCATGAATGCTTTCATCTTGGCTCTTTGCAAAACACATTTTTTTTTTTAATGTAAGCATATGATCAGGGACTGAAAGAAAACATGTGAGTGGATTTTTTTCCTTCACAAATATTTGTAAAGTCACAAGGTCTTTACAAGTAAAATTTATACCTGAATTGTCCTCTAATATCAAATTAGAGAGTGAGGAAGCACTAAGGATCAAAGAAAAAGTTATTTGGTTGCAGGGAAGAAGAAAATGAAGAAAGTCAAGTGGAGTAGTGGAACCCAAGATGGAAAGTCTAAGTTAGTACTGGATTGAATACCAAGTCAAGGAGGGAAGGACAGGCACATATGAGAAAAGGATGTTAGAGCTCAGGAGAGAAGAACTACCACAGAGAAACCTGGAAAAGTACTTTGAATGGTAAAGTGTGAGAATTTTCAGTGTTAACAGAGTTTAAATTCTATGGGTGATGAACAAGAAGAATGGCCAGATGACTTCTGTTAAGCAGATGATTTACATATTTTCTCATTCAGTCCTCACAGAAACCCCCTGAGTCAGGTAATCATTACACCATTTTACAGATGAGGATCTATGTCTTAGTGAAGTTAACTTGCCTGTGGTCACAAAACTAACCTGTGCTAAAGCCAAGATCGTAATTCAAGATTGACACCAAAACCCATCCACCAACTCTGATCATGGCTGTCTTTCCATTGGAAACAATAATACAAGTTATGGTGCAGAAGTAAAATCTTTTTCTATAGATGCATTTGAAAAATAACATTGGCATGTCATATTGATGCATCTAACATTATTGTTGCAGTTGTTGTAAGCTGCCACAGAGTTGGTCCCTGACTCTTGGCAACCCCATGCAGAATGAATGATCCATCCCCACGATCCTTTATTTCTAACCTGGAATTACTCTATTCTACTAAGCTTGAACTTGGGCCAGAAGAAGTTACCTCCAAATCTTGTAGAAACTTGGACTTGAGTTTTGGTCAGTTAAAAAGTAATGGAGGTACAAGGTCTTTTTATTTTTCCAAGTAATAAAAAGAAGTAACAAAAAGCTGTCAGTTCAGTTATTTTGACGTTACAATGGGTTTTTTGGGAGGAGGGATTAGAAGGTTATTTGTGAGGTCCTACATCACAAAAGGGCTTTACCAGTTACCAGAAGCTGATTTTAACAGACTGGTTATGAATGCAAACGGCAGTGAAGGGTGGGGGTGAAGTACTGGAGAGGACAAGAACAACAACAAATTGTCAGAAAGGAGTTTCCTCAGCAAAACAACCTTTGCTAACAAACTTTTTTTCTTAACCCAAGACTAAAGTTCACTCTTATTGATCTCCACATTAAATTATAAACAGCACATTTCAAGGTGCTATTTTTAGATGTTTTTAATTTGTCTTAATACACAATCTGAAAAGTTTCCATTCAGGGTGTGACAATGCTTAAAAGCAAACCCAAACAAAACCTTTTTCCTGTTCTAGTTAAGGTGGGTGGATCAAAGAATGTCAAGGCAGATAAGAGAGCTTCAGAGATTGTTCAGTCCCAGTTACTGGGAAGGCTAAAAAAGAAGGATTCTTAACTGCCATGGCTGTGAATAGTTTCTTGCCCAAAAAGGCAAGAGGATTCTCCAGCCAATGGTTGGTAAATGTTCAATGAAGCTTGCTACATTTCACATTTTTATTTTTTCAGACTTCAAAGACTAAAAGTTTGAAGCTTCACTGGGTAGGGAAGTTTTGAAACTCAAGCTCCATTTTTCTTGGCCAAACCCAACCGTCTGGTTCCCAGGGTGTGATGGAGAGGTCAAACTGTTGAAATAGTTTTTGAATTTCCTCATCACTCGAACTCCCCAGTGAAGGAGTTAAAAACAATTAAAAAAAAAAACAAAACAGTATGGGTCTAAAATACAACAGAAGGTGTTTTGTTTTCTTAACGGCCGAAGTCCAGGGTGTTCCGACTGTGTACAGATTGAGTCCCACCTTTCTTCTTGCGTAATTTCTCACTGATGTCAAGGGCATTCCCCACAATTGTTTAAAATAAATGTGTTCGTTCCCACCTAGAACTAAGATGTGAAAGAAATCACAAAGGGCAGATTACAACTCTTGTATCACACAAGGGTTTTGAAGGTTCATTAACTGTTTTTTCCTTTCATCATGGTACTCTCCCATAAATATGAACTTCATTTGATTTTAAAACCAGTTGCTATCAGATTAATTTTTCAGAAGTAGATTACCAGGTCTTTCTTCCAAGGCACCTCTGGATATGAACCCAAACCTCCAAGCTTTCAGTTAGCAGTCGAGCCATTAACCGTCTGCACTACCCAGGGACTCCTAATTTGATTTTATCAGAGTACAAGTAAGAGAACCAATCTGAGATCTTCAGTTTCACTCCCAGATGGGTCACATTGCTACCCCCATTACCCACCCACCAGCCCTCAGGTGTCATCAAATTTGAGAAAGAAATTGCAGGTAAAAAATTACCAGACATAAAATCTAAAGTGTAGAGAAAGAACTAAGCAACATCATTCCTTTTGTGCCCTACTGGTGCAGTTCCCAATACGCAACACAGGATTGGAAGTTGACATCTCAATAGTTGACAGTCTTACCTCAGTTTACAAATCCTCCAGGAAGGAAGCTCCTTTATAAGGAGTGCATTGTGGGTAAACTAAACAGAATGTTCTTCATTAAACATGGGGCAGAGTGCCTTCCCCACAGCTGTACAACATAGATGTCCCATACCCTCCATCCATTTGCCTTTGTCAGAATAAGATGCCCTCTAGATCTAGGCCATCTCCTAAGTTTGTCTTTTATCCCCAGACTTATTTTGGATTCCATCTGCTCCTGTGCTCCTTTCAGGGCCCAAGGCCCTTTTACTCTCTAGCTCTCTGCCCACTTTACTCCCCATCATATCAAAATTAAATAATGTGTATAAAACACTCATCACAATTCTTGATACATCATGGTCTCTCTCACAATAAAAGTTAATATATTCCCTTCCCTTTTCACAAAGCTCTTGTTATAGATTGAATTGTGTCCCTCAAAAAGTTACTTTGAAGTCCTCCTAACTCTCTGTACCTGGTCCTGTTTGGGAATAGGGGTTTTGTTATGCTAATTAGGTCAAATAATCACAGGGTTAGTCCTAAACCTAATCACTTGGGAAAGGTGTCTTATAAAAAGGGCAGAATTAGCACAGACATACATTCAGGGGAAAAGGGATGCCAAGGAGCTTTGAGGACATCATAGGGCTGCCAACAAGGAAGGACCACCCCTTAGAGACACGCCCTGAATTCAGACTCTGAAACCTCCTGAAATAGTTTAAATGTCAACCAATTCTTTTTGGTACAGCGATTCTGTGTATTCCTTGCATCTTCTTTTGATGCTTCCTGTGTCATTCAGTATTTTGTTCAACCCTAAGCAAAAGATGTATTGCATTGGGCAAATCTGAACCATTGTATGTACCTTAAATTTTTAATACAATAGGCTTTACGGGGGTTGGTTCCTAACTATAGGTTGTATATAAGTTGGATGTTCATAACCCGGGGACCACCTGTACTGGTTGATGAGACAAACTCAAGGGATGAAAGGAGATGTGTTTCGTTTTGTTTTAAGCTGGGTACATTGCCGCTTTGAAAGACATTGGAAACCTATTAACAAGGATGAAGGGGGAAGAGATTTTGGGTAGGTGTGTTGTTATCTATTGCTGTGTAACACATTACCCTCAAATTTCCACAGCTAAAAACACTAAATATCTATTGTCTCGTAGTTTGTTATAGAGACGAATCCAGAAATGACTTACCTGGAGGTTCTGAGTCAGGGTCTCTTATGAGGTTACAGTCAAGCTTCTGGCTAGGGTGGCAGCCACCTGATGACTCAAATGGATTCACTTTCAAGCATGGTTATATGATTGCCGAGAGGACTCAGTTCCTTGCTGGCTTGGACAAAGACTTCATTTCCCCAAGATGAAAGCCATAGTGTTCTACAACATGCCATCATTGCTTTTGCCAAATATTGGTCACACAGATCACCCTGGTACTTTGTAGCAGGGGATTACATAAGAGTGTTAATACCAGAGGCAGAAATTATTGGGGGCCATTTCGGAAGGTGGCTATTACAGAAAACAACGAGTAATATCTGCCATACATTGACCCTTTTGCTTTTTATTTCATATACCATTATTAAGAATTCACATAATCACAGTACTTAGGGCACTCAATAAATATTTATTAAATAAATGAGGTGAGAAATGAATATTTCAAGCTATCGTGCCATGCTGCTATCTTCCAGCCAACAATTGCAGCATCACAATTTTATTAGAACTTTATCAATTCCTTCTGCAATTATTTGAATATTTTATTGAAGGAATTTTGAAATAATGTACTAAGGTATCTCAGGAAGAACATCCAAAAAGGACTTCCTCACCCCTTCTTGGTTCAATCAGAGCAACTCCGTTGACATCTATTCTTACATATTAGGCTTCCTTTGAAAACCAATTCATCTGCTTAAAAGAAAAAGTTTGAAACTTACTCTTTCTTTTTTGCATTTTGCCTGTGCTATTTTAAACAAAAAAATTAGAAAATGGAAAAATGAAAATGTGGATAGTGTTAAACGGCATAAAAACCAAACCAAAGTCATTGTCATCAAGTTGATTCTGACTCATAGCAACTCCATAGGACAGAGTACAACTGCCCCATAGAATTTCCAAGGCCATAAATCTTTTATGGAAGTAGACTGACACATCTGTCTCCTGAGGAGTAACTGGTGGGTTCAAACTACTGACCTTTTGGTTAGCAGTCAAGCACTTAACCACTATACCACCAGGGCTCTAGATTCAATACAAGTAAACAAGAGATGGAAATCCTCAGAAAAGCCAAAAGTAATAAACACTTAATGTCCATTCAGGCATTAGATTTCAGCTGGTTGACTCTGGATTCAAGTACACAAAACACAAAAAGAAGAAAGACAAGAAAAATATGCAAAAATCTAGACATACACAATTGAAAATTTATCTGAAATGTGAAGTAAAACCGGAAATTTCTTAATCTTTTCTAGCTCCCAAGAAATGGAATCCTCCTAAGAACATATGAGCCTTTTAACCTCTGTGTCTTTTTATTAGTTTTCAGGTACAAATTACATCAAAAAGTAGAATCTTGCTTGTCTATGTGTGCTTTATTTCATCTTGATTCATCATTCTATATACCAAATTCACCTCATTTTAATGATTATCCAGGTCCTAATTAAATGCAGAAAATGTTTTTAGGGGTTCTTAAGCTATGAAGACTCTTTGGATTTCTGTCAAAGTTTCCTTTCTTCACTCATGTTCTCAACATTCACAAGTCTCTCAAGTATTTTCTAAATGAGCTCTGTTTTGTGTGCTCTACTGAGCATAAGGCAGAGGTAACTTGACAGCTCCTGTTCAGTTGTTTTTTTGTTTTTTTTGACATTTCAATTGATTTTAAAGACCCCAAATATCTACACATTGTCTATAACATTTCAGTAACGTGTCATATACCCTAACTATTCTGAAGGGGAAAAAAAACAAAGGAAAAATTGATGAATTACCCTCCACTTCTAATGGGGGTAGTATAAATGGTTAACACACTCAGATGGTAACCAAAAGGTTTTAGTTCACTCAGAGGCACCTGGGAAGAAAGACCTAGGGATCTACTTCCAAAAAATCAGCCATTGAAAACACTATGGAACACAGTTCTACTCAGACACACATAGGATCGCCATGAGTTGAAATCAACTCCACACGGCAACTGTTTTATAATGAAAACAAAGACCTTAACTCTTTTTTATTTTTTTTAATTGTGCTTTAGGTGAAAGTTTACAGAGCAAATTAGTTTCTCATTAAACAGTTAATACACAAACTGTGAGAGGTTGTGGGGAGATTGGACTCTTATGCCCTGCTGGTGAGATTGTAAAATGGTACAACCATTTTAGAAAACGATATGGCACTTCCTTAGAAAGCTAGAAATAGAAATATCATATGATCCATCAATCCCACTCTTAGGAATATATCCTAAAGAAACAAGAGTCATCACACAAATAGATGCATGCACACCCATGTTCACTGCAGCATTATTCACAATAGCAAAAAAATGGAAACGACCTAAGTGCCCATCAACAGATGAATGAATAAACAAACTATGGTACATACACACAACGGACTACTATGTTGTAGGTGAATAGATTTAAATCTGGGTTCTCATTTATGTTCTACTGGTCAATGTGTCTGTCATTGTACCAGTACCACGCTGTTTTGACTACCGTAGCTGTATAGTAGGTTTTGAGGTCAGGTAGTGCGAGGTCTCCTACTTTGTCCTTGAGACCTTAACTATTTATTGAATTATGCCACCTAAACATGAACTACTCTCTGGCTGCTCTAAGCAAGCCTACACAATGGCCCCCAGCTAAATTCTGTGGGCACACCACTAAAAATTTCACCACCTCTTCATTGGCCTTAGCCAGGCAGGCACTGGCCCTGCAGACAGGTATTATTTTGTCTCTTGAGTGTTTTTAAAATGTTTGATGTCGGGGGCAGTGCCAACATGGCACTATAGACAGAAGCACCATGCTGTCCCTCCACAGCAAAGACCCAAAAAGCTAAGTGCATCAGAAACAAATGCCAATCCTGGGATCCTAAATGTCAAATGAAGAGATTAATACTTCAACCAACCACCAAATGGAATAAGAAACTGGCACAGAACAGAGAGCAGAGAGAGATATGGAGTAGAGGTCCCCTATCAGTTAATGCAGGATGGATTTGCCATCTTGGACTCCTATTGGATTTTGGTGGACAGGGTGTACGGAAAGTAGCTTCATGAAGCTCCCAGCAGGAGACAGAGCAGTGACAATGGTAACCAGCGACACACGCTTTCCCACCCGCCACCTTTCTTCTCCCTGCTTGGTGTCCACCGTTTCCCAGCAGGCTGAAATCACTCGGCCAGGAGGCACTGGTTCCATCCTGCTTAGATTCATCCCACCCACACTGGCCAGCTCCTTCGGGGCCATTTGTTTGTTGCTGATGTTGCCTTTTTTTTTTTTTTTTTGTCTTCTTTTTGTTTCTTTCCTGTCTCTCACCTCCTTCCCTTCCATTCTCTCAGACACCTGGCTCCATGTACCATCTTTGCTTCTTCTTGACAGGCTGTGAAGTGCCACTCAGCTGGGAACTGCTTCTCTGGTCCTTGCTGCCACACTGGCAGGATCCCTGGGACTTTTTGTTTATTTGTTTTTGTCTTCATTTCTCAGTTTTTCATCTCTCTCCACTTAAACCTTATTTTCCTGTCTCCTGAATACCTGGCACTGTGTACCACCTCCATCCTTTCTAGCTGAGCTGTACTGCATGACTTGGAAGCCACTTCCCCAGTCTGTAAAGCTGTGCTGGTGGAATCCCTGGGGATATTTCTCTTTTTTCTTTTTTCCTTTTCTTCATTCCTCAGTTTCTTATCTCTATTTGCTTTCTTTTCCTGTCTCCTGAATACCTGGTGCTATGTGCCATCTCAGCACCTTCTAGACGGGCTGTGCCCTGAGGTCTTGGAGCCACTAACCCAGTCACCAGTGGGATCTCTGGGGGCATTTCTTTTTTCTTTCTTTCTTTCTTTTTCTTTCTTTCTTTCTTTCTTTCTTTCTTTCTTTCTTTCTTTCTTTCTTTCTTTCTTTCTTTCTTTCTTTCTTTCTTTCTTTCTTTCTTTCTTTCTTTCTTTCTTTCTTTCTTTCTTTCTTTCTTTCTTTCTTTCTTTCTTTCTTTCTCTCTCTCTCTCTCTCTCTCTCTCTCTCTCTCTCTCTCTCTCTCTTTCTTTCTTTCTTTTCTTTCTTTTCTTTCTTTCTTTTCTCTTTCTCTCTCTCTCTCTCCTTCCTTCCTTCCTTCCTTCCTTCCTTCCTTCCTTCCTTCCTTCCTTCCTTCCTTTCTTTCTCTCTCTCTCTATTTCCTTTTTGTTTTTCTTCATTTCTCACTTTCTCATCTCTCTCTACTTTCCTTCTTTTCTTGTCTCCTGAATACCTGGCACTGTGTGCCATCTCTGCCCTTTCTAGAAAGGCTGTGCCCTAAGACCTGGGAGCTGCTTCCCTGGTTGCCAGTGGGATCCCTGGGGGCATGTCTTTTTTTTCCCCTCCTTTTTGTCTTCCTTCATTTCTTGGTTTCTCATCTCTACACTCCAATGACAGGTTCCCTCAGCATTTTTTTTTTTTTTTTGGCTCTTGTTTCTCTCTCCTCTTTCTATTCTTTCCCATACCAAACTAAGCTCCACACATCACAACCTCCCCCACCCCCTGCTCCTGCCTATCTGCACAATGCACTGGACATCACATCCCCAAGCAGCACAGGCATGGCCTACTAGAACCTACCCTGCACTGACCCTTGGCCTGTCCTGTCAGCCCAAGTATATGCAACAAACTACCTATCCCAACCCCTCCCCTTCAGCTGGACATGCCCTCATGTACCATAGCTGAGCAACTGGCCCTGCTCTTTGGACAAGAAGGTGAAAAGTATTGTGCCCACAGATGAGCAAACAACAAAGAATGCACAGCCCACCTGCTCAGATGTAACCAAAAAAAAAAAAGGCAGGACAAAACAAACAAATCTACAATCAATAGATGAAAAAAGAACAGCTGAATGTCCTGAGACATATAAAAACATAAAAAAAAACAGGACAGGGTGGTTCCAATAGGCATCCAAAATAAAATACCAGATGACTTTCCAATAGAAGAAAAGGAACTGGAACTACTCGATATGGACTTCAAATCTCTAATATTCACAGCTATCCAAGAGTTGAAGAAAAAATAAGGAAAAAATAGATAAATTCATGGAAAAGATAGACAAAATCATGGAAAATACAGACAAAACAATGGAAGGATTCAGGGAAAAATGTCAAAATAAATTCAAAACTAGAAATCATACAAAAACAACAATTAGAAATTCAAAAGATAACAAGACTTCAGAAATGGACAATGTCATAGGAGGGCTGCGAAGCAGGTTTGAAACAATGGAAGACAGGATAAGTGAAATTGAAGACAAATACTTTGTTTGATTAAAAAAATCAGAAAAAAGAACAAAGAAAAATGAAGAAACCCTGAGGATGATGTGGGATAAAATCAAAAGCAAAAATTTGCAAGTGATCAGAGTTCCAGTACAGAGGGAGAAAACGGAAGACACAGAGAGGATCATTGAAGAACTGCTGACAGAAAACTTCCCTAATATTATGAAGGATGAAAAGATGACTCTCCAAGAAGCTCAAGGAACCCCATATAGGATAGACTCCAAAAGAAAATCACAAAGGCATATCATAATTACACTTGCCAAAACCAAAGACAAAGAATCCTGAGAGTAGCTTGAGAAAAATGTAAAGTCACATACAGAGGGGAAGCAATAAGACTAAGCTCTGATTACTTGGCAGAAACCAGGTGGGTAAGAAGGCAATGGGATGACGTACATAAAACCTTGAAAGAAAAAAATTGTCAACCAAGAATAATATATCCCACAAAACTGTCATTTAAATACGATGGTGAAATTAGGACATTTCCAGATAAACAGAAATTAAGGGAATATATAAAAACCAAACCAAACTTAAAAGAATTATTAAAGGGACTCCTTTGGTTTGAGAACAAACAACATCAGACAATAGCCAGAATCTAGGATGCAAGATCACTCCAGGCAGATAACAACCTAGGTAGGAAATGAACTCTCAAGGACTATTCAAAACTAAAATATTTACAACAGGGAACCAGAGAGGTTAATCTATAAATGACAACAATGTCAGAACAATAAAAGAGGGAATAATGGTGTAGGTATAGAAGTTTCCAATGGAGAGGAAGACAAGGTGATACCAAGTAAAGAAAGACTAGTTCAAATCTAGGAAGATAAGGATAAATTTCAAGGTAAGTACAAAGAAAGTAACAAACTCACTCATCAAAATAAACAAGAAAAATGAAAAGTTTCAGTAGAAACAAAATCTACAAAAGAAATGGGAAAAAAAATCCACAAACAAAAGGAACTCAGCACAGGAGAGTAACAGGAACAAAAACCATCAGCACCACAAGAAAAAAAAATTACAAAATGACAGCAATAAACTCACCTCTATAAATAATTACACTGAACGTAAATGGCTTAACTGTACCCATAAACAGACAGACAGTAACAGAATGGATTAAAAAAAACAAGCAGGATCCATCAATATGCTGTCTACAAGAGACACACCTTAGAAATAAAGATATAAACTTATTAGAAATCAAAGGATGGAAAAAAAATATGTCAACCAAACAGCTACCAAAAATGAGCAGGAGTGGCAATACTAATCTCAGATAAAACAGATTTTAAGACAAAATTCACCATAAAATACAAAGAAGGGCACTATATAATGATTAAAGGAACGATCCATCATGAAGTCATAACAATAGTAAATATCTATACACCAAATGACAGGGCTCCAAAATACGTAAAACAAACTCTAACAGCACTGAAAAAACAGAAATTGACAGTTACACAATAATAGTAGGAAACTCACTACGCCACTCTCAGTAAAAGACAGCACATCTAGAAAGAAACTCAGCAAAGATATACAAGGTCTGAAGGCCACAATCAGCCAACTTGAAAATAGACATGTATAGAGAGCACTTCTCCCAACAGCTGCAAAGTACGCATTCTTTTCCAATGCACGTGGAACGTTCTCCAGAATAGACCACATCTGAGGCCACAAAGCAACCCTCAAAGAAATTCAAAACATTGAGATAATACAAAGTACCTTCTCTGACCACAATGCTATCAAAGTAAAATTTAACAACAGGAAGAGCAAAGAAAAAATATTAATTACGTAGATACTGAATAACACCCTGCTTAAGAACCACTGGGTAACAGAAGAAATGAAAGATGGAATCAAAACATTCCTAGAATCAACCAAGAATGAAAACACGTCATACCAAAACTTTTGGGACACAGCAAAAGCAGTGCTCGGAGATCAATTTCTAGCAATAGATGTATACAACAAAAAAAGAAGAAAGACAAAACCAAAACATTAGCTACGTAACTCAAACAAATAGAAAGAAAACAGCCCAAATAGCCCACAGCCACCAGAAGAAAGGAAACCATAAAGATCAGAGCAGAAATAAACAAAATAGAGAATAGAAAAACAATAGAAAGAATCAACAAAATCAAAAGTTGGTTCTTTGAAAGGACCAACAAACCACTGGCCAAACTGACTAACGAAAAACAGGAGAGGATGCAAATAACCCAAATAAGAAATGAAATGGGGAACATTAAAACAGACCCAACAGAAAGCAGCACTGGGTGGGAGCAGAGCGCATCCTTTGGAGCCTGGGTTCCTGCATGGAGAAGCTGCTAGTTCAGGGGAAGATTGATAACAAGGACATTCCTCCACAGCCAACAAACAAAGCCTCTCCCTGGAGCTGACACCCTGATTTCAGACTTCTAGCTTACTCTACTGTGAGAAAATAAATTTCTCTTTGTTAAAGCCATCCACTTGTGGTATTTCTGTTACAGCAGCACTAGATGACTAAGACAGCATCTATACAAAACCAGCAGCCAACATCGTTCTTAATAGAGAGAGGCCGAGAACCTTCCCCTTGAGAACAGGAACAAGACAAGGATGGCCTTTATCACCACTCCTATTAACATTGTGCTGGAAGTCCTAGCTAGAGCAGTAAGGCAAGAAAAAGAAATAAAGGGCATCCGAATTGGTAATGAACAAGTAAAACTGTCCCCATTTGTGGATAATATGATAGAAAACCCAAAAGACACCACGAGAAAACTACTAGAACTAACAGAAAGATTCGGAAGAGTAGCAGGATATGTGGTAAACATACAAAAAATCGGTTGGATTCCTATACACCAATGAAGCGAATGATGAAAAGGAAATCAGGAAAACAGTACAATTATAATAGCCCCTAAAAAAATAAAATACTTAGGAATAAACTTAACCAGGGATGCAAAACACCTATACAAAGAAAACTACAAAACACTACTGCAAGGAGGCAGAGCCAAGATGACGGAATAGACAGACACTTCTGGTGAGCCCTCTTCACAACAAAGACCCAAAAAAACAACTGAAACGAGTATATTTGTGACAAACTGGGAGCCCTGAGCTTCAAACACAAGCTTAGAAAACGAACGGAGGAGCAGGGGGAGGAAGAGACCATTCAGAAGCGGAGAGGAGTTACCAGACCTGAATCACGGGGAGCACTCAGGCACCATTTCTGGAGCGGCGGCAGCAGCAGGCAGGTACTAACACTCGGCGGCAGTATCCTCAGGGAGAAGCACCAGCCTCACAGCCTACTCACACCTCTGGAACCTGAGAAAAGCGGCGCTCTCGGCAAAATCTAAGTGCTTGCATACAGTTTACCATGACACCCCCTCCCCAGTACCCCCAAGCCAGCTTCAGCAGCTTCATTCCCTGGGCCTAAGATAGGCACTGTTGAGGACCTAGAGCCATTCTCCCAGCCTTTGAGAATGAAAAGATTTGCAATTTGGAGAAAAGATAATTTGAAAGCTCCACTAACCGGGGGAGCTCAGGACAGAAGCGGCTCCTGTCCAGGCATAAACCGTCTGTGGAATTTGAGCACCTTTCCCTTCTGCATGGACCTGTGAGGGCCTATTTCGGGAGAATAGGCCCTTGTTGGCAGACTCCATCCATTTCAGCTGTGCGGAAGAGAGGTGGGTATTTGATGTTTGACATTGCTTCGGCTGTTAAACAAGGCCCTCACCTACACACATCAGGGACCTAAGAACTGGTAGCTCCACTCAGGTAACCCAGCCATCTGCGACAGGAGCCAAAGATAAGTAGTACCTCCCAGTCCTTACAACCAAAAACTTTGAGCACCCATGGTCCATCTGCAGAACTTACCCACCTGCAGGCTCTAGGGAACAGGGATGTGCTTTCCTCAGAGAAACTCAGGGGTCAGTTCTCAGCCCCCTGCCTTGTTCAGAGCGTGACCCCCTGCTGCAATCAGATACTGGTATATATGCCAATCACCCCTGACCCTCTAAGACTGTAGGACAGAGCCTGTACCACACACTGGATGATCAGCTACCTGGAAACCTGAACTGAATTCATACAAGAAAACTGAATGGATTCCTAGACTGATATACCTGATAACAGTTCTAGCCATCTGGGGACAGGGTGTCAGAGCTCCAAAGATGAAAATAATCAGGCTAGCTCACTCAAGCAACCCAGAGGGGTATACCAAAACAAAACAAGAAGCTATGACACAGTAAGCAAGCATAAACTAAATACAATAACTTATAGATTGCTCAGAGACAACAGTCAATATCAAGCCACATAAAGAAACAGACCATAATCACCTCAACAGGCTCTCCAAACAAAGAATCCAGGGAATTTCTAGATGAAAGTACATTCCTGGAATTACCAGAGCCAGAATACAAAAGTTTAATATACAGAACCCTTCAAGACATCAAGAAGGAAATGAGGCAATACGCAGAACAAGCCAAGGAACACACAGATAAAGCAATAGAAGAAATTAAAAAGATTATTCGGGAACATAATGAAAAGTTTAATAAGCTGGAAAAATCCACAGACAGCAATCAGAAATTCAGGAGATTAGCAATAAAATTACAGAAGTAGACAACTCAGTAGAAAGTCAGAGGAGCTGAACTGAGCAAGCAGAAGCTAGAATTTCTGAACTCGAAGATAAATCACTTGGCACTAATATATTTAGTGCCAAGTGATTTATCTTTTATCTGAAAAATCAGATAAAAGAATTTTTAAAAAATGAAGAAAACCTAAGAATCATGTGGGACTCTATCAAGAGAAAAAACCTATGAGTGATTAGAGTTCCAGAACAGGGAGAGATAACAGAAAATACAGAGAGAATTGTCGAAGATTTGTTGGCAGAAAGCTTCCCTGATATCATGAAAGATGAGAAGATATCTAACGAAGATGCTCATCGAACTCCACATAAGGTAGATCTTAAAAGAAAGTCGCCAAAACATATTCTAATCAAACTTGCTAAAACCAAAGAAAAAAAGAGAATTATAAGAGCAGTGAGGGATAAAAGAAAAGTCACCTACAAAGGAGAGCCAATAAGAATAAACTCGGACTACTTGGCAGAAACCACACAAGCAAGAAGGCAATGGGATCACATATTTAAAAAATTGAAGGAAAAAAATTGCCTGCCAAGAATCATATATCCATCAAAACTGTCTCTTAAATATGAAGGTGAAATTAAGACATTTCCAGATAAACACAAGTTGAGGGAATTTATAAAAACCAAACCAAAACTACAAGATACACTAAAGGGAGTTCTTTGGTTAGAAAATCAATAATATCAAGTATCAACCCAAGACTAGAACACTGGACAGAGCAACCAGAAGTCAACCCAGACAGGGAAATACAAAAAAACAAAGCAAGACTTAAAAAAAAAAAAGAAAAAGCTCAAAACAGGGTAACACTGATGTTATTATATAAAAGAAGACAACATTAAAATAATAAAGAGGGACTAAGAAATGTAATCATACACCTTCCATATGGAGAGGAAGATACGGCAATACAAAGAAATAAAAGTTAGTTATAAATTAAGAAAAATAGGGGTAAATAACAAGGTAACCACAAAGGAGACAAACTATCCTACTCATCAAAATAAAATACTAGGGAAAAATACAGACTCAGCAGAAACAAAATGAACAACAACAAATATGAGAAAAGGACCATAGATAAAGATAATCTACTCAGCACATAAAATCAAGTGGGAAAAAGAAACTGTCATCAACACACAAAAAAAGACATCAAAATGATAGCACTAAATTCACATCTATCCATGATTACCCTGAATGTAAATGAACTAAATGCACCAATAAAGAGACAGAGAGTGGCAGAATGGATTAAAAAACAAGATCCGTCTATATGCTGCCTACAAGAGACACACCTTAGACTTAGAGACACAAACTAAAACTCAAAGGATGGAAAACGATATATCAAGCAAACAACAATCAAAAAAGAGCAGGAGTGGCAATATTAATTTCTGACAAAATACACTTTAAAGTTAAAGACATTAGAAAGGATAAGGAAGGACACTATATAACGATTAAAGGGACCATAGACCAAAAAGATATAACCATATTAAATATTTATGCACCCAATGACAGGGCTGCAAGATACATAAACTCTATCAGCATTGAAAAGTGAGATAGACAGCTCCACAATAATAGTAGGAGACATCAACACGGCACTTTCAGTGAAGGACAGGACATCCAGACAGAAGCTCAATAAAGACACGGAAGATCTAAATGCCACAGTCAACCAAACTGACCTCGTAGGCATATACAGAACACTCCACCCAACAGCAACCAACTATACTTTCTTTCCTAGTGCACGTGGAACATTCTCTAGAATAGACCACATATTAGGTCATAAAGCAAGCCTTAGCAGAATCTAAAACATTGAAATATTACAAAGCATCTCCTCTGACCATAAGGCCATAAAAGTAGAAATCAATAACACGAAAAGCAGGGAAAAGAAATCAAACACTTGGAAACTGAACAATACCCTGCTCAGAAAAGACTGGATTATAGAAGACATTAAGGATTGAATAAAGAAATTCATAGAATCCAACGAAAATGAAAACACTTCCGGTCAGAACCTTTGGGACACAGCAAAAGCGGTGCTCAGAGGCCAATTTATATCAATAAATGCACACATCCAAAAAGAAGAAAGGGCCAAAATCAAAGAATTATCCATACAATTTGAACAAATAGAGAGCAAAAAAAGAAACCCACTGGCACCAGAAGAAAACAAATAATAAAAATTAGAGCCGAACTAAATAGAAAACAGAGAAACAATTGAAAGAATTAACAAGATCAAAACTGGGTTTTTGAAAAAATTAACAAAATTGATAAACTACTGGCCAAACTGACAAAAGAAAAACAGGAGAGGAAGCAAATAACCCGAATAAGAAATGAGATTGGCAGTATTAAAACAGACCCACCTGAAATTAAGAGTCATATCAGGTTACTGTGAAAAATTGTACTCTAACAAATTTGAAAACCTAGAAGAAATGGATGAATTCCTAGAAACACACTACCTACCTAAACTAACACAAATAGAGGTAGAACAACTAAATAGACCCATAACAAAAGAAGAGATTGAAAAGGTAATCAAAAAACTCCCAGCAAAAAAAAGCCCTGGTTGGGACAGCCTCACTCCAGAGTTCTACCACTTTCAGAGAAGAGTTAACACCGCTACTACTAAAGGTATTTCAGAGCATAGAAAAGGATGGAATACTACCAGACTCATTCTATGAAGCCACCATATCCCTGATACCAAAACCAGATAAAGACACCACAAGAAAAGAAAATTATAGCCCTATATCGCTCATGAATGTAGATGCAAAAATCCTCAACAAAATTCTAGCCAATAGAATTCAACAACATATCAAAAAAATAATTCAACATGACCAAGTGGGATTCATACCAGGTATGCAGGGATGATTCAACATTAGAAAAACAATCAATGTAATCCACCACATAAATAAAATAAAAGACAAGAATCACATGATTTTATCAATTGATGCAGAAAAGACATTTGACAAAGTTCAACACCCATTCATGATAAAAACTCTCAGCAAAATAAGAACAGAAGAAAAATTGTCAACATAATAAAGGGCATTTATACAAAGCCAACAGCCAACATCACCCTAAATGTAGAGAGCCTGGAAGCATTCCCACTGAGATTGGAAACCAGACAAGGATCCCCTTTATCACTGCTCTTATTCAGCATTGTGTTGGGGGTCCTAGCCAGAGCAATCAGGCTAGATAAAGAAATAAAGGGCATCCAGATTGGCAAGGAAGAAGTATCTCTATTTGCAGATAGCATGATCTTATACACAGAAAACCCTACGGAATCCTCCAGGAAACTGCTGAAACTAATAGAAGAGTTCAGCAGAGTATCGGGATACAAGATAAACATACAAAAATCAGTTGGATTCCTCTACATCAACAAAAAGGACATCGAAAAGGAAATCACCAAATCAATGCCATTTACAGCAGCCCCCAAGAAGGTAAAATACTTAGGAATAAACCTTACCAGAGATGTAAAATACTTATACAAACAAAACTACAGTACGCTTCCGTGAGAAACCAAAAGAGACTTAGCTAAGTGGAAAAAACATACCTTGCTCATGAATAGGGAGGCTTAACATTATAAAAATGTCTATTCTACCAAAAGCAATCTATACATTTAATGCAATTCCAATCCAAATCCCAATGACATTCTTTAATGAGATGGAGAAACAAATCACCAACTTCATATGGAAGGGAAAGAGGCCCCAGATAAATAAGGCATTACTGAAAAAGAAGAACAAAGTGGGAGGCCTTACTTTACCTGATTTTAGAACCTATTTTACTGCCACAGTAGTCAAAACAGCCTGGTACTGGTACAACAACAGACACATAGACCAATGGAACAGAATTGAGAATCCAGACATAAATCCATCCACATATGAGTAGCTGATATTTGACAAAGGCCCCAAAACAGTTACATGGGGAAAAGACAGTCTTTTAAACAAATGGTGCTGGCATAACTGGATATCCATCTGCAAAAAAATGAAACAAGACCCATACCTCACTCCATGCACAAAAACTAACTCAAAATGGATCAAAGACCTAAATATAACATCTAAAACAATAAAGATCATGGAAGAAAAAATAGGGACAATGTTAGGAGCCCTAATACATGGCATAAACAGTATACAAAACATTATTAAGAATGCAGAAGAAAAACTAGATAACTGGGAGCTCCTAAAAATCAAACACCTATGCTCATCCAAAGACTTCACCAAAAGAGTGAAAAGACTACCTACAGACTGGGAAAAAGTTTTTATCTACGACATTTAGGATCAGTGCCTGATCTCTAAAATCTACATGATACTGCAAAAACTCAACTGCAAAAAGACAAATAACCCAATTAAAAAATGGGCAAAAGATATGAATAGACACTTCACTAAAGAAGACATTCAAGTAGCTAACAGATACATGAGGAAATATGCACAATTATTAGCCATTAGAGAAATGCAGATCAAAACTACAATGAGATTTCATCTCGCTCCAACAAGGCTAGCATTAATCTGAAAAACACAAAATAATAAATGTTGGAGAGGCTGTGGAGAGGATTGGAACACTTTTACACTGTTGGTGGGAATGTAAAACGGTACAACCACTTTGGAAATTGATTTGGCATTTCCTTAAAAAGCTAGAAATAGAACTAGTATATGATCCAGCAATCCCACTCCTCAGAATATATCCTAGAGAGAAAAGAGCCTTTACAAGAACAGATATATGCACACCCATGTTTATTGGAGCACTGTTTACAATAGCAAAAAGATCGAGCAACCAAGGTGCCCATCAGCGGATGACTGGATAAATAAATTATGGTATATTCGCACGATGGAATACTATGCATCAATAAAGAACAGTGAAGAATCTGTGAAACTTTTCATAACATGGAGGAACCTGGAAGGCATTATGCTGAGTGAAATTAGTCAGTTGCAAAAGGACAAATATTGTATAAGGCCACTATTATAAGAACTTGAGAAATAGTTTAAACTGAGAAGAAATCATTCTTTTGTGGTTATGAGAGGAGGGAGGGAGGGAGGGTGGGAGAGAGGTATTCGCTAATTAGATAGTAGATAAGAACTACTTTAGGTGAAGGGAAAGACAACACACAATACAGGGGAGGTCAGCACAACTGGACTAAGCCAAAAGCAAAGAAGTTTCCTGAATAAACTGAATGCTTCAAAGGCCAGTGTAGCAGGGGCAGGGGTTTGGGGACCATGTTTTCAGGGGACATCTAAGTCAATTGGCATAATAAAATCTATTAAGAAAACATCCTGCATCCCACTTTGGAGAGTGGCGTCTGGGGTCTTAAATGCTAGGAAGCAGCCATCTAAGATGCATCAATTGGTCTCAACCTACCTGGATCAAAGGAGAATGAAGAATACCAAGGACACAAGGTGATTACGAGCCCAAGAGACAGAAAGGGCCACATGAACCAGAGACTACATCATCCTGAGACCAGAAGAACTAGATGGTGCCCGGCTACAACCAATGACTGCCCTGACAGGGAACACAACAGAGAACCCCTGAGGGAGTAGGACAGCAGTGGGATGCAGACCCCAAATTCTCATAAAAAGACCAGACTTAATGGTCTGACTGAAACTAGAAGGACGCCAGTGGTCACGGCCCCCAGACCTTCTGTTGGCCCAGGACAGGAACCATTCCCAAAGCCAACTCTTCAGACATGGATTGGACTGAACAATGGGTTGGAGAGGGATGCTGGTGAGGAGTGAGCTTCTTGGATCAGGTGGACACTTGAGACTATGTTGGCATCTCCTGCCTGGAGGGGAGATGAGAGGGTGGAGGGGGTTAGAAGCTGGTGAAATGGACATGAAATGAGACAGTGGAGGAAGAGAGCGGGCTGTCTCATTAGGTGGAGAGTAATTTGGAAGTATGTACCCAGGTGTACATAAGTTCTGTGTGAGAGACTGACTTGATTTCACTTAAAGCACAATAAAAATTATAAAAAAAAAAAACACTACTGTAAGAAACCAAAAGAGATAGATATAAGTGGAAAAACATACCATGTTCATGGATAGGTAGACTCAACATTATGAAAATGACAATTCTTTCCAAAGCAATCTACGATTGCAATGCAAACCCGATCCAAATGCAAACAACATTCTTTAAAGAGATGGAAAAACTAATTGTTACCTATATGGAAAGGAAAGAGGACCCAGATAAGTAAAGCTCTATTGAAGAAGAATAAAGTAGGAGAACTCTCACTACCTGGCCTCAGAACCTACTGTACAGCTACCATAGTCAAAACAGTGTGGTACTGGTACAACGACAGATACATTGACCAATGGAACAGAATTGAGGACCCATATGTAAATCCATCTACCTACAGTCACCTGATCTTTGACAAGGGCCCAAAGTCCATCGAATGGGAAAAGACAGTCATTTTAACAAATGGTGCTGGCAAAACTCGATGTCCATCTACAAAAAAGTGAAACAGGACCATACCTCACACCATACACAAAAACTAATTCAAAGTGGATCAAAGACCTAAATATAAAACCAAAAACTATAAAGACCATAGAGGAAAAAATAGGATCAACACTAGAGGCCCTAATACACAGCAGTAACAGGATACAAATTATAACCAAAACATGCAAATTTCAGAAGTAAGCTAGATAACTGAGATCTTCTAAAAATTAAACATTTATGCTCATCAAAAGAGTAAAAAGAGAACCTACAGACTGGGAAAAAAATTTTGGCTATGACAAATCTGACAAAGGTCTAATATCTAAAATCTACAGGAAAATCTACCACCCCTGCAAAAAAAGACAAATAATTAAAAAATTGGGCAAAGGAAATGAACAGACACTTCACCAAAGAAGACATTCAAGCGGCTCACAGACACATGAGGAAATGCTCATGATCACTAGCCATTAGAGAAAGGCAAATCAAAACCACAATGAGATACCATCTCACCCCAGCACACTAATAAAAAAACAAAACCCAGAAAATAACAAATGTTGGAGAGGCTGTGGGGAGATTGTAACTCTTATGCACTGCTGGTGGGAATGCAAAATGGTACAACGATTTTGGAAAATGATATGGCTCTTCCTTAGAAAGCTAGAAATAGAAATACCATGTGATCCAGCAATCCCATTCCTAGGAATATATTCTAGAGAAATAAGAGCCATCTCACTAATAGACCTATGCACACCCATGTTCACTGCAGCATTCTTTACAATAGCAAAAAGATGGAAACAACCTAGATGCCCATCAATAGATGAATGGATAAACAAACTATGGTACATACACACAATGGAGTACTATGCAACAATAAAGAACAACGATGAATCTGTGAAGCATCTCATGACATGGATGAATCTAGAGGGCATTATGCTGAGTGAAAAACATCAATCACAAAAGAACAAATATTATATGAGGTCAGTACTATAAAAACTCATGAAAAGGTTTACACACAGAAAGAAACAATCTTTGATGGTTATGAGGGAGGGGAGGGAGGGGGATGGAAAAATAGTAAATAGACAATAGATAACTGGTAACTTTGGTGAGGGGTAAGACAGTACACAAAACTGTGGAAGCCAGCACAATTTGTACAAGGCAAGGTCATCGAAGCTCTGTAGACACACCCAAACTCCCTGAGGGACCGAATTGCTGAGCTAAGGGTTGTGGGGAACATCTAGCTCAACTGGCATAACAAAAAAAAATGTTCTATATTCTACTTTGGTGAGTAGCATCTGCAGTCTTAAAAGCTTATGTGGGGCCATCTAAGATGCCCCACTGGTCTCACCCCTTCCGGAGCAAGGGCCAATGAAGAAAACTAAAGACACAAAGGAAAGATTAGTCCAAAGGACTAATGGACCACAGCTACCATGGCCTCAACCAGACTTAGACTAGCACAACTAGATGGTGCCCAGCTACCACCACTGACTGCTCTGACAGGGATCACAATAGAGGGTTCTGGAGAGAGTTGGATGAAAATGTAGAACAAAATTCCAACCCACAAAAAAAGACCAGATTTACTGGCTTGACAGAGATTGGAGAAATCCTGAGAGTATGGCCCCTGGACACCCTTTTAGCTCAGTAATGAAGTCACTCCTGAGGTTCACCCTTCATCGAAAGATGAGACAGGCCCATAAAACAAAATGAGACTAAAGAGACACATCAGCCCAGGGGCAAGGACTAGAAGGCAGAGAGGACAGGAAAACTGGTAATAGGGAACCCAAGGCTGAGAAAGGAGAGAGTTTACATGTCGTGGGGTTGTTAACCAATGCCACAAACAATATGTGTACTGTTTGATGAGAAGCTAGTTTGTTCTGTAAATCTTTATCTAAAGTACAATTAGAAAAATAAAAAAAAGATGTACAAAAAAAAACCCTCTACCCAAAAAAAGAAAGCCAAAATCCAACAGGCAAAAAAAAAAAAATCATATTTAATATCATTTCCACATTTAAAGATTTCCCGCTGTAATCTGGACTTCTAGCTTCTCTTGAAAAATCAGAAAATCTGATACCAAACTTGGTAGGATTTTAGACCTCCTTTGTGCATGTTATTTTTATCCACCTTGAGTTATAGTTATTTTTATGACTGCTTTTTCTTCTTCCTAATTTAAATAAAAAAAAGTCTCATTTATTCATTCTAACAACAGTAGTTCTCAAACTTAAGTGCGTGTGTGTGGGGTGGGGGGAGAGAAAGAGAGAGAGATCACTTGGAGGGCTTGTTAAGATTGCTGGGCCCCACCCTCGGAGTTTCTGATTTGATTGGACTAGAAGAGGCCAATGACATGCATTTTTAACCATTTCCCAGGTGATGCCATAGTTGCTGGTCCCAAGGCCACACTTCGAGAACATAACGAAATGCTTTGTACATGAAAAGGACTCAACAAATTGTTGAAGTATTATACTTATTGCATAGAGATTAAGAGCAAACAAACACCTTTTGAAAATTTGTTTCTGTACTTACTATGGCCTTGCGCAAGTTACTTAGTCTCTTTGTAAGTCTATAAACTTGCCTACGCAGTGAAGAAAATAATAGAACGTATAAGTCAGAATCGACTTGATGGCTACAGGTTTGGGTTTGGTTTGGTTTATATATTCCAAAGAGTTGTTATCAATATTAAATGAGAAGTTAAAAGTAATCAAAATTCACCAAAATTTGAAAAGAAGGTTTATTCTGAGCAGTTATTCTGTACGTATATAGAGAGACCATTTTGATTCCAGGAAAAGGAAATGGCACAAAGAAGCTAGGTACAGATGAGGCTTATAAAGAGAAGAGGAAGAGGAGGGAGAAATACAGATCAAACCACCGGCTGATCTTAATGTGATTAATTGAACCCCGCCTTCCCGC
Organism: Loxodonta africana; assembly: GCF_030014295.1. Taxonomy (NCBI): domain Eukaryota; kingdom Metazoa; phylum Chordata; class Mammalia; order Proboscidea; family Elephantidae; genus Loxodonta; species Loxodonta africana. Next base: position 60,428,410 of record NC_087343.1, read on the forward strand.
CTTTACTGAGATCAACTGACATCATGTTACTTCTGTCCTGGCTTCTAATAGTTTGGCCCTCCACCCACCTGCAGCCTTGAGACTGTTTTAGATTTAAATTAGGAGGTAATGGTTTGACAACTATCTTTTTCTGGCAAGATAAGATAAATTTACATTGCAGTAGAGCAGTTTCTGGAGGCTTCTGCAGTTTGGGACAGGCTTTTTTTTTTTTTTTTATGGTTAATATTTGGTTTCATGGATAAGAAAAACTCTAAAATCAAAGTAAGATGTCTGTTATTAATTTTCCTATTCAACTGAAATAAACCAAAAAGCAACCAAATCTCTTGCTGTTGAGTGAACGCTGATTCACAGCAACCCTATAGGACAGAGTAGAAGTGCCCCCACAGGGTTTCCAAAGCTGTGGCATAGTGGGTAAGAGCTAGGCTGCTAACAAAGAGGCCAGCAGTTTGAATCCACCAGGCGCTGCTCGGAAACCCTATGGGGCAGTTCTACTCTGTACTATTCAGTTGCTATGAGTCAGAATCAGCTAGACAGGAATGGGTTAATCTTTATGGAAGCAGACTGTCACATCTTTCTCCCAAGGAGCAACTGCTAAGTTAGAGCCACTGACGTTTTGGTTAGCACCCTAGCACTTAACCACTGTGCTACCAGGGCTCTTTCAACGGAGGAAACATATGTAAAATACCTGGTGTAGTCAGTGCTCAGTAAGCACTGGCTTTTACTCTTATTTATTACCTCCTTTGCAAGTCCATGAGTAATAGCCAGTCTTCCTCTCATTTTTCTTTGTGTAACTACCTCCCAGGACTTCTACCATTATTTAATGCTGTAGCTTATACATAAAAGGTACCGAATAATTATTTCCTGAATAAATAAGTGAACGAACTAATATACATTCAAAATTTATAGGTCTGAGAAACTGTTTTAATTCTCCTGGAATTCAGATTTCTGGGTCCATGGAGTTGGGGTGACCCACTCAGGCCATCTGCCCTTAGGTGTCCTTTTGTACCTTGAACTTTTAAGGAACCTTTTTCCTAAAGCCAAACCATAGCCTTGGAAACAGCTTAGTGGAGATTGTTTTGCCTTAGACATTGGGCTCTTTTGGAGAACTGCAATGACCTTTAGGAGACCACCCTGCCCAGACCCCACCTGTATAACCTGTTTTCACTATCCCCTCTTTGATGCACCTTGCCAATACGTTTGGGCTGACGCTGCCTGACTCAAATCGTATCTACTCACAATAAATACATTCTATCACACTAATTTTTAGTGTTTCTCTGCGCATTTAGGTTTCTGACAGGCCTAACATGTCATATAAGGAAACCAAGCTCAATCCACTCTTTTACAGAGACTTTTTAATCACAGCACACAACAGAATTAAAGTGAATATTTCTGAGAGAAAATTGGTAATTTTAACAATCCCCCAAGCGGGTGTTAAAAGCTAGCCTTGTGCACATTTACTCAGGGCCTGGCACTGTTTTCTGCATTTGGTATCTCTTACCCATTGAATAAGGCCTTAGCTAATGGTGAACCTCAGGGTGATCTACCTGTTGGAAATTGCCTTTGACAAGTGACGACATAGAATCCAAAAATAGTGACTTAGACATACAACGGTATTTTCTCTCATATTTAAAAAAAAAAAAAAAAATCTGGAGGTAGGCAAATCAGAGCTGGTAACTGAGCAAAAATCTTCAGGAACTGAGGCACCTTCCATCTTTCTGCTCTACCACCTCAACATAGGGCTTCTATCTTCAAGGGTAGCTCAGAGTCCAAGATGGCTAATCAGGGCACTAACCTCTTAACAGCTTTCCAGCCAGCAGGAAGAAGGTAAGGACTAATGGCAAATGTGTCCTCTTTCCCTTTAAAAAGCCTTCCTGGAAGTCCCACAGACCCCTCTGGCTACATCTGGCTACACAGCCTGGTCACACAGCACACCTATCTCGAACCAAAAACCAAAACTATTGCTGTCAAATCAAGTCCAACTCATAGTGACTCTATAGGACAGAGTAGAACTGCCCCATAGGGTTTCCAAGGAGTGCCTGGCAGGTTTGAATTGACAACATTTTGGTTAGCCGCCATAACTCTTAAGCGCTACACCACCAGGGTTTCCTTCTCAAAGGCGGTGGGAAATGCGATCTTTGAATTGAACGCAGTGTTGCCCTGAGAAATCAGGCTTCTGTTAGTCAGGAGAGAGGGGCAAATGAGTGTTGATTTGGAGAAGTAGCTGTGTCTACAACAGCTAGTGCACACACACAGAACACACACACACACTTCATTCTTGGCTCCCATTGAACAAAAAATCACACATTTGGAACACATTTCAATATTTGTTGAGTAGGCTACTGTGTGTATAGGTTTCACTACACATTTTTGTTAACACATTTCTGATGAGGCAAAACATGAAACTTAACCAGATCTCAGTCTTAGGGAGAGCAGCTGGCCCAGCAGCAGGGCCACATGCTGTGTATATATAAAAAAAAAAAAAAAACAGAGTGTAAATTTGGATCACACACACTGTGATGATGCTGGTGGTTGGGATAAAAATAAATACCTCCCTACACACTCTACACTGTGATTATAGTACTCAAACTTTGAGTGTAAGGGTGGTGAGAGCAAACGGCTAGAGAACTAACAGACCATAACTCCTCCTTCAAGGAAAATGGGTGGGACAGGCCATACTGGAGAGTTCTCAGACCTGAAAAAAGCATGAGATGTAACTTAATAGTGGTCTTTCTCTCTCTCTCTTTCTGTTGTCTACCATCTACATTGTATCACAGCTACAGTTTTAATGAACTTTTGAGAGCTAAATTGTAAAGCACCTATATGTAAAACCTTTCCGTTGAAACACTGCAACACATCAGTTAACCTGGATCTGCAGTTCTTCTGTGGCTCAAACCCTGGCAGGCAGACAAAAACTCCTTTATAAGGAAGCTCGGCAAGCACTGAACTCTGAAATGACAGGGTCTCTGTGTTCTTTGTGTAGGTAGGCAATTTCCCAGCAAGGTTTCGGGTTTTGTAGTTAGCTTTTGTAATTACAATAAAGGAGAGATAGTAACCTTTGCAGTGAGTGGCGGCAGTACCCTAACATGGGGCTGTGTGAAAACAGATCGCATTACCTGGAGCCTCACATTACAGCAGGGTGTTATTGTGCAAAACTGGGTTCTCTTGGAGGCATCCAGGTAGCCTTTCTTCAGTAAGGCAGGTCATTGCACCTGTTGGAAGCTGATTTTTTTCCTGAAGGGAAATAATCCCTCCTCAACCCAATTCAATTGATACTGAAAGTCACTGCTAAGTGGATTTGCATAGGAATCTTCAGGGGGAGGGGCAGTGTGGAAGGCAGTCTTGTAGGGGGCAGGTGAAGGTGTCCACCCATTAAACCCATTGTTGATGAGTTGATTCCTACTCATAATGACTCTGCTGGACAGAGTAGAACTGCCCCATAGGGTTTCCAAGGCTGGAATCTTTACAGAGGCAGACTGCCACATCTTTCTCCTACTGTGCCGCTGGTGGGTTCCACCCACCAACCTTTTGTTTAGCAGCTAAGTGCTTTAACCACTGTACCACCAAGACTTCCCTAAAGTGTCCACAGCCTCAGTAAACTGTTGGGTGAGCCACCTGGGAGGCAAAATTGTTCAGTGATTCTTTTGAGTGCTGTATGTGACCTGCTAGAGCAGAGAGTGATAACTCAGTGGTTTGACCGACTGTATCAGGCCACTGTCTAAGCAAAATTTGGATACTGCTGGTCACCATCACCTAGGACATCCTGTGATAACAATAAAAAAAAAAAAAAATGGATACTATTAAATTAGAAACTGTTTTCAGACTTGAAGATTTTCTTTGAACTTAACTCACAAAACAATATCTTGTATACAGTTATATCCTATCTAATAAATACCAATATTAAAAATCTTTTTTTTTTTTTAAAAGGAAAATTCTCCTTGCGCTGAGCTTCTATTAGGGGAAGAATTTCAAGGGCGTGGTTCCTATCCACCAATGCTAACTGGGTTTCTCCATATCAGCATGGAGGGGTTGGGACTATTTGGAGGAGCTTTTTTTAATGGATAGTGGATGTTCAATGACAGTAAAGGCTGCTCAGTTGACAGGAGACATGAAAAATGTGTAATGAGGAAGACATTCATCCGTTAAAACAAATACTTCCTGAGTGCCAGCTGTATACTAGACAATGTTCTGGGAACTAAGCAGACCAGATGCCTGCCCTTGTAGAGCTCACATCCAATGAACATTTCTTCTTATGTAGGACATACGGACAAGGTATCGCTCTGGGCACTGGTGGGGTACAAAGATCTATCATTCCTGGTCATTAACTATCCTCAGGTTCCTTACACTCCAGTGAGGAAGTCACCAGCGCCATATTAGGAGCTTACACACAGGATATTGTCAGGGCTCAAAAAATGGGTGTGTAAGCAGGTGAAGTGGATGGACACTAATAAACATGCGAGAGCAAAACTAACTCAGCACAAATTGGGAAGTGCTATTGACACGGTGACTGCAACAATGAGCTCAAGTATAACAATGGTTGTGAGGATCACGCAGGACCGGCAGCATTTCGCTCTATTGTACACAGGGCCACTATGAATCAGAACCGACTCATCGGCACCTGACAACAATAACAACAAGAAGTTGCAGAAGGGAGCATGTATGGTAAGGTGTGGTTAATCTAGGAAAGAATTTTTGGACTAGGCTAATTGTGAATCAGGGGTTTGGTGTTCTTGGCCCCACATCCCCTGCCGTACCTATAAATTCCTCCTCAAACCGATCAGACCATTCACTGGGTCCAGAAACCATCAAGCCTGCAGCCCAAATGCAGGCTATTACGACATTTGAAACACATGTATGTGTCCCACTCTATCTTTTTCAAGCTTCTCGAGCACTGAGAGCACATACCCTAGAGGTCACGAAGCAGCTCACGGAAGTGTCTGCTTTGACCTGCAAATTATTTGAACAAAAACAATTTTTTGAGCCAACATTTAAAAATCAAAAGATTTAGCATTTTAAAATGCAGATTTCCGGCTTCTTTAAAAGAAATCAGAAGACATGGCAATGCTGGGCCCACACTATTGAAATATAATAAAAGATTAGAGTCCCTAACCCCACATACCCGGGTCAATGGGCCAGGCACCCACCACGGTCCCCACCACTCCCATGGCCTCCCTTACTCTGAGGTCACCCATCAGTTGTCACTGATCGTGACAACTGTAATGTTGGTATTTTATAGTACAGAAATACTCCCTCCTGTGTCACTATCAAGTATGGGAAAATGAAAGACCGGAGGGCTGAATATCTTTCAAGAAAAACAATCACTTTTTCCTTCATCCTACAAATGTTTATTAAGGGACTAGTGTGAGCCAATACCACTGTCTGTCAGTTTGCTGTACTGTGATGGCTTCTGTGTTGCTGTGATGATGAAAGCTATGTCACCGGTATTTCAAATACTAGCATGGTCGCCCGTGGTGGACAAGTTTCAGTGGAGCTTCCAGACCAGGAAGAAAGACCTGGTGATCTACTTCTGAAAATTAGCCAGTGAAAACTCTACGGATCACAACAGAATATTGTCTGATGTGGTGCTGGGATGTGAGTCCCCGAGGTTGGTAGACACTCAAAATACACAGTGGCCTCAACAATGGACCTGAGCATATAGCAATCAATGATCGTGAAGATGACTGAGGACTGGGCAAGGTTTCATTCTGTTATACGTGGGGTTGCCATGAGTCAGAGCCAACTGGAGAGCAACCAACAACAACTTTGAGCTGGGTACAGTTGTAAACAGACAAGTTTTGTTTTACTGCACAATAATTCATAATTTTATTGACGATAAAGTACAATGATACTGTTCCAGAAAGTATCACATAGATGCATTTCCAAGAGTTGATGTCTCTGAGCACTTCTACTCATAAACTGTTACAGATGGGTTGCTAGGGTACTGTAGATCACATGAAGAAAATGAATCTCCCTCGTCCCATCTTTCAGTCCTTGTATAACTGCAGGGGTTTGTTACTTATCAGTTCTTGGCTCATCTGTAATGGAGAGACTGTTCTCTGACTTTTCCCTAAAGGTCTATATTTATATTGCACCTGGTATTTCCAAGTAAAAGGATGAACTTGGCCAGTGGCTTTCTTCAAATCATTCATCACTCTTGCAAATGGCTGGCATGAGTCCACATTATTTCCCTCATATTTCAGTGCACACTGTTTCCAGGCATCTTTTCATGTGCCATTTAGAAAAGAGCTCCACACATCAAAAAACAAAAGACAGTCAAGGAATTTTGACCTGTGGAGGAGAGTGCTAAACTCAGTTCACCTGAGCCAAAGGCTTCTAGTAATAAATCTGGGTGTGAGTTGGAAATGGATTTTACAAGGGGATGAAGACTGTCCTTCTTGGTCCCATTTCAAGGAAAAATAAAATTTAATTAATCTGCAAGTCATTTGAGGAGGCAACTGGGTAGTTTTCTTCAATGCTTTATTGTAGTTTTTAAAAGTGAAAAGCTGTCACGCCTCTCCCTTTTCCTTCTCCATCTCCAAGTCCTTCAAAAGTACTGATTATCCACATCGTTGTAGTCCCTACTCGCGCAATTACCCTAGTTCAGCCTCCATGGCTGAAACGGCCTCCTGATTCACCCACCGTCTCTGCCATTGGCTCACTCCAATCTATCCCTCCACTGCCACCAGAGCAAATTTTGTAAAGCACAGATCTAGCCACAGCCCTCTCCTGATGAGTGTCTCCAAGGCTCCCACTACATACAGGGTCCAGCCCACATGCATTTAGCACGGCATACAAGGTCTTTCTCACCTGACCAAGCTTACCTTTCTCTTCCATCTCTAACTCTTGCCTGCCCCACGCACTCTGAGCCCCAGTCTTACTGGATTACTTATCATGCTCTCTTCTTTCATGCCTTTGCACCTCCTTCTCAGAATAAAAACCTTTCCCTTTTCTATGCCTGTTGGACTTCTACTCATCTGTCTTAGTTGTCTAGCACCACCATAACAGAAGTACCCCAAGTGGGTCACTTTAATGAACAGAAATTTATTTTCTCACAGTTAGACTAGAAGTCAGAATTCAGAGCACTGGCTCTAGGGGAAGGCTTTCTCCTTCTGTTGACTCTTGGGGAAGGTCCTTGTCTTTTTTCAGCTTCTGTTTCTCAGTTTGTTGGCAAGCTCCACATGGCAGTGATCTCCCTCACTTTGTCCTTTGCTTGCTTCTATGCCTAAATTGCTCCTTTTATATCTCAAAAGTGATTGACTTAAGACACACCCTACATGGATAATGACCTCATTAACATAACAAAGAAACCCCTATTCCCAGATGGGATTATATTCACAAGTGGGCTAGGATTTACAACACTTTTTGGAGGGAGACATAATTCAAACCATAACATCATCCTTCAGAATTCAGCTCAGATGTCTGCTTCTCATTGAAACCTTCCCTCAGCTCCACCCAGAGGCCCTCAAACATATCTCTGATTTAGCTCTTATATTTTTATTATTATTTGTTATTGCTGTTGTTTATCAATAGTACCCAGCCCTCAAAGGCATTGGTGGTTCAGTGGTAGAATTCTCACCTTTCGTGCAGGAAACCTGAGTTCAGTTCCCATGCAATGCACCTTATATGCAGCCACCACCTGTCTGTCAGTGGAGGCTTGCGTGTTACTATGATGCTGAGCAGGTATCAGTGGAGCTTCGAGACTAAGACAGACTAGGAAGAAAGGCCTAGCAATCTACTTCTGAAAATTAGCCAATAACAGCCCTATGGATCACAACGGTCCAATCCCATTGTGCATAGGGTCCCCATGAGTCAGGGGCCAACTCAACAGCAGCTAAAAAAACACCCCGCCCTCACCAGTCCTCAGAAGGTGCGTACCAGGTCTTCACTATCTTTATATCCTCCCTGGGGGCACTAACTCTCCAGCACATCCAATCTGTCCTACTTTGGGAAAAGCCCTGAGGACAACAGCAGTGGCTGAGGCAGGGCCATGCCAATGATCACCGGAAATGTCCACGACAGCTGGGGCAGAAATCAGGTGGGCCAAGTGCACATGGCTCAGGACACAGAATGTGTCCACTCCAAGCATATGGATGTGAATGTCATGGAAATGCAAAGCGGGAATGAACCTCAGAGGCCACTTGGCTCAGCCTCTCACCCAGTGCAGGAACGCTTTTACAGATCACTGACAGATGGGCAGCATTTGCTCACTACTTCCTTTGAGTGGGCAAAGGATACCACCAGACAGCTCATTGCTTGACATTTCAGCCAAACACAAATTAATCTGATTTTCTTTGCAAGGATAATAATAATAATAATATTGTGTGTTTATTGTGCGCCAAGTACTTTACTAAGAACTTTACACGCACCATTTAATCTTCATAAGTACCTTCTGAAGTAAATACAATCATTATCATCCTGTTTTCTAGATAAGAAGTGCAGCAGATACTGACAGTGCCTTGACCATATCCCCTCAGACCTCACCATTTTAGTGCATGTGGCAGGACTCCTCGATGCCTACACCCATATCTCTTGGCCAGAGACATTTCTCTGGTATCACGGCCCACTTTTCGTGTCTTTTTTTTTGGCCAGAAATGCCAGAGAATTGACAGCCACTATAAGGTCAGCAGTTTGAATCCACCAGGCGCTCCTTGGAAACTCTATGGGGCAGTTCTACTCTGTCTATAGGGTTGCTATGAGTCAGAATTGACGCGAAGGCAATGGGTGCGGTTTTTGGTTTAGAAGCATTCCCTAACCAATGTCTGAGAGGGTTGTCCCTCAGGTGGGTTGACCCTGAGGTGTGAGCTCTACACTGGCTCCCAGAGTTCCCCAGTGTGGTGAAGCTCTGGTTCTCCACAGAAGTAACTTGCTTATTAACTTGCCACTTATTGGCCACCTTCTTTTCACTGTCTCACTCCCCCATTCTCCAACAAATGTTTCCTACCAATATTTGCACTTGAATATTGCTCTCCTGGTCTACTTCTGGACTCTGGAGGAACCTAACTAAGAAAAGGAAGCTAAGGCACAAAAGGATTCAACAACATGCTCAAGATGATGTTTCCTTCCAGGGCCCACAGTCTTATCCACTACCCTGTACTGCTTCCTCATCCGGGTTTTCCCACTGGAGAAGGAAACAGAAATCTTCTCTTTCTGCAATACCAAAATACAGGAAGACAGCCAAAACATTGCCAATTCTTTCTGCCCTGACTGCTACAAACATGGCTTCCATACCAGTCACCTCCTCTGGAGGCACCCTACGGAGGCTTCAAGTGTTTCACTTACAATTAAACATATACATCTTTCCTTCTTGAAACCTTTCATAATTCCATCCCTCTGCTTCTTAATCCTGCACCATTATAGGAGCAAAGAATTCAGAATATGGTATAGTAAGCTATTCAGTTTGAATCCTATTTTAATAACAAATACAATTCCCAGGACTATTTCTATATACAAAATAGCATTCATGCTCACAAAACTTTATTGAATGTGTTACAATGAACATCATTAAATATGACAAGTAAGAAATAATTACACTAATAAGATATTACCAATCAAGCAAGATAAAAATATTGAACACTGGCTATGTATTCATTAAAAACAACAACTGACGTAATAGACTCCTTTTGTGTATCTCAGTGAATTGTGTTGTTGATGAGTTTAAGGCAGGGCTTCGAACCAGTTGGTTCCAGTTCCAGCCCCTGCAGAGAATCTGCATTCCTAACAAGTTCCCAGGAAGTCATACATAAGAATCATCTGGGGATCCTGTAAAAATGTGGATTCTGATTCACTGTATCTTTTATATCTGGGGAGTAAATGGAAATTCTCAGCAGAGAACTTGTTAGAAATGCAAACTGTTGGCAGGGGTTCGAACTAGAACAAACTGGTTCAAAGACCTGGTTTAAGATTCTTGAACTGCTATATGGACTCTATGTAGGTACAACACAGACAATGCAGAATTATCAATAACTATAGGAATTTTGACATGTCATAAACAGATTAGAATATGAAAAGTCATTTCACTTTCATTTTATTTAGAGATTAAACTGAAAAAACCCATTGCCATCAAGTTGATTCTGACTCATAGAGACACTATAGGACTGCACCATAGGGTTTCCAAGGAGCACCTGGTGGATTTGAACTGCCAACGCTTTGGTTAGCAGCTGTAGCACTTAACCACTATGCCACCAAGGTTTCCATTTAAAGAGTAAGACCATACAAGTAGGTAGTGACATAATCAGAAATAGAACCCATGTTTCGTGGTTCTCAATGCAGTGATTAGTCCATCACTACAATCTGCTATAATCTGTTACAATCTGAATTGACGCCTTTGAACTGTGGTGTTGGTGAAGAATATTGAATATACCATGGACTGCCAAAAGAAGGAACGAATCTGTCTTGGAAGAAGTACAACCAAAATGCTCCTTAGAAGCAAGGACGGCGAGACTACATCTTACATACTTTGGACATGTTGTCACAAGGGATCTGTCCCTGGAGAAGGATATCACGCTTGGTAGAGGGTCAGCGGAAAAGAGGAAGACCTTCAATGAGTTGGACTGACAAAGTAGCATAACAACAATTGTGAGCATGGTGCAGGACTGGGCAGTGTTTTGTTTTGTGGTACATAGGGTCGCAATGAGTCAGAGCTGACTGGACAGCATCTAACAACAACAATCTGTTACATGTTCTGAAAAGTCATTTTTCATTCTTATATACCAAGTCACTAATTCATCTCCCAGGATAACTGTCTTAGTAATCTGGTGCTGCTATAACAGAAATATAATAAATGTGTGGCTTAAAGAATAGAAATGTATTTTCTCAGTTTAGGAAGCTAGAAGTCCGAGCTCAAGGTGCAGGCTTTAGGGGAACGCTCTGTTCTGGGACAAAAATCCTTGTCTCTTTCATGTTCAATTCCTTGGTTCCTTGGTGATCTCCATGTGGCATCAATCTTTCCCCATTTGTGTTAATCTGCTTTTTTATATCTCAAAAATGATCAATTTAAAACATACCCTACACCGATATATCCTCATTAACATAACAAATAAAACTCTATTCCCAAATGGAATTACATCCACAGCTACAGGGTTTAAAACACATATTTTGGGAGACACAATTCAATCCTTAACAATAACCAACACCTGATTTGAAATAGAGAAGCAAATTTATATTTTAGGAATTTAGAATTGGGACAATAAGAGGCTGAGACAGTGGAAGGTGCTTGAACTTCAAGGTCGTGTTAAATAGTACGGAGTTAAGGCTGGGTGCCATGTTGGGTCTAGGCAATAAATTTGATGACCACAGAGCCCTCAAGAGGTAGAGAGTAGCCAGAGTCTCACTTTCCCAGACGAGTTCTTCTGAGGTCTGGCAATATTTGGAAGTCATGAAGCTTATTTACATTTTTAAAGTAATATCCCTCAACCAATTTACTTGAGCTAGCTTGAGTGGGTTTCTCTTTTAGAATCACAAAACCTAGGTAAAAGACCCTTCCCTCTTCTTGCTACTAAACTAAGCAACTACTAAAAAATATGGGTGTTGAATAATAGAATAGTACTAATGGCCGTTAGACTCAACATGAAGAGCTGGACTGAAGTGGGAGACTAAGTTAGCCAAGCACCAGCTATGGTTGTCTTATGGAGTAGATTCTGAGATCCCTCTCTAACTCTTTAAGCCTGTTGAGGAGTTCCTCGATGTTACAAATGTACGAGTTTTGAATGGTGACTTTTCTACCCTCCTCCTCCTTTAGACTTGCCTTGGTTGTTCCAAACCAGAGAAAGAAAGAAGCCTAATCTGTGAATACTAAAAGGCTTTATCCCTTTCCACTTTTCCCACCATGAATTTATAGTCCTTCTAAACTCTCTGCTACTCCCACCTTTTGGAGATGGGTCAGTACCTTAAGTCTGTAGAGGCTCTTCCCATTTCCTACTGATCTTATTGGTTCCCTATAGACCTAAGACAGCCAATATATCTAAATCAATAAAGCATTTAAAAAAATCTTCTCCCAATCATTAGTTATTTCTCCCATTTGTTTGTTGAGAAAGCCCTGATTATCTATCTCTCAGGGAAGGTAACCCTACTCACAGCTCATCAGCCCAGAAGAAAATTCAGATTAGTTTACAAGAATCACGTGAAGAACATTGCTTTTGCCAATGATTGGTTTAGACATGGACATGTGACATAAATCTAGCGAATGAGATAATGGTAGCTAAAGTTTATTGAATGTTAACTGCCCTATTCTGAGTGCTTCCAGGAACTCATTCTTTTCATCCTCATCGCAACACTATGAAATTGAATCTATGTGTCACAATTTTATAGAAGAAACTAAGTTGCAGAAAGTTTAAGTATCTTGACATACAGCTAGTAAACAGTACAGCTAGAATTTGAACTCAGAGCAACTCTCTCCAGAGTCCTCATCATTAATGGTAAAAACGTTTTTTGTTTATTATAACCAAACCAAAAAACAGAACCCATTGCCATCAAGTCAATTCCAACTCATAGTGACCCTGTAGGACAGAGTAGAACTGCCTCGTAGGGTTTCCAAGGAGTAGATGGTGGATTCAAGCTGCCAATCTTTCCTTTAGCAGCCTGAGCTCTTAACCACTGCACCACCAGGGCTCCTTTTCTTTATTATAAGCAAAAAAAAAAAAAAGGCAGAAGAGGCAGGGGATGGGGAATGCCTTATTTTCATTTATTAAGAGTATTACTAGGATTGGCTTGTTTTATTCATGAAAAATCAACTTTGTCAATAAATTAAATGAATGAAAATACATTTTCTCAACCAGTAAAAGGCTTATCAAAAAGAAGACAAGTACCTCTTTGCAAGACCGTATTGTTTTACACAGGAATACACTTGGCAAAACAATGGTACCAATTTACACAGGAATACACTTGGCAAAACAATGGTAGATCCTACAATTTCTTGTTCTGGAACTTCTGGTGACATGATTACCAAACGATACCCAGTATTCTGTTCATTGTAATTTATATTTTTATGATTTTCTCTTTTGGATCATTTCAAGTCATTGTGCACGAGTCAACCATTCTCCCATAAAATAACACTTCGTTACATGTTTCCTGGTGCTTTGGTTATATTACTACATATTTTTGAAAACATAGGAAAAAAATCATGTTTAATTCCTTAAGCAGATTTCATACAGAATAGCCATTATATACACCCTTGGCTATTATATTCTGAATAGTATACAAATAAGTTAGAATTTGGGTGTTTATTGTTGCTCTCTGGACAAAAATAAGGCAACTCAATCTAATAATTTGCTTATGTTATTATGAATAATTCAGTTATATTGAGGTAGTTTAATATAAAGTTATATTACACTATAATAGTATAAAGAGCACAGGTGGTGCTACCAGATGCCTAGATGTAAATGCTAGCTCTGTAATTTATAATCTCTGTAACACTGAGCAAGTCAACACCTTTGTGCCTCAGTTTCCTCAAATGGAAAATAAGAATAATAATAGTAATAATAATCATATCTACCGCATAGAGTTGTTGTGAGGATTAAAATTTAAAGTACTTGGAAAGTTCCCAGCATATAGTAAGAATCATAACTGCTGTCTATTGTCATTATTATTACCTGAGTTAAGTTGTAATTAACAGGGAAGTTGAGTAACGGTGACTTAAAACAAAAGAACATGTATTATTTATTTAATAAGAAGTCTTTTGGTGCCAGTGTTGGCTCATAGCTCAAAAATACCGTGACAACTCCAGACTCCTTCCATCTTTCTCCCTTGCCGTCCTCAATGTATTAGCAAAATCTCCCTTCATAGTCATAAGATGGATGCCTCAATTTCAAGTTCTTCAAACAAAAAAGTCCCAAGCAATAAGGTAAGAGGATGAGAGCAAAACTATAAAGGAAGGGAGATGAATATTTATTTTTCCAAAAGAAAAATATATCCTGGGAATGCCCAGCAGATGGTCCCTATGTCTCATTGGCCTGTATAGGGTCGCACGGCCATTTCTGCACCAATCACTGGGAAAGAATAGGATTGACATGATTGGCATAGACCAACCATAAAACATTTTCTGGGGCTGAGCCTTTTGTGGCTTTATTAAAATCAGGGTCCTATTACCAAGGAAGAAGACAGATTAGCGCTGGATATGCAACCAATAGTGCACATATCAATAAGCATCCATTTGGTGTCTAGTTTGTGCTCACCTTGTGTTCCTAATAAAAATTTTGTTGTTAGGTGCTCTCAAGTGGATTTTTGACTCATAGGGAACCCATGTGACAGAGTAGAACTGCCCCATAGCGTTTCTTAGGCAGTAAATCTTAATAGGAGCATCACCAGTTCTGTCTCCTTCTGAGCAGGTGGGTGGGTTCAAACCACCAACCTTTTGATTAATAGCTGAGTGCTTACTGTTGTGTCACCAGAGCTCCTTAAAAAAAATGTAAAAACCAACAAAAGAATAAATGACATTTTCTTGCATACCTATTTCATTGCAACATTGTTCACAATAGCAAAAAGGTGGAAACAACCTAGGTGCCCAACAACAGATGAATGAATAAACAAACTATGATACATATATGCAATGGAATACTATGCAACAATAAAGAACAATGATGAACCTGCGAAGCACCTCACAACGTGGAAGAATCTGGAGGGTGTTATACTGAGTGAAATAAGTCAATCACAAAAGGACAAATATTATATGAAGCCACTACTCTAAAAATTCGTGAAATGTTTACATACAAAAAGAAACAATCTTTGATGGTTTTGAGGGGGTGGGTGGAACAGAAAAACACTAAATAGATAATAGGTAAGTAGTAACTTTGGTGAAGAGTAAGGCTGTACACGATACTGGGGAACCCAGCACAACTTGTCAAAGCAGGGTTATGGAAGCTCCATGGACACATCCAAACTCCCTGAGGGACCAAATCACTGGGCTGAGGGCTATGGGGACCATGGTTTCAGGTAATCTCTAGCTCAACTGGCATAAGATAGTTTATAAAGAAAATGTTCTACATTCTACTTTGGTGAGTAGGGTCTGGGGTCTTAAAATCTTGTGAGCAGCCATCTAAGATACTCCACAGGTCTCACGCCATCTGGAGCAAGGGAGAATGAAGAAAACCAAAGACACACGGGAAAGATTAGTCCAAAGGACTAATGGACCGCTACTACCACAGCCTCCACCAGACTGAGTCCAGCACAACTAGATGGTGCCCAGCTACCATCACCAACCTCTCTGACAGGGATCACAAGACAGGGTCCTGGGCAGAGCTGGAGAAAAATGTAAAACAAAATTTGAACTCACACATTCACAGAAAAAGACCAGACTTACTGGTCTGACAGAAACTGGAGAAACCCCAAGAGCATGGCCCTCAGGCACCCTTATAGCTCAGTAATGAAGTCACTCCTGAGGTTCATCCTTCAGCAAAAGATTAGACAGGCCCATAAAACAAAATGAAACTAAATGGGCACATCAGCCCAGGGGCAAGGACTAGAAGGCAGGAGGGGACAGGAAAGCTTGCAATGGAGAACCCAAGGTAGAGAAGGGGAGAGTGCTGACATGTCATGGGGTTGGCAATCAATGTCACAAAACAATATGTGTATTAATTGTTTAATAAGAAATTGGTTTGCTCTGTAAACCTTCATCTAAAGTACAATTTAAAAAAATTAAAGAAGTATAAATGACATTTTCCTTGGTCTTGAATTCCTATCTTACTTGGCATCTTTAGACTGAAGACTGTTTCTGCCAGGCCTTGCCGAGTAACTAAACCACAGCCATCAAGGCCTGCTTCCTGACCCACTCTCCCCAAGTGGCCTCACACCTTCTCCCCAAATATGCTGGATCTTCCTATCCTTGGTCACATCCTTGCTTTGCATCTTCATACTCTAGATTGCTTCTCCACTTTCAGGTGGTGATAGTTGAAGGTATACACAGTTAGTGATTAAAATTCCTTGTTGAGAAACTCTGAACTCTCCAGATACCCTGAGGCAGATCCCAATTGTTTCCCCACCCCCCCCCCCACCACCCCTCCCTGTTGAGTATCTACTGTGAGCCAGGAACTTACACAAAATTCTTTCCACTAATTCTGCCAAAAATCCTATGAAATAGGATTCAAATAAAGGAGAGATTAAGACAGATTAAGTGACTTGTCCAAAACCATCAGCTAGAAATAGGAAAAATAATTACCCCTTATTGAGCTTTTGCTGCAGAGGAGCCAAACACAATCCTAAGTGCTACCTGTGAACTAACTCTTGTAATTCTCTTAACAACCCAGGAGGTATATTCACTCACAACAAATAATTTCCAAGTACCTACTACCTGCCATTTTATAGATCACAAAATCATGTAGCTGCTCATTTGTTGTTAAGTGTCTTTGAGCAGGCTCTGACTCTAGTGACCCTATAAAAAACAGAACAAAACTTTGCTCGGTCCTGTGCCATTCTCGTTGCTATGTTTTAGCCCATTGTTGCAGCCGCTGTGTCAATGCATCTCTCTGAAGATCTTCCTCTTTTTCACTGACCCTCTGTTTGACCAAGCATGATGTCCTTCTCTAGGGGCTAAATTTTGTTAGCTTGTCTGAGTTTTAGAAATAACATGGGCAAGAACTCTGCTATAAGCCATTAAAATGCTTTATTCCTTGTGACTACCAGATCCAAGCTTGCCAGGAAAATGTTTTAAAAATCGGTAACTGCTTTGACTGTACTCTGAAGGGAGCCTTCTGTTCCTGTTTAGCTCTCTTGCATAGCCTTGCTCTTGTAGCTTCCTACTCCGAAATCAACTAGGGTGCTATCTGTTGGAATACGCAGATCAAAGGAAAACATGTGAAGGTCTTTCTTAGAGACTTAGAAGAAATGGGAGTATGAGGAAACTTTTTCTTCCTTCCTTCTTTCCTCCCTCCCTTCCTCCCCTTCTCCTTCCTCCCTCCCTTCGCCTTCCTTCCTCCCTTCGCCTTCCTTCCTTCCCTCCTTTTCCTTCCTTTCTTCCCTTCTTTTAAGAACCTAGATTTTAAACATACTACTGGTCAAAATACTATCAAATCCTTAAAATGCATTTGTTTTCATGCAAAGATGAGATTTCAGAAAGTAAAACCAGGTATCAAAGTTCTTGCACTAAATCCACACAGGCCCAGTTCCCAGTGGTTAGGAAATCATGTTTCAGGGAAGCATATGTGTGTGCTTGTCAACCAAAACCAAAACCAACCCAGTTGCTGTCAAGTGGATTCTGACTCATAGCAATCCTATAGGACAGAGTAGAGCTGCCCCATAGTTTCCAGGGCTCTAAATCTTTACGGAAGCAGACTGCCACATCTTTCTCCCCTGGAGTGGCTGGTAGGCTCAAACCATCGACCTTCCGGTGAGCAGTCAAGCACTTACCCATTGCATGCCAAGGCTAATTGTGCTCATCAACATGACTTATAAATAGCCCATCAAGTTAAAACAAGATGAAGATGATAATCCCAATGACCCAGGTGTTTCAGGTGGATCAAAGGACTATGTAAAATAAGCAGTTAAAGAAAATAAGGTGGTAAAGTGTTGTTTACGGTTTTCCTTCATTTGGATGTCAAAAAAAAAAAAGGATCGTCTACAAAGTTCATGTGTATGGGACAGAAAGCATGATGTAGATTTTTTTAAGGCCATTCATGCAAATGAAGATGCTGAAGTCTTCTAATCCTGAGCCCCAACTGCTTTCTTGTGAGATAGGTTTTTGATAGACTAGAGAACTGTTCACCGTGTGTCTGTCAGTCTGTCATACTGTTGTATTTTGATGCTAGAAACTGTGTCACCAGTATTTCAAGTACCAGCAGAGTCACCCATATTGAACAGGTTTCAGCAGATCTGCCGGACTAAAATAGACTAGGAAGAAAGGCCTGGTAATCTACGCTCAAAAATTAGCCAACGAAAATCCTATGGATCACAAAAGAATACTGTACAATATACTGCTGGAAGATGGGCTCCCTAAAAATTGGAAGGCACTCATAATACGCAGTGGCTGCAACAATGGTCTCAAGCATACCAATGATCGTGAAGATGGTGCAGGACTGGGCAAGGTTTTGTTCTATTGTACATAAATGAGGTCACCATGAGTTAGAGCCAACTATATGGCAGCTAGCAACAACAGAGAGCTGTCTCTAAGATTCCATTTCGGTAAAAAAAAAAAAGCAAAAAACCTTGCTTCTTTATCTGGGTTTCCATGCTATTTAGAACACATATATTATGGTACTAATTGCATTGCATTGTTCTGTAATTAGTGTCTCGTACCTCTAGATTGAACACAAAACCAAATATTAACCATGCACTGTCCCAGTATATGGTTTATACTGGAAATGTTGATTAAATTGAGATGAAGTCTATGAATCTATTCATTTCAAAACCTCACTCCAAATTTTGAATGCTATTGCTACAAGAAAGCTTTCAAAATAATTCAGATTCTAGAAATTCCCTGAAAGCAATCAGCCAACTATTACTAAAAACTGTGTTCTAAGAATATTTTGGATCAGAGCCTTTGTGCACTCCCCTAACATATGTTGAATATAATCATAAAATGTGTACAATCTTGGACTAGTTACATGATGCATTAGTAAAAAGAGAGATTTTTCTATTGGATTATGGTAACCCATTCCCCATTATTTTCCTTATATTTCTTTCCCCATCAAAATTTCATAAATCCCAAGTGCCACTAAATCATCATTTCTTTTTTTTTTAATTTTTACTGTGCTTTAAGTGAAAGTTTACAAATCAAGTCAGTCTCTCATGCAAAAGTTTATATACACCTTGCTATACACTCCTAATTGCTCTCCCCCTAATGAGGCAGCCTGCACCTTCCCTCCACTCTCTCTTTTTGTGTCCGTTCCACCAGCTTCTAACCCCCTCTGCCCTCTCATCTCCCCTCCAGATAGGAGATGCCAACATAGTCTCAAGTGTCTACTTGACCCAAGAAGCTCATTCTTCACCAGCATCTTTTTCTATCCCATTGGCCAGTCCAATCCCTGTCTGAAGAGTTGGCTTTGGGAATGGTTCCTGGGCTAACAAAAGGTCTGGGGGCCGTGACCACCAGCATCCTTCTAGCCTCAGTCAGATGATTAAGTCTAGTCTTTTTATGAGAATTTGGGGTCTGCATCCGACTGCTCTCCTGCTCCCTCAGGGGTTTTCTGTTGTGTTCCCTTTCAGGGCAGTTATCGGTTGTAGCCAGGCACCATCTAGTTCTTCTGGTCTCAGGCTGATGTAGTCTCTGGTTTATGTGGCCCTTTTTGTCTCTTGGGCTTGTAATCACCTTGTGTCCTTGGTGTTCTTCATTCTCCTTTGATCCAGGTGGGTTGAGACCAATTGATGCATCTTAGATGGCCGCTTGCTAGCATCTAAGACCTCAGAAGCCACTCTCCAAAGTGGAATGCAGAATAAATCATCATTTCTTACAGTCTATTCCATAGACTTCTGTATCCAAAACACCTAGGGTGATTATCATAAATGCAGCTTCCTGGGTCCTCCTGTAGGTCTGCTGAATTAGACTCTCTGGGAGTGGAAGCCAGGAAGCTGGCTTCCAGCATTTTCAATAAGCTCCACAGGCGATTCAGGTGCACCCCAAAGTGTGAGAACTGCTACCCAGGATCCATGAATTAAAATGGAAGGGCAAAGAGGATGGGGCCGAGGGGGAATCTGCTGAAGCAATTAAGTGTATTGAAGCTCCATGAGGTTACAGACTACTTTGAACCCAATGCCCAAAAGAAGAGCCTTGATTTCTGAAACCTCTAACCTGTGCTTTGACTCAGGAATCTATCATGTTTTGTAACTGTATCACCTTCTGGTTTCCCTCTGCCTGCTCTGAACTGAATTGACTACTTCTACGTCCATAATGGTTTTATATTTAGAAAACAACATCCCCTCATGTTTCACCTCCCTTCCACATTCCCTCACTACTTTCATCAAACTTCTTAAACGTTGTCTTTCCTATAAAGAAGGAAAATGCATCAATGGCTGCCCGTGTTCAGCCCTGTAACCCAGTTATCTGCTCAATGATAGAGTGTCCTCCTCTGAAACAACAATAACAAGACCACGTCATTTAATGGAGAATAGAAACTCTATGACTGAGGAGAGCATGTACTGAAAAGGTACTTATTTTTAAAGATTTTTAAATGACAATAGAAATACTCTGAGTTATAACACTGGTAAAGGTGAGCTTTTTGGTAAAACCAAGAATATTTTGATAATCCATTACAATATGTCAACAGCGGTAGAATTCTCACCTTCCATGCAAGAGACCCAGGTTCAACTCTGGCCAGTACAATACCATCTATTGAGTGGAGGCTTGCATGTTGCCATGATGCTGAACAGGTTTCAGCAGAACTGCCAGACTAAGACAGACAAGGAAGAGGAGCCTGGTGATTTACTTTCAAGAATTAGCCAGTGAAAATCCTATGGATCACAACAGTCAGATATGTAATTGATCATGGGGATGGCACAAGACTGGACAGTGTTTTGTTCTGTTGCACATGGGGTCACCATGGGTCAAAGGTCAACTTGATGGCATCTAACAATAATGATGTCCCTTAAGTACAGTGGATTCTTCTCCTGGGGATTATCCTGTTCTGATGAGAGAGACTATGAAAACTCTTGAGAATTGAGAAAGTGACCGATGGGAAAACCTTTCCAGAGGAAACCACCCACTGTGGAATGCTCATTAGTCTTCTGCAGATGCCTTTCCCAGCAATGGTAGGCATATTCTGAGATACAGAACTAAAGGGGTTTAAGGGAGATAGAATCTGTTTGCTCCACATGATTAGAAATAAGGTGCTATCACAGAGTAGATGTTTTTAAAAAGTGAATAAATTAATGAATAAATGATGTGTTTCATTAAGACAGAAATAACAAAGAATGTGTAGAAGGAAAAAACTAAGAAAGGATGTTGAAAGGCAGGAAGGAATCCCTAATCCCACCAGTTTGAGGACACTATTATGAAAGAGAAAGATAAATGGGGAAAAGGGATGGATTTCAAGAAAGAACATGATATAATGGGAGAGCTTTAAGGGAGGGAGAGTCTGTTCATGCCTCTGCTTCTAATGGGTTGGGAGAGCCTCCCCAACCAGATTCCTAACGCTTTGCCAAGGGTGTGTTGTTTTTTGAATTTTGCTATTCAACTGCTAGATAACAGCTATGTTAATGAAGGAAACTTACTAAATTTAATCGCACTAATCTCCCCCACCCCACACAGAATGGAATGAGCACCTTCTTTCCAAAAAAGATACCGGTCCTCCAACTTCCCAGGGTTCAGATCCTGTCTGCAGTGGATCCATTCCAAGTCTCTGAAAAAAAAAAAGCTGAGTATAGAACCTTGTTGTTATTAGGTGCTGTGAGTCGATTTTCAACTCATAACAACCCCATGTGACAGAGTAGAAGTTCCTCATAAGATTTTCTTGGCTGTAATCTTCACAGAAGCAGATTGCCAGGCCTTCCTCCCTCAGAGCCACTGGGTGGGTTCAAACTGCCAAACTTTCTGTTAATGGCCAAGCTTTTAACCATTACTCCACCAGTGCTCCTTGAATAAAGAAGCTGCTGAGTGGGAAAGAGGACTATTCTTGAAACATCCGTCTCACCGGGTCATTGACCACATCCCTCTGGTCATCCAGGAGAGATCTGGGTCAAGCTCATCTCTTAACTAAGAGAAATTTTCTCCAGGTAGTTATATAGCTGACTCATTCCATGGAGTTACCAAAAAAAAAAAAAAAAGCAGAAATAGCAGGATGAGACATCATCATGTATTACTGCCCTCCTCTCACCCTCCCATTCCCTATTCCCCAAAGAGAAAATGTTGTTTCTAAGGAGCTCAAAATGTGAAATAGCATAGAACCCCAGAGTTGAGACAGATTTCTAGTCTGGAGATGAAAGCACCACTAAAACTGTAATTAAAATCGTTCTCTAACACAGAGGAAACACGCCCTGAGATGCAGGCTGACAGTACCGGCGTTTCAGGTAACCCTAAGGAGTTAACATTTGTTGAATACTTACATATGGGCTAAGCACTTAAATGCGTTATCTCTTTCGAATCGTATTTGGAACAAATATTTGCTTCTTTCATGCCTACAGCACAGAACCTATGATACAGATTATTATTTTCAGAGAAATTATTTCACCAAAATAATTATAGCCACCTCACCAGCTCCTTTGTAAATGCTGAGGTTTTTTGCTTTTTTTTTTTTTAATCTTGGCTCAGAAGCAAGCCAAAAAATATAATACAGTCATCTGAACTCAACCTTGAAGTTGTCCTTGTCTTGATCTCCTGCTCTCATTTGCAAAGCCAGCCTTTACATAAAAGGCCGACCTGACTGGGTGTGACTGGCATGCCCAGACAGGAGAGGGACACATTTTTTTGTTGGGGATCAGCATTTAGGGCAACCTCAGGGTAGTGTCACTAGGTGGCCAGTCTTCCAGATCTCAAGATGAAAGCTGAGGTTCAGAATAAGCTAAATAAGAATCTTTGAGGAAAAAAAAAGGTGGGGGGCGGGGAGAGGGGGAACCTGACCACAGTTCACGTGAAACAATTATCACTGCAACTCTGCTGGCCAGTTCAGGCTGGAGGAGGCAGGAGCCTAACAGTGTGGCCACTGTGGATCACGGCAGGACCAGACTTAGGTTTTCCAAGGAGCCTGTTGGTGTGCCAGGGAAAACTGGAAAAGCCTGTGGCAGCACCACCCAAAATCAGATCAGGACGGCTGCCCAAAAATGGCCCATAAAGCTGTGTGTATGGTCAGCACTCCTGAAACGAATGCAGTGCTGGTTGGGCTGCTCTGCCAGGAACAAACGTGATCATCCTTGTGATTAGTTCAGATATGGTATCTGCCAGATAGTAAAAGAAGTCAGCTCCAGAGAGTTTGGTTGTAGATGTAGAAAGAAAAATGCCCGAGCTTTGGAGAGAAAGCCGTACATGTACTTGACCCAGTTACAATTCACAATCTGCCTTTCTGTTTTTTTCCTGCCTGTTCAGGAGCCTACCTCTTCCTTTACTTGGAAGAATTTTTTCCTTTGCAATGGCGTTTTGACCTAAGTGTTAGATTACATTCTTCAATTTGCTTTTCTCCTATAAT
This sequence comes from Loxodonta africana, assembly GCF_030014295.1. Classification (NCBI taxonomy): domain Eukaryota; kingdom Metazoa; phylum Chordata; class Mammalia; order Proboscidea; family Elephantidae; genus Loxodonta; species Loxodonta africana. The sequence continues at coordinate 60,451,443 of NC_087343.1, forward strand.
GTTTTTCTCTCTTAAAAAAAAAAAAAAGTCTTTGAAAATAAATTAATATTAACCCATTATTAAAAATATAGGAAAATACAAAGAAGAAAATTAAAATCACACCTAATCCTCTCTTTGTGCTTGTGTGTTTGTATATAAATGCATTAAATACATAGATTATATATATAAAAGTTTGTGTATAAACACATATATTTACATATAAAACTCACTGCTGTGGAGTCGATTCCGACTCATAGCGACCCTACACATATACACATATATATTACAAAATGGGATTATTTTGTTAAAAATAATCAAATCACAAAGATTAAAACATAGGGTTTGTTTCAAGCATTTGTTCTGTATGCTTGCAGGGAGACTATTTTGTTTCTAAGAACAAGTGCCTCAAAGTAGGCTAGTTGCGACTGTTTAAAAAAAAATTTTTTTGAATTAGCTCAAAACAATGACATAATATTTGATTGCTCAATGATTTAATAAACAGCTTGCGAATTGGGGAAACACTTCTCCCGGCAAGAAGAAAAAGTGCACCTGCAGACTGAGGTTTTACGGAAGTGAAATACAGGTATCACTTTTTTTGCTTAATGAATACAAGTTTCCACTTTGACAAAAGTACTTAACAATTATTGAGTTAGCATTAAAAAGTAAGCCCTAAAAATTTGCCTCTTACATATCTGTAGATATGAGACCTCTTGAAATGAAAATTAAGGAAGCACACAGTCTTTGTCATGAAACCAGGAGGTAATGGGTTTGTTCCTGACTACCCTTTCTGAGCCAGAAAAGGCAAATTGCCAGTGCTGCAGAGTGGTGAGCAGTTCTGAGTAAAACAAAACAAGTTAAGAGTTTTGCAATTTTGAGTCAGGCTTTTACTGCTAATTTGGGACTTATGGGTAAGAGAAACCCCTTGAAGCCAAAATAAGATGTCTGCTTTTAATTTCGTTCAGAATTCCGAAATAGAGTTTTGTCATCTGCTCATTTACGCTCATTATAACAAGAGCACAGTCTCAATATTCTCAAGGCATTAAATATTCTTTGAAAAAACTTGTTTCAATGATTACATAAGTGCTATTCTTTTTCAGGCTTTGGCATTCTGAACCCAGCACATTAAATAGAATAATATATGGATATTTCCCCCTATTCTATGTAACTTTGAGCCATTAATGTTTGATTGCATTCGTCTTAATGCACTTCTCTGTTGTATTAAATGCAGCCAATTAAACGGAAAACACCAAGACTACGAATATCAGGAAAGATTTCTCGATGGGTACAAACTGCTAAGAGTCCCTGGGTGGTGTAAACAGTTAAGTCGCTTGGCTGCTAACTGAAAGGGGAGAGGTTTGAGTCCACCCAGAGGTACCTTGGAAGGAAGGCCTGGTGATCTACTTCCAAAAAATCAGCCATCGAAAACCCTGTGGAGCACAGTTCTATTCTGACACACATGGGGTTGCCATGAATTTAAATCAACTTGACAGCAACTGGTTTTTGTTGTTATTTTTATAAATTGCTAGAGAAACCTAAGCCAGCTGTATTTCTCAAAACGACCATGTGTATCTACAATCAAATAAAGTCTGACTCCTATGAATAAGTTGTTTCTTAGTATTTTAGGTGTTACAACAAGCCAGCTTAATTGCGTTGTGAACTGGGATGACACTGTGTCCTCAGCTATTGGCCACTGACTCGCAAACACCAGAAATCTTTTATTCAAGTAGATGATATTTGTTAACATCAGGCCATCTGGTCATTTAGAAAAATCTGGATAATTAACCGCATTATCAGTGGGACTTGACTTTTGAACAGGTACTATATACCCCAATGCCTGTTTTCAAACTGGTTGTTTGGAACTCTCAGGAAACCCTCTCCTGAAGAAACAAGCAATGGTAGCCACCTGAGCAAGTACCTGAAACAGAATACACCCCACTAGGAGTACCATGTAACCACGAACCAATAATACTGGCAGAAGATGAATCCAGAGTTTCCCCGCTTTGGTGGCATTTGTGACTTTCTTTTTTGCCTCTCCCCTCATCTACCTAGCAGCAGGAGTAAAGATTTCAGAAGAGCAATCTTGGGAAATTCAAAGAAGCAGGGCCATGAGAAGGTTCAGGGGTTCCCAGAAGATGGTCTGATCCACAACTGATCATGGGGATGGTGCAAGACCAGTCGGAGTTTTGTTCCATTTTGCATGAGTCACCATGAGTTGGGAGTCGACTTGACATCAGGTATAAGACTGAATTTTTTTTGTGCTGTGAATTTTTTACTGATGGCATATGTTTTCAGTAGTGGAATGTATGTAGATTAACGGACTGTGTTCAAATTTTTGGTTAGTAATATGGATTTTGAGAAATATTATCGGGGAATACATGTTCCCATTGGTTGCTAGTGGCATTTTGGTGCCACGATTTGTGGGGTGACAATGTCCCAAGGATCATTGGAGGCATAATTTGTTGTGAGCACCTTCTATCTGGTCACATTGGGTACCTCTGGTTTTCCAAATACAACTCACAAAAAAAGCCAAATCCACCAGGATTCCCTAACTATCACACACACCCAAAACCCTTTGCTGTCAAGTCAATTCCAATAGGAAATCATGAATGTGTTTACAAGGCTTATCTAGCTGTACAAAAGCCGAAAGAGACAAACGTTTGATCCAAGCATAATTCCTAGATTCGGTGCCTCATGCATAAGCCTTCTCTCATTGCCATTGAGTCAATTCCAACTTGTAGAGACCCTATAGGCCAGAGTAGAACTGCTCCACAGGGTTTCCAAGGAGCAGCTGGTGGATTCAAACTGCCAACTTCCTGGTTAGCGGCCAAGCTCTTAACCACTGCACCACCAGGGCTCTTACAAGTCTTCAACCTTACTGAATTTTTGCCAAAAAATGTATCATTTTTCACTGTTACTCAAGCCCTCACTGGAGGGCAGCAGATATTTTTAGTGGGACAAGTATTCTCAGAAGGCTGAGATCCTGAAAATATTTGTGGGCTAATTATATCCCAAGAATCATAAAAGGGTTAACAACAGCAGGATTTCTGTCTGGGTCAGCTTCCAGACATTCCTTTCTTTGAATCCCTCATGGTGAGTCTACCCTGCTTCCATTTTCTACTGTCACCATCTTTTGACACCCCTCAAGCTTTGTCTCTATCTACCCTGACCCACTTCCCAAATTCTCCTAAGCCTTCCTTTTCCTAAAGCAAGTTCAAAATCTCTCTCGAGGTTTTCTAAGAGTTTGTGTTCTTAGAAATAATGAGAAAGAGGTAGTTCAAAGCTCCTTCCTAATTCCACCCGTTATTTTAGATTCTGTAGTGAAAGACAAGGATGGCAGAGGGGATTAAGGTGGGTCTTGGGATATGCAGAGATCTAAGGAAAAAAAATACACCTACATTTCAGAGGAACATTTCTGTTCCAATGACTCTCCTAAACATTGGGACCCCTGGAGAGCAAAAAGGAGAAGCCAGAAGATATGGTAGGGAATAGGATCCTATTGCCCCATAAGGAATCTCAGTAGTGGCAAAGGGAGAAAAGCTATAGGGGAATCAACCTTCTGTTCTCTTTTCCTGCCTTTTGCTATTATCATTTCCATTACCTGTCTGGATGGAAACTAAGACACATTAAGAAGGGAACTAACATTTCCTAAATTTTTATTGTGGACCAGGCTCTGGGCTTTTACAGATGAGGAAGCTGAGACTCAGGGAAGTCAGATGAGAAACAGACATAAAAGTGAGCAGAAGGGTGGTACAGATCTCAGCAGGATAAAAGCCAACAACAGCAAATTGGAGGACAGTTGGAAGTTCAAGAGTGTTAACTTGGGGGGTGGAGGGGTGAATGGGCCTTCTGTTCCCTGACTGGTGCTGCCATTCCAAAGGCCACTCCTACACATGGAATGGAAATAAGGCATGCATTTATAAATTGGGGCCTGTGCTCTAATTTTTATTCAGATATTGGGCATCATGTACACACCACCAAGGAATGTTTCCATTTCTACCAAAATAAAAGAGGGTAAGAAGAAATTATTTCTTCTTAGGTGCTTCTAACCAGGCAGCAACTCATCCCTGTCCAGCCTACACAATCATGCTCTGAATTTGGTTCCAGATTCTATTCAAGTCTACAGTTTTTAATGCTGGAAACAAGTTATGATATAACATGAATTTTATTATTTTCAGATTGGATATTGTCATGTTTTACTTTCAGTTGTTCTTACATGAACTTAACAGGATTTTTTCTTTTCCATTTTTTTGGTTATAACTGTTTTTAATGCTGGAAACAAGTTATGATATAACATGAATTTTATTATTTTCAGATTGGATGTTGTCATGTTTTACTTTCAGTTGTTCTTGCATGAACTTAACAGGATTTTTTCTTTTCCCTTTAATTGGTTATAACTGTTTTTTAAATGTTTTGAGCTTATTCATTGTAAATCGTCCCAGTAAATTAAGTTGTATACGCTCTCCCTGTGATCACTAGAATAAGTTATCTTTACATGAAAATTAATCTTGAGCTTTATTGATTTATTTTAATAAATCTCAATATTTTCCTATAGTCTCATTGATAAATAGTGACCAAAAAACCATTCCTGAGCAAAGGAGATGGATTAGGAAGTTCAAGTAAGAATAGATATCGTAATAAATATTCTCTCATACTCGGTAAATTTTATTTAATTGCTCAGTTTAGAACTTGTTAATATTTCTATAACATACGTTATAGAAACAAAAATATGAATATCCCTGGGACTGTTTATTTTAAAAGAGCATAAAAATACTTGACTATCATGCAGAGACGTAGTGACTCTTCAGGTAGTGAATAAGGAGGAAAGTGCAATTCTTAGTGGCAGCAAAGCCAACAAAAAAGGACACTTCAGTAGAGTCCCTTGGACTCTTATATACTTGTCTGGTGTACTTATAAACCAAAAATTCCCTGGGCTTCTTCTAGTGACCAACTGTCCCCTCAGCATGGAATATAATCAACCACTTTATTGGCACCGCCATCATTGAGAAGGTCTTTGCAGTCTAAACATGTCAGACTTTATTGCTGAAGGGAAGTTGAATGCAGCTCTCCAGGCCATCAGCATGCCAAATTCCAGAGGTGAAACAAGATTTTCATCACACTTCTGATGGCATGCAAGACATTTCTGGGTTTAGAGTTCAACTTTTACAAGCATTTCCCTTTTGCCTTCAGAATGATGTTATACTTAGATAGTATGGCCATTTAATTCCTGCAGGCAAACTCGTTCACTAGATGAAGTCAAAGAAGCTAAAAGACTCAAAGATATCAGTCCAAGAACTTCTGAAGACCTTGCATTTGATTTGTATTTTTGGTGTCTTGGGGTTATTATTTGTTTGGGTTCGGTTATTACGGATAAAGAGAACTTGTTTTTAAAATTAGACAAATGGTAAATCATGACAATTCAATGTATTTATAGCATATTGGTAGGGTCCAATTTGTACCGTTACTTTACTTTTATTCAGTAACTAATAATTATAACATAAAATAATAAACCCTTACACTTCATCATGTGTACTTATTCACAAAGCACAATTAATTTCAATGACTGTAATTTTCCTTTCTAAAGTTTTATGTGGTATTTTTCAAATGAGTCTGCTCCCTTTTTAAATATTCTTTTTCATTGTGATTTCTTCCTATAATTTTACTTCTTTATCTTAAACATACTTATTTGGTAGTATCCTAAATTTCATATCAATTTATTAAGTTTTAGGGTATTAATTTTCCTATGTTTCGTTTTCTTATTATTTCGTTACATGGTGTGTGTGTGTGTGTATAATACGCATACGTGTGAATTTTGTATGTTGTGAATTGTAGAAATGTAAAGAGTGACATTGAATATTCCTATGATGGAAGCCCCAGGGATTTCATCAGTCCACAACCAGTTTATACATTTCTTTCTCAGTTTGGGGTTCTTCGAGACACATCTAGGGTGAGTTTGGATTCCACACCCATACGTGGCACACATGTGGAGTCTCAGTTTATCACGGAAGGTTTCTTTTCCTACCAGAACCCTGGGTTCACTCAAACTTCTTTGGAGCTTTCCTGGGCCAGTTACAGAGATTTTAAAGTTTACCTTTTATTGAAAGGGCAGGTATCCATGGCTCTGGCTTTATGCTAGTATCTCAGCAGCCTCCGGTAGCCCAAGGACACATTTTTGGGGCATTAAAACCCTACCCTCTAACCAGGTATTTGGGGCACAAATCAAGATCTAATTCTCACCTGGACTGTTGTAGTACCTGCTCATGGGCCTATCGCTCTGGTCTTGAGTTCCTTCTTTGTTTCTTGCATTTACAGATTTCTCTTTCTTCCTTTTGAGTGTAACTTTTTATTTTTAATGTTTTACTTTTTTTTTTCCTAGTTCATTATTCTATGTGTTTGTTGTGTGGGGAGATTTCACAGTAGCTTAGTCTGCTATGTTGCTGGGGCCAGAAATCCAAAGAACTTTTATATAATTTCCTCGTTTGCTCATCAGAACACTAACGTACACAGAATCTATTTTTCCAGTTTTACAGGTGAGGAAACAAAGATTCAGACATACGAACTGACTAATCCATAGTCACAGAACTAGGGCGTAATGGGGCAGGGCGAATATCATCTAGCCCTTCTTTCTTTCTACTCTGGTAGAAGTTCCTAAACAGAGGGCTCCAGGGAGTAACGGAGTCCTCAAATCCTTTTGGCACTGAGCATTATCTTCAATCTAAATAAATAATGCCATACACATATATGTTCTACTCTGTTTTAATGTATTTAGATTTTGTGATTTATAAAATGTAAATTCATTTAAAAGCACATTTTCTAGCAAGTTCACTTCTTGGTTACTGGCCTGAGAGAACAATTGGCCACATAGTCATAAGGAGGCATACAAAGGATGTTTTTTGTAAGGTTTGTAATAACAAAAATGTGGGGGAGAAACATGTTGACCACCAGTAGGGCAATGGCTAAATAAACTGTGGTAGATCACACAGGGGGTAAAGGGTAAGTGTGGCTATCTATGAACTGACATGAAACAACTTCCAAAACAGTGTAAAGTTACAGGATAATACGTACATTTTAAAAAATATATATACCACACATAAAAAGCAATTTCAAATATTTTTACAGGTGCATATATATGTATATGAAGGCAGAGAAAAGGTATGGAAGGATACATGCTATAGTACCTAGAGCGGTTCCCTCCAGGGAGGGGCCTGGAATTAGAGCTGAGGTCAAGAGGTGAAAGGAGGCTACAGCTTTATGGGTTATATCTGATTTATATAATGAAAATGTAGATTTATATTAATTGTATATTTAAAAATTGATAAATAATTACACTTAAGTATATTTAACAGAGACCATGTAACTAAATTCACAATAGTTTTTTTTACATTATATAGTTTCTCAATTAACAGATATTAAAAAGATGTGTCAATCCATGAAAATTCTTGAAATACAATGGGCATCATAATCAATCACATATGCCTTAGTCATGTATCTCTTTATGTAAACAGTGGCTATGTTGATGAGGCTGGAAAAGCAAACTGACATTATTGTGAATCTTTAAATCTGAGATATGTGAAGTCCATGATCAAGGTTCGTAGACAACACTGAGGAGTACATTAAGTAAGAAAGCATTGTATGGATCTGCTCCTGCCACAAAAGTTAAGAAAGACAATGTGCTGGAAAGTCTTAACTGTGAAAACTGCCTTTCTTGCACATCAAGCTGTAAAATGTACCAAATGTCTTTCTTACGTCTTTGTCGCATCTTAATTCTAGTCTCTGGAAATTCTTACTTCTTGGTATAGGACAGACTTGCAAAGTGACACACCAGGAGTTTCTATTACCAGTGAAATCACTACACTTGTGGTTTCCCCTGAAATTCTCTGAGCTTTTCTTAAAAAAAAAAAAATTAATAAAATAAAAAAAATGGAAGCCCAAACATTGAGATGTATGTCTCCTTCTGGTAGGAATTTCTATGGATACAGACTGAAGGGCCTTATATTCAAATCACTTTTAGCTACTAAAGACCCTGTGGTGTTCCAGGAAGGCTCATGGTGAAGAGTCCCAAGGATGATAGGGAAAATGGGAGCCTAAAAGAATCAGATATTGGCTGTGAGTCCACCGTGCAGACACACTGCTGACAACTGGTCTCAGACTTCTTCAATCCAATAAATTCTTTCAGACCTCCATGAATACACTGTTGCCAGGAGTAAGCAAGGAGCACCTGTCAACACGTACCTGGTCTTTAAAATGGGAAGGTCAAATTCTTCCATCATCGGATCTGGAATCGGCCAGAAAGAAAGAGTTCTACAATGCTGAGCCAATACAGTCATGGTACAACTTGACTCTCAGGAACAATCCTGAAGCTGGCATTCTCTTCAGTTCTTCATGTCAGTTCGCAGATACCTGCCCAGGGCCACAGAGCTAGTATGTGGCTGACCCAATATTTGGACCCAGTAACATCCAAGCACGCACTTTTAATCAGGAGACCTGAAAGTTATGCAAAAGTTTAGCCTATCTGAGAAAGTGTCACAGAGAATCATTTCTCAGTTTTGAATAAAACTATCTAAAACACAAAACAAATCTGTTGTAATGTCAGCAGAGAGGTCAAAACACTCATGGATATCGATACCTGCTTGATGATGTTTAGAGTCACGCTGCTGAGAGAAATTCTAACACAGGATTTAGAGAAGGCAGTACTTACTCAAAAGAAAGAAACATGTTCAGAAGTCATTGAGAGGAATTCTCCAAACTCTTGCTTTAGGAAACAATTCCTCATCGCTTTCTAAAAACACCTTTTCTGGTACATAAATGGTTTGCATACAGATTTAAGTACTTTATTCAATTTGCAGATGCAGCAAAAGTAACTTCTCAGACATCGGATGAAAAAACACAAAGACTCCAGAACCTTGTAGGGCCAAGGCATGTGGAAGCTCTGTTTTTTAAGATGCATTAGCTTTAGAAATGCCAACTGGGCGGAGCCCTTAGCTATTTCTTCAGTTTCTTCATAATAAGCTCCATTGTACACTTTGTCTACTCAAAGTTTAATGAGTTTTAATATTATCCCTGCAAGCCAGGGAGGGTCTTGTATCCACAGAAACATCCTTATGAATCCACACAGAAGTACTTCATTTACTTTACTTTACCTTCTAGATAGAGTCTTGGTTTAAAGTGTGCAATGCAAAGTTACATTGCATAGGAAATTAAACCTTGAGTTCCCATTCTTTCAATATGGCTTAGTTGTTCTCAGCCCTGCATTAACATCTCCACTGGATGTCAAATGGGTTGGCAGTTTTGGCGAGTACAGCTAAGTACAAACAGGGAGTGACAATCAAGTCCAAGATTCCGTTAAGAACATGTGTGACACAAGTCAAAGACTAAGAATCATAGGAGTGTTACTGCTGCATAGGTCCTTATGAATCTGTTTAATTTTTCCATCCAACAAAAGAAGGTAATAGTTATAGCTACCATCAATGAATCATTTTACTTTAATGCATTCTCTTGTTGAATTCTCAATATTACCTGTGAGAAAGATAATATCATTATCCCAAGTTTAGAGATAAGGAAACTGAAGCTGGGAAAGTTTAAGAACTTCCTTTAGATCTCCATTCAAATGTCACCTTATCTATGAAATCTCTTTCTAAACCAGCAACCCCCACCCCAACACTCCTATTCTGCCTCAACTTGTGTTGTTTTTCTTCCTGCAACTTATTTCTATCTGATAGAACGTTTACTTACTTTTTTATTGCCTGTATCACCCTTTTAGCATATAAGCTTCATGGGGGAAGGGACTTTGTTTTTTCACTGCTATATCCCCAGCACAAAGAGTACCTGGAATGTAGTAGGTGTTCATTAAAAATTTGCCAGAAAAAAAATGATTGAAGAAACCTGTCCAAGGCCACAGAGCTATTATGTGGTGGACCCAGTATTTGAACCCAGAATTTTAACTCCCAAGCAAACGCTTTTAACCATTTTGCTGTCACATGAAGTCACTTAAGTTATTCATTTTCTCTATCTAAGAATAAGGAAGGACGAAGAAGAACTGATGCATCTGAATTATGGCTTTGGTGAAAAATATTGAATATACCATGGACTAACAACAACAACAAAAAAAAAAAAACCTGTCTTGAAAGGAGTACAGCCAGAATGCGCCTTAGAAGTAAGAATGGCGAAACTTTGTCCTGTGTACTTCGGACATGTTATCAGGAGGGATCAGTCCCTGGAGAAGGATATCACGTTTGGTAAGGTAGAGGGTCAGGGAAAAAGAGGAAGACTCTCAATGAGATGGATTGACACAGTGGCTGCAACAATGGGCTCAAGCATAGCAACAATTGTGACAATGGCACAGGACTTGGCAATATTTCATTCTGTTGTACATAGGGTCGCTGTGAGACGGAACCGACTCGATGGCACCTAACAACAGGGAATCACACATGTGATGAGGCTTATTCTACATCAAGATCTTTTGTAAGAATCCCAGGCCATCCTTAATTTTCTCTGGTTTCCCTTCCTGCTGTGACTGTGCTACGAGGATGCTTATTTGAAGAACACAATTATTTGGAAGTCCCAGGTGAGGTACTAAACCCAGATCACTGAGCGACATGGAACAAGTCACTTAAGCTTTCTTTGTCAGCAATGGTACTGTATTTTTACACAAATAATACACACGTTCTATGTTTTTTTTTGCCAACCATGTACTCCCACAGAGAGGTATTTTTGTAAGTGCGCTACACTAATTTTTAACATTGATACAATGCTACAGTAACCCATGGACCTTGATCAGAGGCTGGACACTTTTCTAACTAACGCAGAGTGAACATTTTCAGTTTGGAATTCTCCCCCCTTCCTTTAACCCATATAGTGGCCCCCCAACCTCTTGCTCCTTTGGTACCTGGAATTGCTGCCCACTCATTGTTATTTGCTTTATCAACCAGTGTTGTCAGCCAGATCAACAGCCAACTTCACTGTTCTCATCCTCTTTAGATGTGGCCAAAGCAAAACAGCCTAACGAGAAGAGCAAAAGAAAAACAGCCAGGCTCTTCTATAGCCCCAATTTATTGACTTATTAATACTCTTGGTGTCACCTAGACTTCCAGAAACAATAGGGCAGTAATTAGCTTGGCTTGGCCAGCCATCCAGCCCATGAAAAAAGGCAATGAATGGTAATAAATAGAAAAATACAAAAAAAAAAAAGGTTTACAAGCCACATACCTTTAAACATTTTATTATCATTTTAAATGAGAAGGTTTAGACATTTAATTACATAAATAATAGTCCAAGAAGCTACTTGTCCGGACAGAAGGAGGACCAACTTCAAGCACCAGAGCTAGGGTGCCTAGAAGCAAATTGGGCACAGTAGGGTGCAAATTATAAATTCTTTTACAGACAGCAACAGTGTCTCAAACCCTCTGATCTTCCTCATGAATCTGCTTCCAAAGAGTGGAAAGTGTTCTGCTATTCCTGACGGAGCCACCATGACTGACAGCCCAGGAACCTCACAAACCATCAGTAGGCACTCATTTACCTTCAGTGAAAGCAAACCTGTTTATTTCTGGATTTGGTGCTCACTTCAGAAACAACCCTAAACCAAACACAAAACGAAACACAAATGCCTTTCAAATTTAACATCAATGCTGGATTTCCTTTTTTTTTTTTCAGATTTTCTCATGGTCATCTCATGATGTTATGATGCAGTATTGAAGAAGCTCTAGATGTGTTTGAAACCAGAAGTAAGAAGAGTTGGGGGTTTTCTCACCACCACTGTTCTGTTCATCTCTAAATCTGTTTCCTCATCAACTAACATGATGCCAAATGAGAGGAAGGAGTGAAGCTAAGGGAACATGGCCATGTAAGATGAAAGACATTAATGGGAGTAGCCAGCAGTTCAAACTGCAGTGTGTAAAGTGGCAAGATGGCCTCAAACTCAATCCAGACCAATATGTGTGGTGGTCTTAGCTGTTGAGTAGACACAGCACCTAGGAATCCCAGACAGACAAGTATATCAGCACATTAATTCTAGGTGGTCCTGGTTTAAAGCAGGATCCCAGCCCAGAGAAAAGTTCTTAGGAAGGATTAAGGAGCATGTGTAGACTCTAACCAAGCAGGCCAAGGTTCAAACCAGAATGTAAAAATAATAAGGACATAGGAGAAAGACCACAGCTTCTACAGCAGTGCTCTGGCCCACCACCATCCCAGGTGCACAGAGAGCCTGGTCTATGGCAGAAAGAAGAAATGGGGGTCCTAATATCCTCCAAGCTTTGATCAAGATTGGCTGAAGATCTAAATTGTTAGTAGAAAGCCCTCGTCCTATAGAAGAGCTGTGAGCAGTGGAGGAAATCAGGAACTAGTTTAAGATTCATTAAGATTCATCGATGAAGGTTCTTAGCACTCTGTCCTGAGGGCCCGAGGAAGGCCCTGAGAGGCTCCAAAGGGAAAGAAAATGTAACGTAATAATCATGATAGTTATTACAACTAAACACCTACGCTAGCTTGAGGATTCGTGGAAAATTTTTTAAACCCTTTTATGTTTCCTGAATGGGAGAAAGACGTGGCAGCCTGCTTCCATGAAGATTTACAGCCTTGGAAACACTATGAGGCAGTTCTACTCTGTCCGGTATGGTCGCGACGAGTCAGAACCAACTCGATGGCAATGGGTAGGTTTCCTGAAAATCATCATTTATGCAAAAACCAATTTTCTAAATTCTGCCTATTTCCACTGTCAATAGGCAGAGAGTATGGCGCCAGACCTAGATACTGTCTCCTTAAAAAAATAAAAAACCAAACTTCTGGCTGGCAGGTGGATGCCTTATATTTCTCTGTATTTCCTATACCTAATACCAAGAAAAGAAAACCAAACCCACTGCTGTCCAGTCAATTCCGACTCATAGCGACCCTACAGGATAGAGTAGAACTGCCCTATAGGGTTTCCAAGGAGCAGCTGATAGATTGGAATAGCCGACCTTTTGGTTAGCAGCCAAACATTTAACCACTGTACTACTGGAGCCCCATGCTACTGTCTTCTTAGGACCCTGTCTTAGTTATCTATTGCTGCTATAACAGAAATACCACAAGTAGATGGCTTTGAGGAACAGAAGCTTATTTTTTCACAGTGAAGTAGGTGTAGGCTAAAAGTCCAAATTCAAGGTGTCAGCTCCAGGAGATGGCTTTCTCTCTCTGTCAGCTCTGGAAAAAGGTCTTTCTTGTCAATTTTCTCCTAGTCAAGGAGCTTCTCAGGCACAGAACCCTGGTCCAAAGGACATGCTCTGCTCCTGGCACTGCTTTCTTGGTGGTATGAGGTCCCCAACTCTCTGCTTCCTTCCCTTTCCTTTTATCTCTTGAGAGATAAAAGGTGATGCAGGCCATACCCCAGGGAAACTCCCTTTACATTGGCTTCAGGAAACCCTGGTGGTGTAGCGGTTAAGTGCTACAGCTGCTAACCCAAGGGTTGGCAGTTCATATCCGCCAGGCGCTCCTTGGAAACTCTACAGGGCAGTTCTACTCTGTCCTATAGGGTCGCTATGAGTCGGAATTGGCTCGACAGCACTGGGTTGTTTTTTTTTCCAGGGAGGTGACCTGGGTAAGGGTAGTGTTACAATCTCACCCTAATCCTCTCAACATAAAATTAAAATCACAAAATAAAGGACAATCACACAATACTGGGAATCATGGCCTAACTAAGTTGATATTCACATTTTTCGGGGGACATAATTCAATCCATGACAGACACCAAAAAGATTAGGGGCGAGGGCAAAAGTATTCCACGCCCTGTACAGATCTACCCTGCAAGAATTTGGCTCCCAAGAATTTAACCAGTTGCCATCTTGACACTTTCAGGTGAATCCAGTAATTACTTCTGTCCTTGGCCAAGAGCTTCATTACCAGCTTCTGCATAAAGCCTTAGTCATCATTTTCACTCTGTCTGGGTCTGTGGCTAAAAGGTTAGTGATGTTTTATTTTATAACATGAGGGGAATTTGGTGCTTTGGGAACAGAGTGGCTAACCCAGAACATAAGCCAGTAGTTTTCAACTCAGACTACAAACAGAATCATCTGGAAAGCTTAAAAAAATACCAGTTCTGGGGCCCCACCCCTAGAGATTCTAGTTTAATTGGTCTGGGGTAGGCAATATGCCAAGGTATGTTTTAAAAGCTCCACAGGTGATTCTACCATCCAGCTAGTTTGGAAGCAGCACTTCTTAAACACTAAGGTGCCTTTAAACTCCTGGGGATCTTACTAAAAACACAGATTGTGATTCAGTAGGTTTGGGGTCGGAGCCTAAGGTTCTGCATTTTTTCACTAGTTCCCAGGTAATGCCCAAGCTATCTCTCTGCAGGACATATTGTGAGGTGTTTAGAGAATGGAAAAAGGTGTCAGGAAAGAAGGGTCCACGCTCATTTCCTCCCACGCTGCTTAGAAAGTGAGGGCCCCCTGACCAAGGCAGCCCCCACCCCAACTCCCAGACCTGTGGCTCTTCCTGAGCAGTCTGTCAAGTAGAGCAGATGCTCTCAGAGCTCAAAGATGACCTTCTGAGTTAACTATGAAAACAAGCCACGGTCAAAATGTCCAGGGCCTCCAGTAAATCAGGGTGACACTAATGGGAATCCAAGGGAGAGCGAATAAGAGTCAAGCAGTGAACTTTAAAAAAAAAAAAAAAGAATTTGCCTTTGTTTCACTTTGGCTCTGTACTTGTGGGGAAAGTCCATAAGCAGAAGCTTGTATTGCCCTATTAGTCAGAAAGTGAGCGGGGGCCAGGGCTGAGAGGGAGGAGGAGTGGCTCCGAGGAGCACCAGCTCGGTGTACGCAGAGTGGCCTAGTAGAACACACCTAAAAGTCCAATGATCTCTGCAGGTATGCTTTAAAAGCCGCTTGGGCCGCTTTGAGATTGAACTCTGTGAGGTCCTTCTCCAGTGACTGCCACTCTCGTCTGCCTTCCTCTTCCTGCCATACTACTTTCTTCATCTCCCTGCCCTAATCAGACACATCTAGCAAGATGAACTCCAAACTCTGTATGACCTTCAGGACCCTCCATAGTCTGAAGGCTATCCTTCAACCTTACCTTCCATGTCATTCTTCTTTTCGCTACTCCCAAGTTCAGGGGCCATCTCATCACCAGGCCTCTAAGTATGGCACCCCTCACCTGAAATCTCCATGTCACATTTCCAATGACTGGAATTTTACCACCTTTAGGGACTTTTTTTAGGGACCAGTTTCAGTCATCTTTCCCTTCAAGCCATCCCTGGTTCACCTGCTCCCATATATTCCTGGGTACTTCTAAAGCGTTCCCTTGTTGTCCATGTTTTATATGCCCTATTGGTCCTAACTTGTCATCTTTTCATAAAAATGGCTTATTTCCCTAACCACATCATAAACTTCTGACTGGCAGGTGGGTGCCTTACATTTCTTGTACCTCCTGTACCTAGTACCAAAAAAAAAAAAAAACCCCACTGCCTCCAAGTCCATTCTGACTCCCAGGACAGAGTAGAATTGCCACATAGGGTTCCCAAGGCTATAAAATCTTTTCTGAAACAGACTGCCACATCTTTCTCTCACTGAGCAGCTGGCAGGTTTGATAGTCAATGCAACCAGGAACTGCTTAGCCATTATCAAACAAAGCCTTAAGTGCTAGCACTGGATGAGGCTCGATTGGATACTGCTCAGACTAAGGGGAACCTGCCCCTCCTGTCTGTTGTCCTTGAAATGCTGGGTGTGGCTCAAGCCAGTCAAACTCAGCTTACTAGCCTACATGCCAAAAAAAACATGCAGTCTGTCTTATTGCGCCCGCACCATGATAACCTATGCAGCCCATAACGTTTGTATGTACTTCTTGTGAGAGACAGTATAAAAGATTCTGCCTCCCTTTGTTCAGGGAGCTTGATTTGAGGTATAGAACCTCCTTGCTCCATACCTCTGTGCTTGCAATAAACGCTCTTTCTCCCTCCTCACCTCTGTGTGTCTTTATTGACGAGAAGCTGTACTGAGCAGAACCTGCTTTGGGTAATGGGTTCAAACCACTGACCTTTCGGTTAGCAGCTGAGCGCTTTAGCTTCTGCACCACCAGGGCCCACCGTACCTAGTGCCATTCTTGGCAAGGAAGAGATATTCAGTATGATTTGTCACATGCGTACCAGAAAGCTGACTCCAGTTGATGAACCCAAGATTCTCAGTATTTTCTACTCACAAATATGACTTCCCACCAATAACAAAGGCATCCATCCCTTCAATGACTAAGCTCCTTCTCTAATTTGGGTATATTTTGTCATTAGTTGGCACCAAACAGTGCCTGTGCTGGATTTCCTCAAAGCCCTACACTTTCTATTCTAATGGCCCTCATGCCCAAGCAACCGTTGTGCTGAGATGTGCATCCAATCAATAGCCAAATCTTCAGGCTTATGCAATGTTCTCTCCCTTAATGAAGACAGATCCTTGGGCCGTCAGGCCCTCAGTCTGTTCCTCTGGAAGGAAAAACAATAGGGTGTGGTAGGGAGAAAAGTGGCAAGTCCCAGCCAAACACGTGTCTCCTGGAAAAATCACTCAGGCAGCTAGAGCAAACAGGTACGGCCATTCCACTAGCTCTGGGCAGAACTCTGCACCTGTGCAAGGCTGCATAGTATGCAGGATGCCCCCGGTGCCATCTACCCAGGAACCAGGATCCATTTGGGAGCACTTGTACCAAACTTGTACAAAGCACAGCAAAAACAATGGAAACTATGATGCCACCATTAGTATACACTCACAGGAATACTTTGAAAGGGGAGCCTTGCTGAGGGGTCTTACTCTAGGAATGTCTTAGTGTACTGGCAGCCCTTGACACAGTGTCAAAGAGCAGTGAGATGCATTTGCTGTACATTTCTGTTTCTCCCTCAGGGCTCTGTGCACAGAAGGCCATGCTTCTTCCCCCCGCCCCCAGGACATGCAGCCAAAACTGCAGCCCTGGCTTCTGTACGACTTGCCTTAGGTTCTGTGTTGGCCTTGAGCACTGAAGGCTGCCCTGCATCCTCCCCACCACCCCCAGCTCCTCCTCTGTTTATTAAGTACAGCTTCCAGGTTCTGTTCCTTATGCCTTACAGAGAGGGAGGAAAGCTACACTCAGTCAAGGTTGAGGAAGGAGGAGAAGACTTTGCAATTCAATTGCTAATTAAGGAAGTAGTACCAACTTGAAGAAGCTAATTTGCACTGACTTGTATCTAGCCTCAGATTGTGCAGGAGTTGAGGTACAGTCTTTTACGCATTAGCCAACTGGCTTGCTTTCAGAGCACCAGCTATCAATAATTCCATGCCGAGGACCATCTGATAGGAAATCAACCACTGGCCTCTGGAATGCCAGCATTCCCCACTGCTCTGTTTTCCCAGTTGTCAGCTCTGTTTATAAATTGTCCATTTATAGCAAATCCAGCACCTGCTATGAACACCTCATCCTGCCAAGGGTTGGAGTGCTTCTCAGAAAGAGCCACTATAGACTTGGTCTGTTCCTTTTAACCTTTTCCCAACCTGGGAGTTTGAATATTTGCATAGGAATTCTGAGGGAGGGCTTATTCTGTACCAAAAAGGCTACGTAGTCTATTAAAAGTTAGCATTTTGTTCCACTAAAAAAAAAAGAGCAAATTATCATTCTCTTGGGAGACATAATGCTCTCTTTCTGAGCAAGTCTGACATTGGGATGCATTTAAAATAACCCCTGAAAAATCCAGCTGGGTAAAAAATGCTCTGGAGGAGGGTTAAGGAGGGAGGCTCTCTTCTTAACTCTATTATGTAGCTTTTTAGCTCACTGTCAACACCACCACTTAGCAGATAATGCTGCCTGCTGCTCAAAAGCATTATGTAAAATATATTTAAAGACAGCCTCCCAATACCGGAAACTCAGTATCTGACCTAGTTTTTTGTTGTTGTTGTCGTTTGTTTTGTTTTGTTTTTTGTTTTTTTTCCCTTACCAATAATCCATTTTCAAAGTGCCTAGAATGAATTTTCAAAGTTCCACTCCTCTCCCCCACTCCTAATACGCTTCTGTTAGTTGTGTTCTTTATAAAATCAAATAAAATCACTCATAGAATACGGGTTCACGGTTTCTAGAGGGTTGTGAAGGTTAAAACAATGCTATGGTGGACAGAAACAGATCTGGCAACCCCTTGATGCTTCAGTTTACACATGCCCACAATAATCCTTCTCAAGCATAAGATTGTCACCCTTTAAAGCCTCAGAAGGAGACCCTGATTAAGACCCGTGGCAGAAGCAGCTGGGCTGGGCCAGTGGCATTCCAGGTTCCCAGCTCTGCCTTCAGCCAAGCAAACACCCAATGAAGCCTCTGCGTGGTGCAAATGGGTAAGCACTCAACTACCAGCCTCCAGGTTGGCATTTTGAACCCATCCAGAGGCATCTTGGAAGACAGACCTGGCGATCTGCTTCCAAAAGGTCACAGCCTTGAAAACCCTATGAAGCACAGGTCTACTCTGACACACGTGGGGTTGCCATGAGTCCGAATCAACTCAATGGCAACTAACACCAGCAGCAACAGGACCTAATATTGCTAAAAACACCGGGGTGTCTGGCTAAAAGACAACCGATGCAAGGTTGTTACTAGTGGGCCACCAAAGTCAGGTGGTGATGGTATCAGGAAAAGCAAAGGTGATTCAGGAAATAGCATTAGAAGGGATGTGATAAAATGGCCTTTACAAAACAGGTGCTCTGGACAATGAGTTTTCCCTTGCACAGGTCTGGTGTCCTCAGCATGCCAGTTTGGGATGGCTTGTAGTTATTTTTGTTGCCAAGCCAACTTTAAAAAAATAATAATAATAACTTTAGATTACCTAAAAAACCAAAAACCAAATCAAACCCATTGCCTTGGAGTCGATTCTGACTCAGATTACCCAGTCATCAATTATTTTTTCCAAACTGAAATTGTCTTTAATCAATTACATACTCTCGCTTGCTTTGTGGTCATTTAATGGTTTACCAACCTGGATTCTTTCACTCATCACAAAAGTCAGGCCCCATGACTTGAGATGATCTCTGAGATGCCCCTGCTGGAGAAAGGAATGCGCAAATTAGGAGACTACAAATCAGTTTGAAAACCCAATGATTCCTTCCCGTAAATCTGTGTCCTTAATATTAAAAATCATTCGGAGGTGCTGAAAAGAGAACCGATGGCTACGAAAAACAACAGCTACTCTCTTCGGGGCACAGATTCGTAGTCAAGAGGGGTTGTGCAGATATAAATCCATATTCTGCTACCGAATATAGAAAAGAGGAAACCTTTGAAGCCAAAGGAGTTCTAAGAATAACTGTCAGCAAAGAACTAGAGCCACATGGACAGGAAGCGATGCTCGAGTGGCAGTTTTGTGCTGCCTTTTTTTCTCCCCGGTAGCATTTCACATTCATCCTGTTAAAAAAGATAGCTTTGAAAGACTTCCCTTCAACAGAGACACATACGCCTTCACAGCCGCCTCTCCACAGCAACTCGGGGGCCTCGATGCTGAACTTTGCTTCCACACAGCCCTTGGGTTTGGTGTTATTTCCCCCCAAGAATCATTTCAATCTGTTTAAGGGTGAACAGTGAATCCTTCACAGACCACATTACACAGAGAACCGTCAATAGGAAATGGCTGGCTGAGCAAACACTTGTTTCCTGTTTTGCTTTTAATAATTTTACATTTCAACTCAACCTAGCTTTCATCCTTTTTTTTTTTTTTTTTTTTGATAGTCATGAAAATCAATGCACCAGACCAATGAGGTTTGTTTTAACTTGGGTGCCTTAAATGAGGCTATTTGAACGTACATGTGAATACATCTTATGTAATACATTCATGTTCCAAGCGGTTCTTCGGAAACAGGAGTGTGAGCGGCCTTTGGAAAGGCCTATTGGTCAGCTGGAAAGAAGCAGAGGGTGAGAGGCCTACTAGATGGAAATCAGGTTGGTGGGTAGTGATAAGACAACCAAAAGGTCAAAGAACAGGAAACAGTGTATGAAGGATAAAGGAGATAAATGAGATCCTGAGGAAGACAGGGCAGAGCTTCTGCTAGTCCACGTGGTGCCTTTATGCAAATTAGGAAAAGGCACCCCTTCTTCTGTGCTCACGTGAACCTATGTGAGGGTTCATGCTAGATTGCAACCCCCCATTCCCTTTGGGGTTCCCTGGTGGCACATTAGCTAAGTGCTACTGTTGCTAACCAAAAGGTTGGCAGTTCGAATCCACAGCAGCTCCTTGGAAACTCTGTGGGGCAGTTCTACTTTGTCCTATAGGGTCTCTATGAGTCAGAATTGACTTGATGGCAACGGGTTTGATTTCCTTTGGCTAGCTGCCCTTCTGCAAGGCCAAACCTGCACCAGAGCACGTGAGGGGGCCCTGGAAGAATGTGGGCAAGAGATTTAGAGGCCCAAGGTTGGGGGTGGGGGTGGACAGTAAGTCCCTGGGGTTAGGAACGTCCAATTTATGGTACTTGCCCTTTACTGTTAGGTAAATATGCCCTCACTTTGAAACAATGGAACGAACCCATACTTGCAACAAATCTTCCATCACAATCACCTTCATTTGCTCCACATGCAGCTTTGCACTGACATAAGCGAAATAAAAATCCTATGCACCTGTTCTGACTTACCTGCAAATTCAACTTAAAAACACACTCAGGAACTGCCTGCAGTGGCAAAAAAATAAAATGAGTCTGAGCTGCTTCTGGTCGCATACAGTAAATCCTGTTTTGAATCATAGAAACTTGCTGGTGGCTGGGGGTGGGTCAGGACTGTTGACAAAATTTACTTCTCCAAAATTTTTGTTTTGTTTGCATCAAAACATTCTGGTGGTGTAATTTATCCTACGTTACATTTTATATGATGCATGTAACATCCATTTTTTAGGGAGCTTTGGCTTAAGCACATTCGTGAATATCTTCCAGGATTATCACAATTTATATATGTGTGTGTATCAGGATCAAATCTGTGCCTAAACACAAGCCGTCCTGACTAGTTATAATCTGAGCATGGTCCTCAAACAAGACACAGAGAACATTTGAATTTCATAGGATGAGCAGTTGGGGATTCTTAACTGCTTTTATCTCAATATTTTTTTTTTTAATTTTTATTGTGCTTTAAGTGAAAGTTTACAAATCAAGTCAGTCTCTCATACAAAAATTTATGTACACACTTACTATACACTCCTAGCTGCTCTGCCCTAATGAGACAGCACACTCCTTCCCTCCACTCTCTATTTTTGTGTCTATTTGGCCAGCTTCTGACCCCCTCTGCCTTCTCATCCCCCCTCCAGACAGGAGCTGCCCACATAGTCTCATGTGTCTACCTGATCCATGAAGCTTCACTCCTCACCAGTATCATTTCCTATCCCATAGTCCAGTCCAACCTCTGTCCAAAGAGTTGACTTTGGAATGGTTCCTATCTTGGGCTAACAGAAGGTCTGGGGACCATGACCTCTGGGGCCCTTCTAGTCTCAGTCAGACCATTAAGTCTGGTCTTTTTATGAAAATTTGAGGTCTGCATCCCACTGCTCTCCTGCTCCCTCAGGGGTTCTCTGTTGTGCCCTGTCATGGCAGTCATCGGTTGTAGCCAAGCACCATCTAGTTCTTCTGGTCTCAGGCTGTTGTAGTCACTGGTTTATGTGGCCCTTTCCATCTCTTGGACTAATAATTTCCTTGTGTCTCTGGTGTTCTTCATTCTCCTTTGCTCCAGGTGGGTTGAGACCAATTAATGCATCTTAGATGGCTGCTTGTTAGCATTTAAGACCCCAGACGCCACTCTCCAAAGTGGGATGCAGAATGTTTTCTTAACAGATTTTATTATGCCAATTGACTTAGATGTCCCCTGAAACCATGGTCCCCAAACCCCTGCCCCTGCTACAGTCTTTGAAGCATTCAGTTTATTCAGGAAACTTCTTTGCTTTTGGTTTAGTCCAGTTGTGCTGACCTCGCCTGTATTGTGTGTTGTCTTTCCCTTCACCTAAAATAGTTCTTATCTATTATCTAATTAGTGAAAATCTCTCTCCGTCTCTCCCTCCTTGCCTCCCTCCCTCCCCACTCTCGTAACCATCAAAGAATATTTTCTTCTCTGTTTAAACTATTTTTTGAGTTCTTATAATAGTGGTCTCATACAATATTTGTCCTTTTGTAACTAATTTCACTCAGCATAATGCCTTCCAGATTCCTCCACGTTATGAAATGTTTCATGGATTCATCATGGTTTTTTATCAATGGGTAGTATTCCATTGCGTAAATATACCATAATTTATGTATCCATTCAATCCTTTGATGGGCACCTTGGTTGCTTCCATCTTTTTGCTATTGTAAATAGTGCTACAATGAACATGGGTGTGCCTATATCTGTTCGTGTAAAGGCTCTTATTTCTCTAGGATATATTCTAAGGAGTGTGATTGCTGGATCGTATGGTAGTTCTTTTTTAAGGAAGTGCCAATATCTCAATATTCTTGAATGTTTTCCTGAAACAACTGATGAAACTTCAGCCGAAAGAAGAAAAATAATAATCCTCACCACCCAGATTGTTTCTTCAAGCTCATGGCCTTGGCTTATACTATCACCCCTCACCAACTTGCTCAAGTCAGGCCCATGAGTTACATCATGGTCAACAAAACTGAAGGTGACAAAAATCAAAATCCCATATACGGTAGAGAATTAGGACCTCTGGTGGTGCAACAGTTAAGCGCTTGGCTGCTAATTGAAAGGTTGGTGGTTCGAACCCACCCAGCAGGTCTGCAGGAGAAAGATCTGGTTATCTGGTTCTGTAAAGATTCCAAAAACCCACTGCTGTTGAGTTGATTACCAACTCATCACAGCCTAAAAACCCTATGGGGCAGTTCTACTGTGATGCATGGGGTCTCTGTGAGTCAAAATCAGCTCCCTGGCACCTAATAACAACAACAACAAGGGAAGAAACAGTAAAATATGGCATTACATTATCTCTTTTTAAAATAATTCATAAAAGCTCTAAATGGTTTTTCTTCCAAAACAAATCAAATTCTTGGGTCTTAAAACTAAACCTGGTAGGGCAGTATCTTTTTCAGAAAACATTGTAGCCATTTTACCGACTTGGGCAGGTTTTCCCCCACATTCATGCAGTGCAGACTATATTTATTTTTTAATGTTTTGAAACTATCTTCAAATGTAATATCTATCAGGGACAGACTACCCAATAAGCAAGGTACACATGGGTCTACTTGTGCTTACTTACTAGTGTGTAGTGCAAAATTTCACCTGTTTTTCAGCGTAAAATTGTGCACTACAGATTAGTAAGTAAACACAAGCAAGCCTGTGTGTGCCTTGGTTACTATAAACCTATGCATACCTTGCCCCTGTATATCTTTTGTATTTAACATTCATCATTGCTTCACTTTTGGAAAGTTTCAGCTAAATACTTGAGTAACCACCAGCCTGGGCTTTTCACTAATTACCACCACGCTTTTTTTTTTTTTTTTTTAACTCAGGTAGGCTTTTCTGGACCTTCCATTCTTGTATTGAAAGAGTGTCATGGAAGTAAATCACCTCTCACCACACTTTTCTAGAACCAGTCATGTTGTCTGTGGAGCAGGGGGCAGTGATTACGGTGCTTTCTATTTTCCTGCTTAAGGAAACTACCCGGTTAATATAGAAAAAAAAAAGCAAACACACACACATGCATTAAAGTTTTGGTGCCCAAACATTAAAACTATATGAAGTCAAAGCTTCAGATGGCAAAACTATAAGTAATGAAATATTAATAATTGTGCAAGTGCTTTCTGTTGCATTAATTTGCAAATTCTCTAGGAGTGACTGGAAAAAACCCTCCAAGTGCCCTTTCTGAAGGGTTTTTTAGCTTCAACAAAGAGAAATTTATTTTCTCACAGTCCAGTAGGTTAGAAGTCCAAATCCAGGCATCAGTTCCAGGGAAAGGCTTTCTCTGTCAGCTCCGGAGGAAGGTCCTTGTCATCAATCTTCCTCTGGACTAGGAGTTTCTCCACACAGAAACCCGGGTCCAGAGGATGTGTCTTGCTCCCAAGACTGCTTTCTTGGTGATATGAGGTCCCCAGCTCTCTGCTGGCTTCCCTTTCCTTATATCTCTTGTAAGAGAAAAGGTGGGGCAGGGCATACCCCAGGGAAATGCCTCTGGAGGGTTTTTTTTAAGCGAATCTTTCTTCAGTGGCTATGCCAGCGGCTGTAGCTACTGTTCACCGTCTGGCCTAGATTTTGCTCAGGTCCTGGATCTTCATTCAGTGACTGTGAGAGAACCATTAATATTTATATAGCAATTTACAGATTTTACAGTTCATCAACAACTCTTACCTGCACCATCTCTTTGAATCCTCATAACAGTCCTTTGCTAGATGACAAAATTGAGAATTCAGAGAAGCTGAATGATTCGCCGAAGGCCAAGTAAGGGACAGAAGCCAGACTCAGTCCTAGTTCTTCCGGATCAAAACAGTGATCTTGTTAATGTACTGGCTCCGCATCTCAAACTGAGACATCTCCTTATAACCTTTTGCCTTATGGGCAGGTCCATCTATTTCTAGGATAAAAAGTATTCAGCCACCTTGACTGATGATAGAATTGGGAATGATTTATCCTGGCAACCTCATTGGCTTAGTTTTTGAACTCTGTTTTTCATTCTAAAGATTCTGGTTTATAGACCTATATTCTTTGTTGCTATTGATCCAGGTGTGTAAAAAGGGACTTAAAAGATCAATCAAATCTGTGGAATTATAAAAGCCAATAGCAATATTATTAAAATCGTGCTTCAAACAGGACAGATTTTGTCTGGTTTTGTTTTGGTTGGCTTTGGCTGGTTTAGGGTGTTTGGGAGTGTGCTGTTTATTTTAACATGAACACATGTAATGAAGTTTTTAAGTAGGTCTTGCAAAGTACTCATGGTCTTAACCAACCAGTTGCTGTGGAGTCAATTCCAACTCATGGCAACCTCATGTGTGTTAGAGTAGAACTATGCTCCACAGAGTTTTCAATGGCTAATTTTTCAGAATTAGATTGCCAGGCCTTTCTTCTGAGGTACGTCTGGGTGAACTCAAACCTCCATCTTTCCAGTTAGCAGCCAAGCACATCAACTACTTGTACCACCCAGGGACTCCACTTATGGTCTAAGCCAATTGTAAAGATGGGTCTATAGTGGACCAGTTTTCATTGTTTGAGCACCAAACTCCATTTTACATTTTAATGCCTCTAATCCTGCCTTATTAACACCATAGAGGTTAGGATTTATAACACATAAGATAATTACTTCAGATTACAAAATGGAGGACAACCACACAATACTGTGAATCACAGCCTAGCCAAGTTGACACACATTTTGGGGGGGCACAATTCAGTCCATAACTGGAAGGTTTCAAGGCCAAGGCTAGCAATGATCCATTAGAAGATCAGCTTCCTAAAAGATTCAGCCATGTGAACAAAACGATGAAACTAGATGGTCAAACTCATTCGTCATCACAACTTTACAATAAAAAATGGCAGCCCTTAAAGTAAACCTAATGGAAATGTCACATACAATCTAACCAAGTAACTAGTGAGAGTTCCAATAAGAAAGTCCTTATTGTCTGGGGTCTTAAACGCTAGCAAGCAGCCATCTAAGATGCATCAATTGGTCTCAACCCACCTGGATCAAAGGAGAATGAAGAACACCAAGGACACAAGGTGCTTATGAGCCCAAGAGACAGAAAGGGCCACATAAACCAGTGACTACTACATCCTGAGACCAGAAGAACTAGATGGTGCCTGGTTACAACCAACAACTTCCCTGACAGGGAACACAACAGAGAACCCCTGAGGGAGCAGGAGAGCAGTGGGAGGCAGACCCCAAATTCTCATAAGACCAGACTTAATGGTCTGACTGAGACTAGAAGGACCCCGGTGGTCATGGCCCCCAGACCTTCTGTTGGCCCAGGACAGGAACCATTCCCAAAGGCAACTCTTCAGACATGGATTGGACTGGACAATGGGTTGGAGAGGGATGCTGGTGAGGAGTGAGCTTCTTGGGTCAGGTGGACACGTGAGACTCTGTTGGCATCTCCTGCCTGGAGGGGAGATGAGAGGGTGGAGGGGGTTAGAAGCTGGCGAAAAGAACATGAAAAGAGAGAGTGGAGGGAGAGAGCAGGCTGTCTCATTAGGGGAAGAGTAATTGGGAGTGTGTTGCAAGGTGTATATGGGTTTTTGTGTGAGAGACTGACTTATTTGTAAACTTTCTCTTAAAGCACAATAAAAATTATTTAAAAAAAAAAAAGTCCCTTATTGCTTATATCTGCCTCAGTCATGAATGTCCAGGTTATATTGTTGAAAGCTATCACTTGCCAAATCACTCCATGACACCAGCAATTCCACTTCTAGTTATCTATCTTAGAAAATTCTTGCACGTGTGAGGCATGTACAAAAATGTTTATGGCAGTGTTTTTTGTAATAATAAAAAGGTTAGGAAAAAACCTAACTGCACTTCATTGGAGAAAATGATTCAAATACTGTAAGTTCCTGTGTATACAGGTAAATGCTATGCAACAAATAAAATGAATGAGCTAGATGTACACCTTTCAGAATGGTTAAATCTCAAAATATATTGCTGAGCGAAGAAAAGTTAAGTGAAAAAAAGGCTATATTTAGTATGATAATGTTACATCAAAGCTTAAAACACATGAAATATGTTATAAATGGATGCCTACAAACATGTAATACGTGTATTTGATTATTCGTGGAAATTATGCACATCAACTTTACCTTTGGGGAAGGAGAGAGAGGAGGGATGGTCTTTTCTTTAATCTTTAGACGGAATTAAATTAATTTTTTTCATTCGAGAGAGTAAAGGGGGGAGAGAGGGAGAGACGAAGCAAAAGTGGCAAAATGCTAAAATCTCTTTAAACCCAGTGGTAGATATACCGATGATTTATTATAATCACTTCTGTACTTTTCTTTGTATTTGTAATGTCCCAGCTTAATTTTTTTTTTTACATTATAAATTTTGAAGGAAAGATTTTCTCTTCTTAAAATTATTCTGACCCTCACTCTGAAGTGAAATGGTGAGAATATGGGATAAGGTACTTGAGGCTGAAAGATGTCTCTTAAATTCTTTGACTAGCCTCCTATGATCCAAAATGGAGCTTCTTACATCTAATATGCATATTAGTTATCTAAGGGTCTGGTTAAAATGCAGATTCTGATTCAATAGGTCTAGGAGGGGCCTGAGATTCTCCAGCTCTAACAAGCTCCCGGAAACCCTGGTGATGTATTGCTTAAGAGCTACAGCCGCTAACCAAAATGTCGGCAGTTTGAATCCACCAGGCGCTCTTTGGAAACTCTATGGGGCAGTTCTACTCTGTCCTTTAGGGTCCCTGTGAGTCAGAGTTGACTCAATGGCAACAGGTTTGGTTTGTTTTATTTTAACAAGTTCCCGTTTGATGTCAATGTTGCTGGTCTACAGATATACTTTGAGTAGCAAGGTTCTAATGAACGATAGCATTCTACATACATTATCTTTTCTCTGAAATTTTCTTCTTAATTGTGGACTTCTAGATAGTAAAGTGTTAAAACCAGCCTTGACCATTCTTAAATGAAAAAATCAGTCATTTTAAAAGTGATTTGATAAAGGCTACCATAATAAAGCAAAACCACAAACAATTAAACCCTAACCATTAGAGAGTTTACTCACAAAGCCTGCATCTCCTTTAAAAATCCTAATTGGAAACTTTGGACTCAACTGTCAAAATCCTGAATGAAAGCATAGTTTGGAACATATCAATCCTTCTTCCCTAAATGATTTTGAAATAAGAACTGCTATAGCACAAATTTCTATTGATGACTTGACAGGTTGCTTCATCTAATTATATAGTCCTTAAATAGTTTCTACTTATAAATTCCAAGATAATCCTAGGTTGGGAGCTAATAATTTTACCTACTACAAAAGCAACGTACTGCATTGGGGAGATTTGCTGCAAAAGACCTCTTTTGCTTTGTTCAAAAGCAAAGAAGTCACTTTGAGGACCCAAGCCAGGGTATTTTCAATCACCCACCTCATATGCATGTGAAAGCTAAACAATGAATAAGGAAGACCAAAGAAGACTTGATGCATTTGAATTATGGTGTTGACAAAGGATATTGAATATACCATGGATTGCCAGAAGAATGAACAAACCTGTTTTGGAAGAAGTACAGCCAGAATGCTCCTTAGAAGCAAGGATACTGAGACTTCGCCTCATGTACTTTGGAAGTGTCATTAGGAGGGACCAGTTCCTGGAGAAGGACATCATGCTTGGTAAAGTAGAGGGTCAGTGAAAAGAGGAAGACCCTCAATGAGATGGATTGACACAGTGGCTGCAACAATGGGCTCAAACATAGCAACGATTGTGAGGATGGTGCAGGACTGGGTAATGTTTCATTCTGTTGTACAAAGGTTGCTATGACTCAGAACCTAATGGAACCTAACGACAACATAAATGACTGATTAATCCCTCAAAATTGAAAAGGTCCATAGGGAAGATTTCTTGCCATAATTGCTTAGAATTTGTTCTGTCTAGGGGGATCCAGGGTGTGCCCATCTTGTTAGTTGAATTAAAGCTTTAGGAGGTGTAGTTCTCCTATAGTGCACAAAATGTATCTAACCAATTGCCAAAAAGAAAGAAATCCTTTACCTCTCCCCAGTTATCAACGACCAGACCACCAAACTTCTCTTTGAAATTGCATGATAGAATTCTCTGAATGAGTGAAGTTGAGGACTAAGCAGATTTCAGGCATAATTATCCCACTGTTGAGCTTGTTTTATCCCATCCAACCAAGTTTTAAATAACATAAGGCTATTTGCAGCATTCACTAATCTTTCAGCAGCCTGTGATTTCAGAGGCAGAAATTGTCTTTAGTCCAAACTGAAAATTTTTGACACATGTATTAGGTCAATGCTTCTTTGGAATGTGTACCCTGCTCTTTCAAACAGAATAATAGTTATCAGAATGATAAATACAGATAACCTTTATGTTGCCCCAACTCAGTGCCAAGCCCTGTTCTTAATGCTTTACACGGATCATTTCACTGAATCCTCACAATAGCCCTGTGAGGTAGGTGTTATTATCATCTCCAATTTGCGGTTAAGGAAATGGAGACTCAGAAATTTTAAAAACATGTCCAAAACCACAAAGTAAGTGGTAGTTTCTGACTCAACAACCCTCTTCTTCATCATGATGCTCAATAGCTCATTTTAATTGTAATTGCTAATCCCAATCATTTGTTTTTGTTGCTAGTTGCCATTGAATAGACTCGGACTTATGGGGGCTTCATGTACAACAAAATGTGAAACGTTACATGGCCCTGCACCATCTTCTTGACTGTTGGTATCCTTGAGTCTGTTGTTGTGGCCACTGTGTATTTTAAGTAGCTTACAGCCGGGAGCCCATGTTCCCAACACTGTACTGGACAGTATTCTATTGTGAGCCACAGAGTTTTCATTGGCTAATATTTGGAAGTAGATCGCCATGTCTTTCTTCCCAGTCTGTCTTAGTTTAGAGGTTCCACTGAAATCTGTCCACTATGGATTACCCTGCTAGTATTTGAAATACTGGTGGCATAGCCTCCAGCATCATAACAACACACAAGCCACCACTTTATGACAAACTGACAGACAAGTAGTGGAATCCCAATCATAAATGAGGCCAGACAGGCTACTCCAAGCTGCTTGACAGGACTATGATAAATTGGAAGAATTTCTCTCTCTTATATCAAGCATGCTGTTCTATCCCACTGCCATCCAATCTATTTCAACTTGTTGCAACCCTATAGGACAGAGTAGAACTGCCCCATAAGATTTCCAAGGCTGTAAATCTTTACAGAAGCAAACTGCCGCATCTTTCTCCCTTGGGGCAGCTGGTGTGCTCGAACCACCAACCTTCCAGTTAGCAGCTGAGCGCCTTAACCACTGTACGACCAGGGCTCCTCTACTCTTCTATCATATGTCTCTATTCACTCTCACTTGGAGTAGTCATTAGAAACATATGGACTTGCTAGCTAACCGCTGTCAAGGAAAAAAAATCATATTTAGCAGAGTCTGCAATATTTAAGTGGGAGATCACTAACACCTCTATTGCATAGTTCATTTTAGCCACTTAGGGTAGTTAATGTCAGGAGGGTTAAAATCTAGGCATACACTGAGGTTAGTTTTTGAAGAATGGCTAGTTGGGAATGCAGGCCTGGAAATAAAAAGTTCAGCCCTGGATAACATCAACACGTTGTCATTTCTAAGGTAATTGAATTCCCTTCCAAATGACTTATTTCTCTCAACAAAAACTAGGCTCCGGTGACTAGAAAGGCTCTATGTATGTACAAAATACTGATAGCCAAAAGGAGGTTACACTGAGTCAAGCATCATCTATCCATTGTCAAGCACTGTACCAGCATTTGGAGAACTCACGCTCTGGTGGATCAAAGGAAGGAAAAGGAGCTCAAAGGAGGAGTGGTAGTATCAAGTTGGAAAACAGAAAACCTAATCCATTGCAATCCAAATTTCAGTCTTAAATTACAACTTCTACTGACGAAGTCATTATTTCAAAAAGACAGCTCTCAATAAAATGTAATTCAGAGACAATTTGCCAGAGGCCAAATGGCTCTCTCATTCCTCTAGATTCTCATAGCGTTTTCCTCAGGACCTGCAGACACCACAGATATACTTAACTTAAGAAAGGAGAGAAAGAGATCAGGAGACTTCCTAAAGGTACAGAAAAGTGAATGACAGCTCTTTGCATTATCTATTACAAATCAAACACTGCCAAAGAATCAAACAGAAGAAAAGCAATTTATCATTAATCAAAGGGATTAATTACACAGACCTTAAGCACATTCCCTGTAATTACCTTCTCCCACATGTGAGGAGGAACTGGCAAAGCTAAGGGTTGCATCATGGGTGAGGTCAAAGCTATAGGGTAGACATCAAGTCTGGAACATAAGCATATTCTGTTATTTTTTTTATAGATTGAACCCCCTTGATTACTTCTTTTGCGTTATGCTAAAGGCACAGATTTCATCAGCTAAAACCAGTGTCACAAACCATCTGCGGCCACTCATCACGGATGTATCCGCAGAGATGGAGGGACATGCACTGCCTAATGCGCCGTGCTCATTGCAATTTTGCTAATGAGGGAGAACACATCGTAGGCCATAATGGAATACGAAAACACTTTACTGTGTATATTTGCCATATTTTCAGGCTTTATGGTTACCCAGGCTATTTCAACCAATTGTTTTCTATAATAGACCAGTGTGTTGGTCTCTTCGCACTCTCAAAAGTTATCGTGGACCCAAAGAGCTTGTTTTTATGCAATTTCTGTTGATCAATGTTTATGGTATTAGAAATTAAAACAGAAACTTAAAGAATATTCATTTAAAAATAACTATAATAAAACCACTATATGTAAATATAAAAAAGTTTTATCAAAATAGCTATACTTTTTAGAACAAAATGTATTTAGTGAGAAGAGTGGCATTGTTTCACGTCTTTGTCACTCTCTTTCAACATCTGGCTTAAGAGAAGACAGCTGAGGAAGTCTGCTTCTGTACTCAATCTGTTGAAGTATATGAAAAAAATTCACCCTTATAATATAGGTAATGGGAACAGAAAGGAATATTTTAATAACCATTTCAAATGACCATGGATATTTGTTCTCAATACCATACCAAGACTTGCTAAGTGGTTGTTTTTTGAAGATTAGTTGCTATGTGGAATCTAAAACTGTATCAACGAACTTTTGTACTGTTGCATTAAAACCCACTGGTCTGTGAACTTTGAATGGATCTTTTACCCATGTGATTCATGTAGCGCCATGCATTATCATTTCATTACACAATATCAAAAAGTTAAATTTGTTAATATGTAGTATTACTAATACTAGCATATATTACTGTCTGTCTGATCAAGTATACTGTTAAAATAGTACTGATCTCATCAAAAATGTCTGTGAATATTGAGAAACTGTCAAGCTCATGGTTTTTTCTAAAATTTTAATTTTTGCTTGAAATCTCAGATTTTATCACTGACAACAGTGATGTCACAGGCTCGCTTTGTTCATTTGGAGAAAATATTTGCCAAATACCCAAATTTTAATATCCATAGTTTGTCAGCCATTCCTTCAAGTAAAAATGGCATTCCAGATATAATAGCCCAACTCAAACAATTGCATATGTTTTTTTTCTTTGAGACAAAAATCATACTTCATTTGGCAGCAGAAATGCTTCGTGCATACTTTCCATATCATTGCACAGAATATTGAAAAATTGTACTGAGTGCGTGGTGGTGAAGAATACAATGACAACTAGGACAATTTAATGCCATCACCCACTTTGATTTGTGTTAAGGCACTAGCAGCTTTACCCACCATTGCTTTTGTACCATCAGGGCAACTAACAACAACATTTTTCAGAATACGGTTTGACCTTGCAGACTTACGGATCCCGAGAATACCTGGGTAACACTTTGAGAACCACTGGAATAGGCTACTCACATAAAAACTCATTAGAACGAATGTCTAAAATGTGTTCTGCTGAGACAAATACTCTATAGCTCTGTGGTGTGTGGTAGCAGAGGCAGATGGTTTACCAGGAAGAAGACTCGTGACTAAGAATCGAATGTTATGTGTTGAAATATCATTTTTTTCACTTAAAAATTTTATTGCTCTTTTTGTATGTCATCACATGGTAGATGACACTTAGCATGAGTTGGGGAGGGAAGAAGCGCAGTGAGAGGTCAGGGAGATGATATTGGAAGGGTCCAGGAAATCTCAATGATAGACCTGACCTAGTCGATTGGGAGTCAGTGCCCAGTCCCCACACCTGGCAGGCATTAGAAATGCCCAGAAACACTGGAAGGGAAGAGAGATCTGGCATCTGGACATTTCAGATAGCCTTAGGCAGGAGGGAGCTTCAGCAGAGATTGCTGGCTCCTGTGAGTTGGGCATTTCCATTGGCAGGGTGGTTGTGCCAGAGGTCATTGGGGGTCCCCTCCCTGCCCCTGTGGCTTAGTTGGCAGGACTTCTTTGTCAGCACCCTCCACCTTCCCCCAGATCCCTGTCAGCACAGACCTCCTTGTCCAAGTTCCATATTTATAATGAAGTTTCAAGAGAGAAACTAAGTACCTCCTTGCTTCCCTCTTGCTCCAAAATTGGACTCCCAGATCTTGAATAAATGTCTTATGATATGGCTCTAAGAATTCATGTTTATAGTGTAACATTGCAGTTTTAATTTTTTGGTGTGAATCGCTTATTTCTTTTGGGATGTTGTGCTTTTTTAAATTCTCATTCTTATTATTCAGAGGTGTCCTCACTCTTTCCACTGATTCTGATTACGTTTTTGTTTCTACAGTTTTGGTTGCAAGCAGAAAGAGCTAGGACAAGGGGTATACGAGGTCTTTGGGTTGTATACAGAAAATACTTCAAAGCACTATATAAACATGCTCCCATATACCACATATGACTTTTATCTGTAAGAAATGCTTGTGCTATTCATAATAAGTGTAAGTAATTCTACTTTGGGGATAGAGAAATTGAAGTACCCAGCGTTT
Source organism: Loxodonta africana (assembly GCF_030014295.1). Lineage (NCBI taxonomy): Eukaryota > Metazoa > Chordata > Mammalia > Proboscidea > Elephantidae > Loxodonta > Loxodonta africana. Next base: position 60,484,924 of record NC_087343.1, read on the forward strand.
AGGTGACTTGGCTCGAATCAATGGACACATGTAAGGTTTGAACACTTTGCAGCCCAGTATGTTTCTATCAAGCCAGTGGTTCTGGGGGATTTCAGAACCCAGGTTCATATCCCACCACTGCCTCTACCACAACCCTGCCCCCTCCAAATCCAGTACCACTTTTATCTATACTGTTGATAACATCTGGGATATTAACTGGGAGAATGATAATGACAGTGAATGCTGCATAAATATCAGTCAGGAAATAAGTAAAAATTTACAAGTGCCTTTCCATGGTGGCTTTCAGTTACAAAAATGTGTTCTAAATATGCACTGGTTTTTTTAAATAAACATTGTGTATTAATCGATTTGCCCATTCTACCCTACTGAGCATTCTGCCAGTATCACTTTTAACTAATGCCCAGAAGCAGAGCTCTTAACTTCTTCGACTGTTGGGTCTACACTTGTATTATAAAAAGTGCTTTATAGTTTAATACTTATTTCAAAAACATTTGCTACTTTGAATTGATCCATGACCTCAGTTGCCGTGTTTTCCTGATCTTTGCAGGGCTTGTTCTGTAAGAACAGCTTCTGTTGGACTTTGATTTATGGTACTACATACGCTCTGATAGAAACATAACCCAAGCTCCAGTGTTCTTCAGGCTTAATTCAGTTAAAGGTAGAAATGAAATTAAGAAGCTTTTTGCAGTGCAGAGAACATTCATTTTGGATGAAGTGTTTTATTGGAACAGTGATAATTTCTACTACTGCTTAATCCACCTTTGTCATTGGACTCTCCATCTCTTGCCCAGATGGCTGGGTCATTATGAATAATACTGATAAAAACTAATTAGCCCTTAATTAAGTAATTGTGGTAATGAGGCCAAAATTGCAGATGCATGTCTGTTGATTTCATTGGTTTTGCTCCATTCACCCTAACCCCAGCTCACCATCTTGCATCGTGCTTTTCCCAGGTTCACAAAGGGGACATAGCAAGCAATCAAAGTTGACTCAATAAAATTCCAACACTACTCTGTCAAACAACTTCCAAAGTACTTACTCAACTGATAGGAATTCAAAAGAATGATCTGAAAAGTGTATATAATTCTTGCTATGTCTTGAATTTGTATAGAGCACATCTACAGAGGAAATAAAAATACTACTGAAGGTACTTAAAGTAGCTTAACAAATACTTATTGAGTAACTATAATGTTCATGACATTATACTAGCCACTGAGAGGGACATAAAAATGAATAAGGCTTGATCCCTTTCTTATTGGAGCCTAAAGTAGAGGTATGAAGATAATAATAAATATAATGTACATGTCATTTTAAGACTTATTATGGTAAAGATATTATTCTAAGCACTGCATGTATATTATTTTATCCCCAACCATTTGAGTAGGCATTACTATTCCCATTTTACTAACAAAGAAATGAGGCTCACAAGGAGTAATTTACCAAAAGGTATTAAGTACCTAACTATGAATCAAACTCATGCCTCTTTGATTCCAAATCCTTAACTCTTAACCACAATGCCATAAAGACTTAAACAGTAAAAGAAAGATAAAATAAATACAGCAAAACCTGTGAAAACCAAACCTGTATAAGCCAGAAACCTGTCAGAGAAGGAAAATTCAAATGTTTTCCGCAATGAGAAAGCAATAGAAAAGTGGTAAGCTGCACCGTCAAACGCAAAAAACTTGCGAGACCCGGAAAAACAAGGAAGTCGGTCAAGCTCCAGCTCTCACAGTTTTCTCTGTGTAACTCAAATGTTACTATACTTTCCCAGCCTATGAAAACAAAAAACTATTATAGAAATATCAATAATATACAAATCCTATTTTTGTGTCACCTGCACCTATAGGGTGTCTGGACAGTCCCTCTGAAATGTATACTCCCCAGTTAATTTGGGGAATAAAAGAAGGCACAGTCTCATATGTGATGGCAAACCACTCTATCAGCTGCAGTCATCAGGAGACATCTAACTGAGGCTTTAAGGAGCTAGAACTAGACCTTGAAGGACAGGGAGTCTCACCCTAGGTAGAATGGAGGGAAAAAACTTAAGTGGTTACAATGGTGTTGAAAGGACACAAATAATTCAACTGATCTCTGTTAATTTGGGGATATTCTCAGAGATGGTCATTCACACATATACACACTCACAGACTGAACCCCGTCTCTCAAATCCCTCAGTCATTACTAAGGTCATTACAAAGGCGATGTCTTTGGAGATTGAATCAAAAAAAAGAGAAACATACGCAAATGTGGAATTGGGGAAGTTGTCATTTTTTAGGAAAATGGGGAGTTTGGGATTTGGTTTCTAGGACAGAGACAATGCCATGTGTTCACTACATCACTTCTCTTCCTGGGCTCACAGGAAGAATGCATTTCTCAGTTTCTTTTGTGTAGAGGTTAGGAGCCAGTGACATGTGGATGAAAATAATTAAGCCAGTTGTTAGCGTGTCATTAAAAACATCTCCTTAATTCTCCCACACCCTTTTGTGGTGACCTTGGACACCAAGTATCCAGATAACAGAGTCAAAGAATTGAAGAAGGAGGTGAAGTCAACATGGTACCCTAGACTGATGCATCATGCTGTCCTCTATGCAAAGACCCAAAAAGCTAAGTAAAACAGGTAGAAATGTCAATCCTGGAAACCTACCCATCAAGTGAGGGGATAAAGAACTTGACGAAACACCAAATGAAGGAAGAAACTGAAGGAAACAAAGAAAAAGAGATACGGAGTAGAGTTTCCCTGCCAACTAACAGCACAGTGTTGGCATCTTGGAGTACAGCCAGCAGTGGACCAGGAGTACAGGAAGGCAACTTCACAGAGCTCCCAACAGGAGATAGAGCACCTGGTAACCAGAGGAACATGCTTTCTGCCCTGTACACCATCTCAAAAAGCCACACCATACTGTTCAGCTAGAGAGACAACCACTGTTACCTCAGGTCTGCCCCCAACCCATCAGCTCCAGCTGCACTATTTTTTTTGTTTTTCTTCCTTTTATTTCTCCCTCCCACCTAGCTCCGTATGCCACCTCCACCCCTTCCCAATTGGGCCACACCACACCACCATGTGTAAAGACCTACTGGTCTGCCACTAGCTGGGATCCCCCTCGCCACCACCCACCAGCTCCCATATCACCATGTTTTCCCTTTCCTCCTTTTCTTTTACTCTCCCACCTACCCCCATACCCCACTTCTACCCTTTCCCACCTGGCCATGCAATGCTGCCTTGGCTAGAGAGCTACTGGTCCACCACCACTCCACGTCCAACCTACCCCTGCCCACCAGCTCTTGCTGCACCTCTTTTTTCTTATTTTTTCTCTCTTTTTCCCCTTTCTTTCTCCCTCCCACCAGCTCCAAATGCCACCTCTACTTCTACCCGCCATGCTATGCCACACCAGCAAGGCTAGAGAGCCACTGGCCTGCTGCCACCCAAGATCTTCTCTGTCCCCACTCACTGGCTCCCACCATACATGTTTTCCCTTTCTTCCTTTTCTTTCTCCTTCCCACATAGCCCCCTATGCCATCTCCCTACTTTCCCACCAGCCTCCAGGTCCTCACAACCCCCATTGCCAGCTACCCTTTTTTTTCTTTCTCTTTTGTTTTATTTCCTCCCACCCCCACCTAGCACCATACACCACCACCCACTTCCTGCCAGCCCTCACCGTGTGCAATGGCTAGAGCATCCCCAGCTCAGGCCTGCCACCATGCTGGGACCACGCTACCCCTCCCCTCCTGGCACTTGACCAGCTGCTGAATAGAGGGAAGTGAGCCCATACGTATCCCCATCCAACACCCCTGCCTATCTGGAGAAAGGCTGTGAATGCTCCCACATCACTGGACCAACAATAGGTGGCAGGCAGCACCTGCCCAGTCCACCCGCAGTCACTTTGCCAAACCAGTGTAAAGTTAAGCAGGTTTGCCATGTTTGCTCCTGTCCTGCCCATTCAACAAAGTGGTAAGAGTTATCATGCCCACAGATGAAAAGCAATGAAGCATACCTGGCCCACATGCTCTGACATATCAACACAAAACAAAGAAGGATGACAAAACAAACAAGCATACAAACAATAAATGTAGAAAATAATATCTTAATGTCTCAGAGACAGCAGACAATATCAAAACACATAGGAAAGCAGGAAAAATGGCTCCAGCAAGTGACCAAGATAAAGAATCAGGTGACCTTCTGGTAGAAGAAAAGGCAGCAGAACTGGCTAATATGAAATTCAAAAGAGTAATATATTAGGGCTCTCCAAATCAGGAAAGTGATCAAGAAAAACACAGACAAAACCAAGGAAAAAAAGACAAAATCATGGAAAAACAGACAAAACCAATGAAAACATAACCAAAATCAAGAAAAACACAGACAAAGCAATAGAAGAATTCAGAAAAATAATACAAGAATAAAACGTCAAAAAAAAAAATTAGAAATCATACACAAACAGCAACTAGAAATCCAAAAGATAAACAACAAAATTTCAGAAATGAACAACTCAATAAAAGGTTTTAGGAGCAAATGTGAAACAATGGAAGACAAAATCAATGAGATTAAAGAAAAATCCATGGATACCACTTTGCTTGAGGAAAAATCAGAGAAAAGAATGAAGAAAAATTAAGAAAACCTGAGAATTATATGGGACACACTCAAGAGTAAAAATTTGCATGTGAATGGAGTTCCAGAACAGGGGCTGAAAATGGAAAACTAGGAGAAGATAGTTGAAGATTTGTTGGCAGAAAACTTCTCAAATATCATGAAAAAGAAAAGTCAACTACACAAGAAGCTGAACAAACCCCACATAGGATAGACCCAAAAAGAAAGTCAACAAGACATATTACAATCACACTTAAAGCCAAAGCAAGAGTCCTGAGGGCAGCTCAAGAAAAATTAAAAATCGCTTACATTGGGGAAACAATAAGACTAAACTCTGATTACTCAGCAGAAACTATGCAGACAAAAAGGCAATGGGATGACATATACAAAAACTTGAAAGAAAAACACTGCCAACCAAGAATAATACATCCTGCAAAACTCTTTCAAATACAATGGTGAAATTAGGCTATTTCCAGATAAATATAAATTAAGAGAATTTGTAAAAACCAAACCAAACTTACAAGAAATACTAAAGGGAGTCCTTCAGTTAGAGAACCAAAAACATCAGACAACACTCTCAGTCTAGGACACATGACAGCATCAGCCAGATACCATCCTAGGTAAGAAACTCTCGATAATAAAACAAATCTAAAAGCTTAAAACAGGAACACAGGGAAGTCAGTCTGTAAATGATGACAACATCAAAATAATAAAAGGGATTATAAATGGCACAGGTATAGAACTTTCAAATGGAGAGGAAGTCAAGGCAATATCAAGTAATAAAAGACTGGTTCAGACACAGGAAGACAAAGGTAAATTTCAAGGTAACCACAAACGAAGCTTAAAAAAATCTACTAATTAGAATAAAAAAAGAAAAACAAAGTCTCAATAAACACAAAATCTATAATAACAAAAGAAAAGAAAATCCATAAACAAAATGAAGTGAGCACAGAAAAGTAAAAGGAACAAAGAAAACGTCAGCACCACAAAAAAAAAAAGCAGAGCAATATGACAAGAATAAACTCATACCTATCAATAATCACACTGAATGTAAATGGCTTAAATGTGCCAGTAAAGAGACAGAGAGTGGGAAACTGGATTTTAAAAAAACGACCCATCAATACGCTGTATATAAGAGACACAACTTAGACACAAAAGATAAAAATCAAAGGGTAGAAAAAATATATCAACCAAACAGTAAACAAAAAAGGGCAGAAGTAGCAATACTAATCTCTAATAAAATAGACTTTAAGGACAAATCAACCATAAAAGACATGGAAGGACATTACATAATGATTAAAGGAATAATCCAAGAAAACATAAGCTTTTTTTTTTAATTGTGTTTTAAGTGAAAGTTCACAATTCAAATCATACTCTCATACAAAAACTTACACATTGTTATGTGACCCTAGATGTTCTCCCCACAATGTGACAGCACACTCCTCTCCACCCTGTATTTCCCATATCCAATCAATCAGCTCCTTCTCATCCCGCTTCCAGACGAGAGCCGCCAACACAGTCTCATGTGTCCACTTGAGCTAAGAAGCGTGTTCTTCACCAGTATCATTTTATGTCTTATAATCCAATCTAATCTTTGTCTGAAGAGTTGGCTTCCACAATGGTTTTAGTTTTGGGCTAACAGAGAGTCTGGAGGAAATGACCTCTGGGGACCCTCCAGTCTCAGTCAGACCATTAAATCTAGTCTTTTTACTAGAATTTGAGGTCTGCATCCCACTTTTCTCCTGCTCCATCTGGAATTCTCTGTTGTGTTCCCTGTCAGGGCATCATTGATGATAGCCAGGTACCATCTAGTTCTTCCGGTCTCAGGCTGATGGAGTCTCTGAGTTATGTGACCCTTTCTCTTTGGCTCATATTTTCCTTGTGTCTTTGGTGTTCTTCATTTGCACTTGCTCCAGGTGGGTTAAGACCAATTGATTCATCTTAGATGTCCACTTGCTAGTTTTTAAGACCCCAGACACCACTCACCAAAGTGTGATGCAGAATGTTTTCTTAATACACACTGTTATGCCAATTGACCTAGATGTCCCCTAAAACCATGGTTCCTAGATCCCTGCCTCTGCTACTCTGTCCCTCCAAGTGTTTAGATGTATTCAGGAAACTTCTTAGCTTTTGGATTAGTTCAATTGTGCTGACTTCCCCTGTATTGTGTGTTGTCCTTCCCTTCACCTAAAATAGTTCTTGTCTACTAACTAATTAGAGAATACCCCTCTCCCTCTCTCCCTCCCCACCTTCATACCCATCAAAAAATGTTTCCTTCTGTGTTTAAACCTTCTCTTGAGTTCTTATAATAGTGGTCTCTTACAATATTTGTCATTTTGCAGTTGATTAGTTTTACTCAGCATAATGCCTCCCAGTTTCCTCCGTGTTATGAAATACGTCATGGATTCATCATTGTTCTTTATCGTTGCATAGTATTCCATTGTATGAATATACCGTAATTGGTTGTTTCCATCTTTTTGCTATTGTAAACAGCAATGAACATGGGTGTTCATATATCTATTTGTGTGAAGGCTCTTATTTCTCTAGGATGTATTCCAAGGAATGGGATTGCTGGATCATATGGTAGTTCTCTTTCTAGCTTTCTAAGGAAGTGCCAAATCGATTTCCAAAGTGGTTGTACTATTTTACATTCCCACCAGCAGTGTATAATTGTTTCAGACTCTTCACAACCTCTCCAACATTTATTGTTTCGTGTCTTTTGGATTAATGCCAGCCTTGTTGGAGTGAGATGGTATCTTATTGTAGTTTTGATTTGCATTTCTTTAATGGCTAATGATTGCGAGCATTTCCTCATGTATCTGTTAGCTGCCTGAAAGTCTTGTATAGTGAAGTGCCTATTCATATCCTTTGCCCATTTTTTAATTGGGTTATTTGGGTTTTTTTTTGTTTTTGAGGTTTTGCAGTATCTTTTAGATTTTAGAGATTAGATCCTGATCAGATTTGTCATAGTCAAATTTTTTTTCCCAGTCTGTAGGTTGTCTTTTTACTCTTTTGGTGAAGTCTTTGAATGAGCATAAGTGTTTGATTTTTAGGAGCTCCCAGTTATCTAGTTTCTCTTCTGGTGTTTGTGCATCGTTAGTAATATTTTGTATACTGTTTATACCATGAATTAGGGCTCCTAGCATTGTCTCTTTTTTTCTTCCATGATCTTTATCGTTTTAGATTTCATATTTTGGTCTTTGATCCATTTTGAGTTAGTTTTTGTGCATGGTGTGAGGTATGGGCCTTGTTTCATTTTTTGCAGATGGATATTCAGTTACGCCAGCACTATTTGTTAAAGTGACAGTCTTTTCCCTGTTTAACTGACTTTGGGCCTTTGTCAAATATCAACTGCTCATGTTGTTGTTGTTAGGTGTCATCAAGTCGGTTCCAACTCATAGCAACCCTATGCACAACAGAACGAAACATTGCCCGGTCCTGTGCCATCCTTACAATCGTTGTTATGCTTAAGCTCATTGTTGCAGCCACTGTGTCAATCCACCTCGTTGAGGGTCTTCCTCTTTTCTGCTGACCCGGTAATCTACTGCTCATAGGAGGATGAATTTATGTCTGGATTCTCAATTCTGTTCCATTGGTCTATTGGTCTATCTGTACCCACAGACTGTACAGTACCAGGCTGTTTTGACTACTGTGGCAGTATAATAGGTTCTAAAATCAGGTAATGTAAGGCCTCCCAATTTGTTCTTCTTTTTCAGTAATGCTTTACTTATCTGGGGCCTCTTTCCCTTCCATATGAAGTTGGTGATTTGTTTCTCCATCTCAGTAAAAAATGTCGTTGGAATTTGGATCAGAATTGCATTGTATCTATAATTACTTTGGGTAGAGTAGACATTTTCACAATATTGAGTCTTTCTATCCATGAGCGAGGTATGTTTTTCCACTTACGTAGTTCTGTTTTGGTTTCTTGCAATAGTGTCTTGTGGTTTTCTTTGTATACGTCTTCTACATCCCTGGTTAGATTTATTCCTAATTATTTTATCTTCTTGGGGACAATTGTAAATAGTATTGATTTGGTGATTTCCTCTTCAAAGTTCTCTTTGTTGGTGTAGAGGAATCCAACTGATTTCTTATGTTTCTCTGGTATCCTGATACTTTGCTGAAATCTTCTATTAGTTCCAATAGTTTTCCTGTGGATTCTTTATATTTTCTATGTATAAAATCATGTCATCTGCAGATAGAGATACTTTTACTTCTTCCTTACCAATTTGGATGCCCTTTATTTCTTTTTCTAGACTGATTGCTCTGACTAGGACCTCCAGCATAGAGTTGAATAAGAGTGGTGATAGAGGGCACCCTTGAGAAGACATAATCTTAATAAATATCTATGCACCCAATAGCAGGGCTTCAAAATACATAAAACAAACTCTGACAGAACTGAAAAGAGAAATAGTTCCACAGTAATAGTAGGAGATTTCAACACACCACTCTCAGTTATAGAAAGAAATTCTAGAAAGAAACTCAGCAAAGATACAGAAAGATCAAAAGATATATACAGAACATATATAGAACACTTCACCCAACAGCAGCAAAGTATACACTCTTTCTCAAGGCACATGGAACATTTTCCATGTCTTTGACTGGGTTCTCTAGAGAAGCAAAACCAGTAAAGAGTATAAGTATATATAGAGAGATAGACTTCTATTAAGGATATGGCTCACGTGATTGTAGACACTGGAACATCCCAAGTGCATAGGTCAGGATAGAGGCTTCTTCTGATTCACACAGCCACAGGGGCTAGCAAATCCAAGATCAGCAGGGCTCTTGCTCGCAGGCTGCAAAGATCAACAAATCCCAAGATTGGCAGGCAAGACTGTATGACTGCCAAACTATATTATAACTGCAAACCACTGAAAATCCTGGCCCAGACAAGTTGACACACAACCTTAATTATCACACTCCAGAATAGGCCACATTTTAATCCACAAAGCAACCCTCAATAAAATCTAAAATACCAAAATAATACAAAGCATTCTGTCTGATCACAATGCTGAAAAAGTAGAAATCAATAATAGGAAGAACAAGGGAAAAAAACTCAAATACATAAAAACTGAATAACACCTTATTTAAACACCACTGGGTAATAGAAGAAATCAAAGAGGTAACCAAAAAATTCCTAGAATCAAATGAGAATGAAAATACATCATACCAAAACCTTTGGGACACAGCAAAGATAGTGCTCGAAGGTCAACTTATAGCAATACATACACACATCAAAAAAAGAAGAATGGGCCAAAATCAAAATGTTAGCCCTACAACTGGAACAAATAGAAAGAGAACGGCAAAAGAAACCCATAGCTGCCAGAAGAAAATTTTTAAAGATCAGATCAGAAATAAATGAAATAGAGAATAGAAAAACAATAGAAAGAATCAACAAGACCAAAAGTTGGTTCTTTGAAAAGATCAACAAAAATCAACAAACCATTGAACAAACTGACAAATGAAAAAACGGGAGAGGAACTATATAACATAGCCCAGATAAGAAATGAGATGGACATTACAACGGACTCAACTGAAATAAAAAGTGTCATTAACAGAATTCTATGAAAAATTGTATTCTAACAAATTTAAGAATCTAGAGGAAATGGACAAATTTCTAGAAACACATTGCTCACTAAAGTAACACGAACAGAAAATCTAAACAGACCCATAACAAGAGATTGAAGAGGTAATAAAAAAAAAAAAAAATCCCAACAACAACAACAAAAAAAGGCCTGGCCCAGACCGCTTCACTGGAGAATTCTAGCAAACATTCAGAGAAGAGCTCACACCAGTACTATTCAAACTATTTCAGAGCCTAGAAAAATAAGCAATACTCCCAAATTCATTCTATGAAGGCAGCATAACCCTGATACCAAAGCCAAAGACACCATGAAAAAAGAAAACTACAGACCAATATCTCTCACAAATATATATGCAAAAATCTCAACAAAATTCTAGCCAATAGAATTCAGCATCATATCAAAAAAAAAAATACTACACCACGATCAAGTGGGATTCATACCAGGTATGCAAGGATGGTTCAACATTGGAAAATCAATCAACATAATCCACAACATAAACAGAACAAAAGAAAAGAATCACATGATCATCTCAATCAACACAGAAAAGGCATTTGATAAAGTTCAACACCCATCCCTGATATAATAAAGGGCATCTATACAAAATCAACACCTAACATCATTCTCAACGGACAGAGACTGAAAGCATTCCCCCTGAGTATGGGAACAAGACAAGGATGCCTTTTATCACCATTCATATTTAACATTGTTAAACATTGCTGAAAGCCCTAGCTAGAGCAATAAGGCACGAAAAAGAAATAAAAGTCATCTAAATTAGAAAGAAAGAAGTAAAACTATCCCTATTTGCCGATGATATGATCCTATACATACAGAACCACAAAGACTCCACAAGAAAACTACTGGAACTAATAGAAAGATTGAGCAAAGTAACATGATAAAGATCAATATACTAAAATCAGTTGCATTCCTATATACGAAAAAGACAAATTGGAAACAGAAATCAGGAAAACAATACCATTTATAATAGTCCCTAAAAGATAAAATACTTAGGAAAAGATCTAACCAGGGACATGAAAGGCCTAAACAAAGAAAACCACAAAACACTAACGCAAGAAACCAAGAGAGACATACCATTCCGTGCTCATGGATAGGAAGACTCAACAGTATGAAAATGTCAATCCTACCCAAAGTGATCTACAGATATAATGCAATTCCAATCCAAATAGCAACAGCATTCTTTAATGAGATGAAAAGACTAATTGCCAACCTTATATGAAAAGGAAAAAGGCCCTGGATAAGTAAAGCATTATTGAAGAAAAAGAACAAAGTAGGAGGCCTCACACTATCTGATCTCAGAACCCACTACACAGCCACGGCAGTCAAAATAGCCTGATACTGGTACAATGACAGACACATAAACCAATGGAACAGAATCAAGAATCCAGAAGTAAATCCATCCACCTATGGTCAGCTGATCTTTGACAAAGGACCAAAGCCCACTAAATAGGGAAAAGACAGTCTTTTTTAACACACAGTACTGGCAAAATTGGGTGTCCATCTGTAAAAAAAAACAAAAGGAACAGGACCCATATCTCACGCCATACACAAAAACTAACTCAAAATGAATCAAAGACCTAAATATAAAACTTAAAACAATAAAGATTATCGAAGAAAAAATAGGGACAATGCTAGCAGCCCTAAGACATGTCATAAATTCAGTACAAACCGTAACTAGCAATACACAAATACCAGAAGATAAACTAGATAACTGAGAGCTCCTAAAAATTAAACACTTATGCTCATCAAAAGACTTCACCAAAAGAGTAAAAAGACAACCTACAGACTGGGAAAAAAAAAAATCTGGCTACAACATATCTCACAAGAATCTAATCTCCAAAATCTATAGAATACTTTAACACCTCAATAACAAAGAGACAAATAATCCAATTTAAAAAATGGACAAAGAATATGAACAGACACTTCACCAAAGAAGATGTTTGGGTGGCTAACAGACACATGAGGAAATGCTCGCAATCACTAGCCATTGGAGAAATAGAAGTCAAAACTACAGTGAGATACCATCTCACCCTGACATTACTGTCACTAGTTAGAAAATAACAAATGTTGGAAAGGTTGCAGGGAGATTGGAATTCTTACGTACTGCTGGTGGGAACGTAAAATGGTACAACCACTATGGAAAAACCACAGCACCTCCTTAAAAAACCGTAAATCCAGCAATCCTACTCCTAAGAATATATCCTAGAGAAACAAGAGCCACCACATGAATAGACATGTGTACCCGTGTTCACTGCAGCATTATTCACAATTCACAATAGCAAAACAGTGGAAACAACCTAAGTGCCCATCAACAGATGAATGGATACACACAATGGGATACTAAGCAACGATAAAGAACAATGATGATTCTGTGAAACATCTCACAACTTGGATGAATCTGGAGGGCATTATGCTGAGTGAAATAAATCAATCACAAAAGGACAAATATTGTATGAGACTACTATTATAAAAACTCCAGAAAAGGTGTACAAACAGAAAAAAGCAATTTTGGATGGTTACAAAGGAGGGAAGGGCTGGGGAGGGAAAATCACTAACTAAATAGTAGACCAGTATTAACTTTGGTGAAAGGAAAGACAACACTCAATATAGAGAAAATCAGCACAACTAGACCCAGGCAAAGCAACAGAAGTTTCCTAGACACATCCCCTTGAGGGACTGAGTTACTGGGGCTGAGGGCTGGGGACCATGGTCGTGGGGGACATCTAAGTCAATTGGTGTAACATAGTTCATAAATAAAATGTTCTATATCCTACTTTGGTGAGTAGTGTCTGGAGTCTTAAAAGCTTGTGAGGGGCCATCTAAAATACAGCTATTGACCCCATTACTTTCGGAGCAAAGGAGAATGAACAAAAACCAAAGACAAAAGAAAAATATCAGTCCAAAGGACTAATGAACAACATGAACCACAGCCTCACCAGCCTGAGCCCAGAAGAACTAGATGGTACCTGGCTGCTCTGACAGGGATCATAGTAGAGGGTCTGGACAGAGTGAGATTAAAATGTGGAACAAAATTCAAATTAAACAAAAAGAGAGACAACCAGATTTACTATTCTAAAAGAGTCTGGAAGAACATGTGAAACTATGGCCCTGGACACCCTGTTTACTCAGAACCGAAGCTACTCCTGAATATCTACCTTTCAGCCAAAGATTAGACAGACCTCTAAAACAAAAAACATGTGTGTGGAACATGGACAGCTTGGTGGCATAGTGATTAAGAGCTACGGCTGCTAACCAAAACGTCAGCAGTTTGAATACACCAGCCACGCCTTGGAAACTCTGTGGGGCAGTTCTACCCTGTCGTATAGTTTCTCTGTGAGTTGGAATTGACTCGACAGCAACGGGTTTGGTTTTTTGTTTTTGGTGAAGAACATGCTTCTTAGTTCAAGCAAGTATACGAGACCAAATGGGCAACACCTTACCAAAAGCAAAGAGAAGGCAGGAAAGGACAGGAAACCTCAATGAATGGACACAGGGAAACCCATGGTGTAAAGGGAAAGAGGGAGAGTGCTGACACATTGCAGATTGCAACCAATGTCACAAAACAGCTTGTGTATAAATATTTGAATGAGAAACTAATGTGCACCATAAACTTTCACCTAAAAGACAACTGAAAAAAAAAAAAAAGAAGAATTGAAGTTGTCTGCAACCTTGAGTCATACCTTAGAGGCAAGCTGCTGAGAAAACCCTCTGACCTGAGTTGGATTCTGATGTGCACAGAAATAAATCTTTGTTCTCCTGAGCCAATGATCCCTTAGTGGAAGCTCCAGGACTCTTAGCAAATATCAGCAACGTTTTTTTGTCTGTTTGTTTTTCAGAGAAATCACTATTTGTCTTCGATAGGATAATAAATAGCCAGAATGGGGAATTACAGGAGATATGAAGTTGTGCCATCCAGATGCCCCTTGTTGCTCAACTGGGGAGAGTGCTGAGCCTGATAAGGGAGGAAAGGGATTATACCATTAAAAAGCATCAAGATCTAGCTGACATGTACCAGCAGAAGCAAGGGAAGAGTATGTAGAACTAGATTCCACAGCTGCTTGACCAAGGGGGCTGGAATATAAAATTGGATAGGGAAGAGTTTGTTGACTTAGGAGTGTTTTCCTGAAATACAGATTTAACATCTTGGAGAGGACCCCAGGAGATGATACAAGTTCACTAGTAGGATGACTTCTAACCAAAAAACCAAACCTGTTGCCATCGTGTCAATTCTGATTCACGGTGACCCTATATATTACAGAGCAGAACTGCTCTATAGGGTTGCTTTAGCTGTAATCTTTATAGAAGCAGATTGCCAGGCCTTTCTTCTGTTGCCTGTGATAGGTACAAACTGCCAAACTTTGGGTTAGTTGTCAAGCACACACCATTTACACCACCCAGGAACTTTGTACAGGGTCAAGCAGGCAAGAAAGGGGATTACTGTCTTAGACCCTGATGAGAGTTCTTCCCACTAACTTTCTTCTAACTTTTTCCTCAGGAAATGAGGCTCAACACAATCCTGGAGTAGCTGCAATCCAAACATACATGGAGCAGTATTTCCAAGTAGCACGAGAGGTGGGCTGTGGTGGACATGGAGGTGCACTTCCCCTCCCAGGAAGAACTTGCTGCTCAGCTTCATGGGTGTGAGGGCAACCGACAGCCTCCTGCTCTCAGTTCCTTTAGTGCCTGTCTCAGCTACAGATGTAAACCTCTCTGTCTCAGTGCCTGCTTCCAGAGAATCCAACCTGTGATGAGGGCACATAGGATTCTTCTAACATTGTCATGCAACAAGTATGTAATGTAGAGAGAGAGAGAAATCACGCATACATACTCCATAGGAAGCACATTTCGGATGTATCTATACGGTGTTTCTGTATTTTAAGAAGGGCAGTTGCCCCACAAACAGGCTATTCATTATCATCACCATGAAAGATGTTCTGAAATGTATTGCCAAGATCCACTCAATGTATCTTTCAAAGGAGGAGGCAACTGTTGTTTACCTTTCTAGAGTCATGTACGAACACTCAAGGACCCGTGCTAAAGCTCAATTTTTGTGTTCCTTAATATAGACATACAAGAAATCATAGAATGACAGAATGTGAGAAATGAAAAGGACTTTGCATCTTTATTCTCATTGATAGAGGGTGACTCACACATGGAGGGTACACATTTGTTTTCTTTCTTTTTTTTTTAATCGTGCTTTAAGTAAAAGTTTACAAATCAAATCAGTCTCTCATACAAAAACTTACATACACCTTGCTGTGTACTCCTACTTGCTCTCCCCCTAATGAGACAGCGCACTCCTTCTCTCCACCCTGTGTTCCCCGTGTCCATTCACCCAGCACCTGTCCCCCTCTGCCTTCTGATCTCACCTCTAGACAGGAGCTGCCCACATAGTCTCATGGGTCTACTTTAGCCAAGAAGCTTATTCCTCACCAGTATCATTTTCTGTCTTATAGTCCAGTCCAATCCCTGTCTGAAGAGTTGGCTTCGGGAATGGTTCCAGTCTTGGGCTAACAGAAAGTCTGCATCGCATTGTTCTCCTGCCCCATCAGGAATTCTCTGTTGTGTTCCCTGTCAGGACAGTCATTGGTTTTAGCCAGGCACCATCTAGTTTTTCTGGTCTCAGGCTGATGTAGTCTCTGGTTTAAGTGGCCCTTTCTGTCTCTTGGGAGGGTGAACATTTCTGATAGTTATTTTCTCAGCTTCCTTTGGGACTATGGCATGTTTCTTAGGCTGAGTTCTCTAGAGAAGCCAAACCAGTGAAGGCGTGTATAGAGAGAGAGAGATTTATAGCAAGGAAACGGCTCACACTGTTGTGGAGGCCAGGAAGTCCCGAGTCTGCAAATCAGGTGTAAGGCTGGAGGCTTCTCCTGACTCACGTAGTTGTAGGGGCTGATGAACCCGAGATGGGCAGGTCAGATAGCAGACTGCTGGCTTGATTCCCAAGTACCGGAGTTCAGATAACGACAAGCCAAATACAGGATCCCGAGCAGAACAAAAGCCAGCAAGTTTTGCCAAAAAGTCCATATGTATTGGATGTAGGCCATGCTCCCAAAGAAACTCTCTTTCAACTGATTGGCTACTCATAGCAGATCTCATCATGGAAGAGATTACAGTATATTAGATCTCATCATGGAGGTGATTACATCATTACATAACTGCCAAACTACATCATAACCGCCAAACTACTAATAATCATGGCCCAGTCAAGTTGACATACAACCTTAACCATCACAGCATGGGACCTATAGGGAAGTCTGCTACAGTCTTCTAGGAAAATTTTCCTCCCTAATAAAAAGACCCACAAGGGAATAATCTTTTCTTCGCTTCTTTGATCTGATGTCATGTTGGCTACTCTTGATGCCTGGAACTATGGCAGCCATCTTGCAAACATATGGAGAGACATCACCAACATGCTGAAGATGACAGAGCAGTAAGACAAAAGATCCTGTGTCCTTTATTATATCAATGAGCTGCTAAACTAAAATTGAGTCAGAATTTCTTTTGGGGCGTAATAGATGCCTTATTTGTAAAATCACTTTTAGCTGGGTATTGATTTGCCACTAAAAGCACCCTAACTAGGAATTATCTTATCCAATAACTTTGTTTCACAGATAAAGAAACTGAGAGCCAGAGTCAGTAAGTAACTTGTTTAACAGCCCAGTGAATAAGTGACAGAGCTGTAATTTAAATGCTTGTGTCCTGATTCTTGGACTAAAGCATTTTCTACCAATTCTTCTAGAATATTCTACCTAGAATCAAAAGGAAACAAGAAGACCAGAGGGAGGCCTTGTAGGCTCTGCAGGGCAACAGTCTCAGGCACTCAGAGAGAAGAAGGCTCCTGCTGGTGAGCGCAGACCAACAGGACAGAATTCTAGCCAATTCTGAGGGACTCTCTTGCCTTCTTCTTGACCTTTTAGCCCACCCTTTTTTGTCCTCAGAAAGACCATTAAAAATAAGCATTAACCATATCTCTGTCCTAAATACATAAAAATAACATTACTGTACATGACTAAAAGTGAACCAGAGTCACTGATTTTTTTTTTTTTTTCAACTTCCCAAAATAGTTAGGACTCACTGCCAAAGAGCGGGGCCAGAATTCCCATGAAAAAACATCAGTCCATGGCATTTGCTCCAGTGTAGAAATAATTAAATACACACTGACGAATGAAATTCTCACTGCCCTCTCACCCCACCAGCCTGTTCTCTAAAAGTAAAGAAAAAGAATTTTCCAATAATGGGGCAATCACAAGGTAGTGAAGAAAGCCCTCGATGTGGAATCAAAAAAATTGTGTTCTATTCTGTAGTAAACATTTGCTATCTTTTTTTTAGTCACCCAGCACCTGACGCCTCCTTTACATGTTTGAGGAATTCCTCATCTTAAGACACAGAACCCACTTTTCACTATATAAACTTAACAGACCAGATAATTGCTTTCCCAAACTCCCTTGCAGCTAGGATTCGGGCACTTAACATAAGCTTCACCAATCAGAAATTCCAGCCCTAGACTTTGAACTGGAAGCTAGTGTAGCAAAGGACAGTCACGTACAATCCATTCTGACAAACGTAGTGGCAGTAGTAGAAACTCTACCCTTAAAAAGTTAGGAAGCTCTTCTTTAAGGCATTTTGAAAAGCATAGTTTACACAAATATACTTTTCCAAAACTTATTGCCATCAAGTCGTTTCCTTCTCATAGTGACCCTATAGGACAGAGTAGAACTGCCCCATAGGGTTTCCAAGAAGCAGCTGGTGGATTCGAGCTCCCAGCCTTTCGGTTAGCAGACTGAGCTCTTAGCAACTGCTCCACCAGTGCTCCACACAAATATGTAGTTTTCAATTAATTTAAGGTCTAAGTATAAAGATGAGAATTTGAGGGGAATTAGCTTTTCAGACTTTCCCAGAAAACCAAAGATTTCTTTAACAAACATTTACTGAACACATTGTTCGAAGCACTAGGGGCAAGTCTGAGACAAGTCCTTGGTACTCAGAAACTCATAGCTGAGTAGGGACAGAGAGATACATAAACAAATAATTCCAAAATTAGGGGATTGATTGTTAAACTGAAGGAAATTTGAACAAAATACCTTAAAAGTACGTTGGGAAAAAATCCCATAACCACTAAGGGAACCAGCAGAATCCTTCATAAAACAAGGGACTTTTGAGCTGGGAAGAGCCGTTGGGTGGTACAAACAGTTGAGGCACTTGGCTGCTAACTGAAAGGTTGGAGAGTCAAGTTCATTCAGAGGCACCTTGGGAAGAAAGGCCAGGTGATCTGCTTCCAAGGGATGATAGGCATTGAAAACTCTATGGACGACCCTCAACAAGATGGATTGACACAGTGGCTGCAACAATAGGCCCAAGCAAAACAACGATTGTAAGCATGGTGCAGGACAGGGCAGTGTTTCGTTCTGTGGTACATAGGGTCGCTGTGAGTTGGAAACAACTCGAAGGCACCTAACAACAGCAACAGGGAGCAGAGTTCTACTCTGACACACATGGTGTCGCCATGAGTTGGAGTTTGAGCTGGGAGTTTCTCTTTGGCAGTGTGCAGTTGTTGTAGAAGATTAGCCCTTGGACTGAGTGGCTCTGAGAAGTAGAACACCCTACGACTAAAGTACGACCAGAAGCTTCTTCAAAACTGTCTAGCTAATGGCTGCTCTTTTTCAGGAGGATCCAGCCAGCTTTGGGTTTAAAGATCATCTATTCCAGAAAGCCTTTCTGTTCTCCTGTTCTCAGGGAAACCATAATAGAAACATAAACATATCCTGGAAGAATGTCAGTCATTCTTATTTGGTTCCCGTTCATTTCTTCTAATTTTTTGATGAATTCAATAGCTTTCAAAATCTCATTGCTTTAAAGTAGGACTACAAATAACTCCAGAGATTTCACATGCATGTCGGGTCAAATGAAAAATTCTAATTTGTTGTATAGACAATGTTCTGTAAACAATAAAGAAAGGAACGTGGAAGCAAGATCCATGCCCTTCATTACTCTATACATTTATCTGTTGATTGGAAGACTGGCTCAGGTTATAACATTCTGAAATGTGATAAAATAAAAGTAGTTGACATTTTTATAAAGCCCTTTTACATTTCAAAGTGCTTTCATATATACTCTCATTTGGCTTTCATTAACAGCCCTATAAGGTAAAATAGTGTTATTCTTGGCCGTATTTATAGATGTGGAAACAGGATCAGAGAGGTCAGCAGATTTTTCCCTAGTCATCCACCTGATAAGTATTAGACCTGGAACTCAAAGTCATTTCTTTTCTCTCCAAGCCCTGCGCTCATTCCATTCAATCTCTTCTATAGTTAAAGTGCTAAGCTTATTGTTGTTAGTTGCTGTTAACTCAATTCCAACTCATGGCGACCCCGTGTGTGCAGAGTAGAACTGCTCCATAGGGTTTTCAAGGCTGTGACCTTTCAGAAGCAGATTGCCAGGCCTGTCTTTCAAGGTACCTCTGCCTGGGTTCGAATCGCCAGCCTTTCAGCTAGTAGTCTGTCGTGTAACTGTTTGTACCACCCATGGATTCCTGAGTGCTAAGCAAAGGTGAGGAATTGCCCTCCCAGTTATTAATATTGATGACAATAGGAAATGATAACTACACTGCAGTGTGTCAGAGGGGTAGGGATACTGTATATATAGTTCAGTGTTTTTGACACAGGGCTATTCTGTTGGTTACAGCCTTACTGTTAAGCTGCTATAACAAAAGTCTTAACAATAATTCAGCAGCTTAAAGAATATGGAAGTGTATTTTTCTCTCATGTGATGGCTCTGCCATCATCAACACGTGGCTTCCAAGGTCACTCTAGTTGTAGCCATTCTAGCCAGTGAAATGGAAGAAAGAGCATGGAGGAGCCAGAGGCCAGCATTAGAGGCCAGCCAGAAAGTAGCCCATGCCAGCAAGAACTTAAGTCATAGGCAAGCTGGGCTGGAAAAAGGGATCAGGCGATTTTGGTGGATATAGCGAGGCTCACAAATAGTGCCTATTTTTATAATTAATATCAACGAAGAGAACCATGAGGACAGAGACCTTCACTGGCCTGTTCACCACTATATTCCCAGCACTTAACTCAGAGCCTGGCGCCTAGTGTTATTGTTGTTGTTAGTTGCCACCAAGTTAATTTTGCACATTTCCCTAATGATGAGGGATCTAGTGATTGGTGCCTTGGCTGGGTGGATGATATCCTCCAATGTGTATACATTCTCAAACCTTGTGCCAGGCACTCCCGGCAATGGCTCAACTCTTGTTTCAATCTCTTTGTTGTATTTCACTGTTGCCATTTAAGGGTAAAAGAGGAATTAAGGGAGCAAACAGATTCCCCCTTTGATGACTGAGCTCGTAATCAAATCTTTAAATCTTTTATTGATGAGTTCATTATGTTATAACGTATGGAATATCTTAGACCAAAAAGTGGCAGAGACCTGGAAGTTAAAGTTGTACAAAAATTGAAAATGCAAAATTGTACTTCTCCAGGCCAGTATGTGGGTGCGGAAGTGAAAAAGGCAGGGCACAAACAGGCTTTCAATAACTCTTCAGTGGAAGAGAAACTTCTCTGGGATGATTCTGAATGTCCTAATTGACTTTAATGTACAAGCTCAGAAAACACCAAATAAGAAGTGCTAACACCTATGAGTGCTTATTATGTGCCAGGTACTAAGTAAACCGGTTTTAGTAAACCAGTTGCCTTGGAGTTGATTTCAACTCGTGGTGACCCCAGGAATGTCAAAGTAGAATTGTACTCCACATGGTTTTCAATGGCTGATTTTTTGGAAGTAGATAACCAGATCTTTCTTCCAAGACACCTCTGGGTGGACTTGAACCTCCAACCTTTCAGTTAACAGCCAAGCTCATTAACCATTTGCACCACCTAGGAATTCCAGACACTAAGTACTTTGCATGAGTTAACTCATATAATCCTCACAAATCTCTATGAGGTATGTTACCATCATCATACCCATTTTACAGATGAGGCAATAGAGGCACAGGGAAGAGAGAAATTTGCCCATGTTCACACAACTAGGAAGGGAGGAACTAAGATTTGGACTCAAGCATTATGGCTCTAGGAGAATAAACAAATCAGTGTTAGAAAAAAACAAAATTGTAATGCTCCTTAGAAGTGAAGATAGCAAAACTTCATCTTGCTTCCTGTGGTCACATCGTCAGGAAAGGCCAGTCGCTAGAAAAGGACATCATGTCTGGTAAAGTAGAGGGTAATCAAAAATGAGGGAAATCCTTGATGAGATGGATTGACACAATAACCACAACAATGGGTTCAAACACATTCAAAGATGATTAAGATGGAGGAGGACCGGCAATATTTTGTTTTGTTTTACACCCGCCACCCATAAATGGAAGATGATTCAATGACAACTAACAACAACAAATCCTGAAGTCAAAGCCTATGCTCTTAATTACTACCCAACATGAACAGTGGTTGATACCCGCCAACCACTAAAGCCAAAGATGAAGAAATTGAAGATTTTTACCAACATCTACAGTCAGAAATTGACCAAACATGTAATCAAGATGCATGAATAATGACTGGTGATTGGAATGCAGAACTTGGAAACAAAGAAGGATTTGTTGTTGTTAATGTTAGGTGCCCTTGAGTCAGTTCCGACTCATAGCAGCCATACATACAACAGAATGAAACACTGCCCAGTCCTGCGCCATCCGCGTCATCATTGTCACGCTTGAGTTCAGTGTTGTAGCCACTGTGTCAGTCCACCTTGTTGAGGGTCCTACTCTTTTTTGCTGACCTTCTACTTTACCAAGCATGACGTCCTTCTCCAGGGACTGATCCCTCTTGATAACATGTCTGAAGTATGTGACATGAAGTCTTACCATCCTCGCTTCTAAGGAGTATCCTAGTTGTACTTCTTCCAAGACAGGTTTGCTCATTCTTTTGGCAGTCCATGGTGTATTCGGCACTCTTCGCCAACACCGTAATTCAAAGGTGTCAGTTCTTCCTGGATTTTTCTTATTCGTTGGCCAGCTTTTGCATGCATATAAGGTGACTGAAAACACCATGGCTTGAGTCAGGTGCACCTTAGTCCTTAAAGTGACGTCTTCACTTTTTAACACGTTAAAAGAGGTCTTTTGCAGCAGATTTGCCCAATGCCATAAAAAGAAGGATTGGTAGTTAGAAAATACGGCATTGGCAATAGAAACAACAAGGGAGATCACACAATAGAATTTTGCAAGGCCAATGACTTCTTTATTACAAATATCTTTTTTCAACAGCATAAACAGTGACTATATACATGGATCTCGCCAGTTGGAATACACAGGAATCGAATCAACTACATCTATTGAAAGAGGCAATGGAAAAGCTTAATATCATCAGACAGTACAAGGCCAGGGGCCAACTCTGGAACAAATCATCAATTGCTCATAGGCAAGTTCAAGCTGAAGTTGAACAAACTTAGAAGTTCACCAGAGCCAAAGTACCATCTTGACCATATCCCACCTGAATTTAGAGACCATCTCAAGAGTAGAATTGACACATTGAACACTAATGACCAAAGACCAGAAGAGTTGTGGAAGCAAGAGGTCATTAAAAAGACAGGAAAGAAAGAAAAGACCTAAATGGATGTCAGAAGAGACTCTGAAACTTGCTCTTGAACATAGAGTAACTGAAGTAAAAGACGAAATGATGAACTAAAAGAGCTGAACAGGAGATTTCAAAGGACGGCTCAAAAAGACAAAGGATTATAATGAAATGTGCAAAGACCTGGAAATAGAAAACCAAAAGGGAAAAACACACTCGGCATTTCTCAAGCTGAAAGAATTGAAGAAAAAATTCAGGCTTCAAGTTGCAATATTGAAGGATTCTATGGAGAAAGTATTAAACAACACAGGAAGCATCAAAAAAAAAAAAATGGAAGGAATACATATAGTCACTGTACCAAAAAGAATTGGTTGATGTTCAATCATTTCAGGAAGTACCATATGATTAAGAACCAACAGTACTGAAGGAAGAGGTGTAAGCTGCACTGAAGGCACTGGTGAAAAACAAGGCTCCAGGAATTGATGGAATATCAACTGAGATGTTTCAACAAGGGGATGAAGCGTTGGAAGTCCTCACTCGTCTATACCAAGAAATTTGGAAGACAGATACCTAGCCAACCAACTAGAAGAAATCCATATTTATACCCATTCCAAAGAAAGGTGATCCAACAGAATGTGGAAATTATCAAACAATATCATTAATATCACACACAAGTAAAATTTTGCTGAAGACCATTCAAAAGCAGTTGAAGCAGTATATTGACAAGGAACTGCCAGAAATTCAGGCCAAACTCAGAAGAAGACATAGAACAAGGCATATCATTGCTGATGTTAGATGGATCCTGGCTGAAAGCAGAGAATACCGGAAGGATGTTTGCCTGTGTTTTATTGAGTATGCAAAGGCATTCAACTGTTTGGATCATACCAAATAATGGATAACATTGTGAAGAACGGGAATTTCAGAACACTTAATTCTACTCATGAGGAGTCTGTACACGGATCAAGAGGCAGTCGTTTGAACAGAACAAGAGGATAATGTATGGTTTCAAGTCAGGAAAGGTATGCGTGAGGGTTGTATCCTTTCACCATACTTATTCAATCTGCAGACTGAACAAATAATCTGAGAAGCTGGACTATATGAAGAACAAGGCATTGGGATTGGAGGAAGACTCATTAATAACCTGCGATATGCAGATGACACAATCTTGCTTGCTGAAAGTGAAGAGGACTTGAAGCACTTACTGATGATCAAAGACTACAGCCTTCCTGACAGAGACTGGAGAAACCCTGAGAGTATGGCCTCCGGACACCCTTTCAGCTCAGTAATGAGGTCACTCCTGAGGTTCACCCTTCAGCCGAAGATTGAACAGATCCATGGAACAAAACAAGACTAAAGGGGTGTACCAGCTCTGGGGCAGGGACTGAAAGGCAGGAGGGAACAGGAACGCTGGTAATAGGAAACCCAGGACTGAGAAGGGAGAGTGTTGACATGTCCTGGGATTGTTAACCAATGTCATACAACAATGTGTGTGCTGTTTGATGAGAAACTAGTTTGTTCTGTAAACCTTCATCTAAAGTACGATTAAAAAAAAAAAAAGCACGACGACATCATATTGAAGTTGTTAAGGATTTCATTTTACTTGCATTCACCATCAACACCCATGAATGCAGCAGTCAAGAAATCAAAAGATGCATTGAATTGGACAAATCTTCTGCAAAAGACCTCTTTAAGGTGTTAAAAAGCAAAAATGTCACCTTGAGGGTATGCCTGACCCAAACCATGATGTTTTCAATCATCTCACAGGCTTGTGAAAGTTGGACGATGAATAAGGAAGACCAAAGAATTGATGTCCTTGAATTATATACGGTGTTGGCGAAGAATGTTGAATATACCATGGCCTCGGAAGAAGTACAGCAAGAACTCTCATTAGAAGCAAGAAGGGTGAGACTTTGTCTCATACACTTTGGTCACATTATCAGGAGGGATCAGTCCCTGGAGAAGGACATCATGCTTGGTAAATTAGAAGGTCAGTGAAAAAGAGGAAGACCTTCAAAGAGATAGATTGACACCGGGGCTGCAACAATGGGCTCAAGCATAACAAAGATGGTGAGGATGGTACAGGACTGGGCAGTGTTTTGTCCTGTGCCTCCTGTATAGACTATACGGTGCGGTTGTTGTTTAGTGCCGTCAAGTTGATCCCAATTCATAAGAATCCCATGTGGCAGAGTAGAACTGCCACGTAGGGTTTTGTAGGCTGTAATCTTTATGAGAGCAGAACTCCAGGTCTTTTCCTGTGGAGCCACTGGGTAGGTTTGAACCACCAACTTTTTGGTTAGCAGCTTGAGCACTTAACCATTGTGCCACCAGGGCTCCTTGGTGATATGACCCTTACTGCTAGAAGATGAACCAGTTCTTTTATTTCATCATTTCTTCCTTTTGCTTTAGCTACTTGACATTCAAGAGCAAGTTTGAGTCTCTTCTGACATCCATTTAGGTCTTCTCTTTTTCTCCTGATTTTTAATGACCTCTTGCTTTCTTCATGTATGAGGTCCTTAATGTTATTCCACAACTCATCTGGTCTTCGGTCATTAGTGTTCAATGCTTCAAATCTATTCTTGAGATGGTCTCTAAATTCAGGTGGGATATACTCAAGGTTGTACTTTGGCTCTGGTCGACTTGTCCAAATTTTCTTCAGTTTCAACTTGAACTTGCATCTGAGTGATTGATGGTCTGATCCGCAGTCAGCCCCTGGCTTTTCCATTGTCTCTTTCCACGTATGTAGTCGATTTTATTCCTGTGTATTCCATCTGGCAAGGTCCATAGGTATCGTCACCATTTATGCTGGTGAAAAAAGGCATTTGCAATGAAGAAGTTACTGGTTTTACAAAATTCAATCATGCCATCTCTGGCATCGTTTCTATCACCAGGGCTGTATTTTCCAACTACCGATCCTTCTTCTTTGTTTCCAACTTTGGCGTTCCAATCATCAGGAAGTCTCAGTGCATCTTGACTGCAGGTTCGATCAATTTTTAGACTGCAGGAGTTGGTAAAAGTCTTCAATTTCTTAATCTTTGACCTTAGTGATTTGTGTGTAAATATGAGTCACAATCATATTAACTGATCTTCCTTATAGGTGTATAGATATTATCCTATCACTGATAGCACTGTACTTCAGGATAGATCTGAAATGTTCTTTTTGACTATAAATGCAACACCACTCTTCTTCAAGTTGTCATTCCTGGCATAGTAGACCATAAAAAAATATGATTGTCCAATTCAAAAAGACCGATACCAGTCCATTTCAACTTACTAATGCCTCGGATATCTATCTTTATGTGTTCCATCATTTTTGACGATTTCCAACTTTCCTAGATTCATACTTCGTACATTTCAGGTTCTGATTATTATTGGATGTTTGCAGCTGTTTCTTCTCATTTTCAGTCGTGCCACATCATCAAATGAAGGTTCCAAACCTTGACTCCATCCATGTCATTTAAGGTCGACTGTACTCTGAGGAGGCAGCTCTTCCCCAGTCATATTTTGAGTACCTTGCAACGTGCCAGGTCATTCTTCCTAGTCTGGCTTAGTCTGGAAGCTCAGCTGAAACCTGTCCACCACAGGTGACCCTCCTGGTATTTGAATACTGGTGGTATATCTTCCAGCATCACAGTAAAACACAAGCTCCCACAGTAGGACAAACTGAAGGACATATGGGGAACCCTGCAGTTAGTGCTCCATCCAGCACTGGCCTTCTCATTGTACATTTAGGCCTATTGAGGAAGACCAGCCTTGATAGGCCTGCTTCCCTCACTCATCCTCCTTCAAGGGGCATTGGCAAGATTTCTTTCTGACAAAAATTTATTTATGTGGAATTTTGTAAATGTTTGACCACTTCACACGCGTGCTTAAAACTGTGCCAAACTACACTTTAAATACGTTTTCATAAATGATCTGTGGTAGCTTATCTCCAACGTTAATGCCTACCCTCACATTAGAGGCATGCCACTTTTTCATGGAGAGGTGGATCCTATTCCTCCATGCCCTAGGCTGGCCTGCAACTGCTCTGACCAATAAAAATGGTGGAAGTGGTACTGTGCTAGCTCTGGGCTCTGGTCTTTAAGAAAATCAGCGATTTCCACTTCCTGGAGCCCTGAGCAAGGAAGCCCAGGCCACTCTGCTAGAGAGAGAGACAATGTGTATGTAAAAGAAGGGATGAGGTAACGGAAATGTGAGTAATAAAGCCACCTTGAATATCCAGCCTAGCCAACCCTTCAAATGATTAGTCAGTTCCATCTGACTACTTAAGATCCCAAGCAAGAACTGCTGAGCTGAGCCCATTCAACCCACAGAACCATGAGAGGTGATAATAAATTGCTGTTTTAAGTCACTAAGTTTTATATTGGTTTATTTTGTAGCAAAGTAACTAAATCATGATTCTTCATAGTAAAATAGTAATTCTCTTTCTAGAAATGTGGACTGATATTCATGAACAAAGACATTTAACAGATCATTAATGATGACTATAAAAAAAAAGAAAAAACAAAGGGGAATAGTTAAGTAAATTACACATAAGATGAAAAGTATTTAGCTATTAAAACAATGCTCAAGAAGAGTTTTAATATCATAAAATGCTTAAACATGCTAATCAAAAAAAGAAAATGAGTCCTCAAATCGTAAACACTATATGGTCACGACCATGTAATATGCAGGTGTATATACAGAAGATACGAAGAAAATTTGCCAAAATGTTATCAATATTTTTAACTGGGTCATAAGAATGGAATGGTTATTATTTGGTTTTCTATATGTCTCTGGATTTTCCTAATTTTTTCATAGTGGCATATATTTTTATACTTCTGATCATAAAAGTAATGCATTCCCATCGCAAAACAAACAGACAATATAAAAGGGCATAAAGATTAAGTGATAGTCAACCCAAGCCTTCTTCTTAGAGATAGCCACTGTCAACATTTGGTGTTAACATTAAGGCTATAGATTTCCATATATAAAATTGTGTTTCCGGGGAGACACAAACGGTTAAGCGCTAGGCTGCTAACTGAAAGGTTGTGTAAAAACGGCATGGGGGCGGTGTCTGACTTCCTCCAACCCCACGAAGGGGAAAGAGAACCAAGACCAACAGCTCATGGCTGACTCCCAAGAGGCGGAGGACAGACAACCCTCATCTCTCTGCCACCTTTGCCAATTCTGACATCAACAATTCCTCCCACAGCACTCTCTACTGGGTTCAATAATTCACTGCAATGGCCACACAGAACTAACAGACCATACTCACAATTATGGGGTTTATTAGGAAAGTAACAATTACAATTTAGGCTCAGGAATGCTCAGGATACAGTTCTTCCATCAGGCCAGGCTCTCCATAGCTGTGCTCACAGGCACACCTCTCCCTGGCCCTGGGCCTCTGACCAAAGCCACTCAGCTTTCTCTCTCTGTGGGCCAGGAAGCCCACCATGCCATCTCCTGATGCTGGGTCTCTACTGCCTGCTTCTCACTGTCTTCAAGGTTACAGCTCTCTCTCTCTCTCTCTCTCTCTCACCTGCTTCCAGGAGCTTCTCAGCACAGGGACCCCAGGTCCAAAGGATACACTCTCCACTCCTGGCTGTTCTTCCTTGGTGATGTTAGGATTCTCCTCTCTGCTCTGGAATTGGCTCTCTTTTAAGGAGAAACTGACCAATTCCCTTGGTGGGCCACAATTACCCTATCACACAGTCCCAACTAATTACCTGTGTGGGAGTTAGAAGACCATGGTTTAAAATGCCACACAAAAGTAATCAATTGAACCACAGGTTGGCAGTTCCAATCCACCCAAAGGGACCCCGAAAGAAAGACCTGGCGATCTGCTGCCAAAAATTCACAGCTATTGAAAACCCTATGCAGCAGAGTTTTACTCGGACACACATGGAGTCACCATGAGTTAGAATTGACTCAATGACAACTGTGGTTTTTTTTGAGGGGAGGGGGATACTATACATGCCATTTCGTATTCTGATTTTGATTTTTGTGCCTATTTTACAATCAGAAGAAACCAAATCTTAAAACATGAAATTGACATAATTTATCAAAATATGAAAAAGAAAAAAGAAAGCTAAAACTTCCTCCTACATACCAGTTCACAGGGATGTGCATGTATACACACATGCAGCCCAAGGAACATACCTACCACGTCCCAAAATAACAGTGCTATGAATTGTGCCATTAAGCAGCAATCCACATATCAGGAAATTTGATATTCAGAAAATTGGAGGAAATGGCTTCTTGGTGCTACTTGATTCCAAACCTCTGAGCTCAACCACAAGGATCATCCTCCCAGCAATCTCATAAAATAGGTATGACCTTGAGTGTTACTGGTGGTTATATTTTAGGAAGATTTTCATGCTGGAATTCATAAGGTCTTTCCTGGAATATTCACTCCCTTATACCCCACATGGAAACCCTGGTGACGTGGTGATTAAAAGCTACAGCTGCTAACCAAAAGGTCTGCAATTGGAATCCACCAGGCGCTCCTTGGAAACCCTATGGGGCAGTTCTACTCGGTTCTATAGGGCCACTATGAGTGGGAATTGACTCAACAGCAATGGATTTGGGTTTTTTTTGTATGTTTTTTACATACCCCACATATATTATTTCCTGCTAAGAAACTGATTCCATGGCTGCACATTAAAATCAACTAGAATGGTTTTTAAATATACCAATCCTCTCTACAGAGATTCGAATAGACTAAATCCATTAAAATTAATTCCCAGGCTAATCCCCAGGAAAATCCCCAGAACTAAATCCCAGACCCAACTTGGACTAATGAGCCAGCATCAAGAACCGTTGCCCTAGATGGTGCCAGGGCACCCACTGCTGTGGAGGGGTCTCAAGGGGGCTGCCCCATTCCCTGGGCTTCCCAGTGATTCCTACTCCAACTCCCAGCACCTGCAACTTCTGTCCTAGGTTTGCTCCTGTGTCTGCAGCTGACTCTCTGCTGTGTCCCAATGACTTTAAGTCACTTTCCAGGTTCCTAGAAAACCTCAGTGAAAGAGTTCTTTGCCTTCATTTCAGTGAGCTTAGAAAACCACTGCCTCTGTATTTAGCATCCCATTATCTTTAAGGGGATCTTTTTTGAAAATTTTAAATACGATAAAAAGGAAAAAATAAAAGAAAGAAAGAAAAGAAAAATCCTCCTTTTGAAATCCTCAAAAGCCAAATATTTATCATTTCTGGGAACCTAAAATTTTTTTTATACCATCAGTGAATTTTAAGAATAAAGAAAGGAAATTTTGTCAGACCCTTTCTCCCGTCCAACTGCCTGATAGGAATTTGCACTGGCCTCTTAATGGCCGCTTCTTCTAGCATCTTCTTGTATCTTGAGAGAGTAACTCTGTGTACGGGGGACTGACTGACCCTGAGGAGCTGTAACTTCTGCTTTCTAGACGTTATGTTACATATAGTCTGTAGAAAACTTTTTCTATGTGGATAATATTGCTCAAAGAGAGTTCAGTTCTCAAAAATAGGAGGCTTTCCAATCACCAGAAAAGGGAAACCACACTGATTTGTTCACCAGTGAAACCATATTAAAATATGGTTCCAAACTAATGTATTTAGGCTTTTCGTTTTTTCTTAAAATAATGTACCACTGCTGTTTCTATTGGCCACTGCCTTCTATGTGTTCTGTATTCACATACAGAATAAAACTTTGAAACTACTAACTTCTTTTGACTTGTTTAAGTCTTTATCTTCCCATTTTAGTTGTTTATCTCCACCTCAAATAGTTCACAGAGGCACCAGTCAATATAAAACGTTTACTACTTTTCACTGATAAACCCACAGAAAGGGGCTTTTATTTGAGATGAATTGACTGTTCTCTGTCCCCATCTCTGACAGTTTAACATCTATATGGCTGCAAGGAAAGCTTTAAATAGCTCAACCTTCAGCCCTGTCTCTGGTGGGAGCAAGGAATAAGAATGATGATCTTGTCTGAATGACCTGAAACTGATTCCAGCAGAGCGGTTTTGCAGTTCCGCGTCCCAGAAGAGTCTGAGAGTTTAAGCAACACGTAAGGCTGAAACCATCGTATCGCTGAGCAGGATCCTCTTGAATAGGCTTTGGTTTGATTCATCAGCATCTCATTATTAATTTACCTTATGCTGCGGCAGGCTGAAAGAGAAGTGTGAAGGACCAAATCTCCTCAAAGAGGCTTGACTGAGCAAAATGGGTGGGCTTTAACCTGCTATCTCTGGAAAATAGTCCCTGACTAGTACAGAATTAAGAATAAATTATTCCAGCAACACAAGGCTGCTTCTTTCCCAGACTGGCCCTCAAAAATACGTAGAAATGCAAAGGTTAAGCAATGCTTCAAATAGTTACTAAATTAAGCAAGAGCAGCTATAATTGGATAAGTATTCACTGAGAGATGACTTAGTGATTTTAAAAAACAAAGTAATGGAAAATTCTGAAATAAAAGTCACTTGAGAAATCATGTATGTAATTTTATATATGTGTGTGTATCTATACACACACACATATATACACATATACATGTATACACATATACATATATACATACACGGAGCCCTGGTGGCCAGTGGTTGAGTTCGGCTGCTAACCAGAGATCAGCAGTTGGAGTTCACCAGCCACTCCCTGGAAACCCTATGGGGCACTTCTCTTCTGTCCTATACAGTTGCTATGAATTGGAATCAACTGAATGGCAATGGGTTTTACATACATATATATATAATTTCTGGACTAATAAATAATTATGAATGACAGTTATGTTTAGTTTTCATCATGTGTTCAGTTCAGAGCTCTTCAATTGGACTCTTTAATAATATTCAAGTGACTTTTAATATAACAAATGTGTTATGTGGACAGTGAGGCTACAACCCATTCTTATTTTTTCTATATTCTTTTCTATATTAAAAAGCTAATAAATGTTATTTTAAAATTAAATGCTATTATCCATTCTATTTTTCAAAAAATTGGGGAAGAGAAGGAAGCTATCACGTTAAAGTTAGAGCTAGAAGAAAATTATGCAAGACATTCTCTAGGAAATCAGGCTTTTTCCTGTTAGCAGTTCACAAACAGTAGGTTTTAGTTTTGTCAACGATTAATTGTTTTGCATTCTAGTTGATTTAAAAAAAAAAAAACTTGTCCTGAAACCAAAAAAACACCTAAAGGCACAACAGAATAGAATGTTTGCTGAGTGTCCACCAGTCATCACAGGGTCATGTTTTACACACAGCCACAGACAAAAACGATCTACAGTTTCATGAAGTCTACTGCAGATTTTGAGTACAGTTTGCTGTTCCTCACAACAATCCGTAGTTTTATACTTCTTTGTTCCTCACAAAGTTATTATTGTTTCATTCTTTTCATTTTCCTGCCCCAAAGAACCCTGACTGAAGAACCAGCAGTCTGTGCTGGGTTTGAATTCACCATTAGCACCAGGGTAACCTCAGTCCACAGAATGTAAGAAGACAAGTGAAGTAATGTTTGTGGAGT